>NC_054470.1:168179383-168497342 GCF_017639515.1 Carcharodon carcharias
GGAACAGCACTCATCCAGGCAAGGCGAGAATATTCCATCACGCTCCTGACTTGTGCCTTGTGGGTGGTGGATAGGTTTTAGGGAGTCAGGATATGAATTTCTGGCTGCTCTTATAACCACAGTATTTATATGGCTGGTTCAGTTCAGTTTCTGGTCAATGGTGACCGCCAGGATGTCGATAGTGGAGGATTTACTGATTTTTTTTTAATGCATTCACGGGATGTGGGTTTTGCTGGCTGGGCCAGCATTTATTGTCCATTCTTAGTTGCCCTTGAGAAGGTGTGGTGGTGAGCTACCTTCTTGAATCGCTGCAGTCCATGTGGTGTAGGGACACCTAGAGTGCTGTTACCAAGGAAGTTCCAAACTTTTGACCCAGTGACTGTGAACGAACTACAATATAGTTCCAAAAGAAGATGGTGTGGGGCTTGGAGGGGAACTTGCAGGTGGTGGTTTTCCCACGCATCTACTGCCCTTGTCCTTCTAGGTGGTACAGGTCGTGAGTTTGGAAGCTGCTATCAAAGAGGCCTTGGTGAGTTGCTACAGTGCATCTTGTACATGGTACACACTGTGCATCCATGGTGGAGCAAGTGAATGTTGAATGTAGTGGATGGGTACACCCAGTGCTGCTAGGAAAGGAGTTCCAGAATTTTGACCCAGTGACATTAAAGGAACGGCAATATATTTCCAAGTCAGATGGGGAACTTCCAGGTGGTGTGTTCCCATCTATCTGCTGCCCATATCCTTCTAGATGGTGATGGTCATAGGTTTGGAAGGTGCTGTCTAAGGAGCCTTGGTGAATTCCTGCAATGCATCTTGTAGATGGTACACACTGCTGCTACTGTGTGTCAGTAGTGAAGGGAATGAATGTTTGTGGATGTGGTGCCAATCAAGCAGGATGTTGTCAAGCTTCTTTGAGTGTTGTAGGAGCCGCATTCATCCAGGCAAGTAGGGAGTATTCCATGACATTCCTGACTTGTGCCTCATCCTCACCAACCTGCCTGTTGCAGATGCATCTGTCCATGACAGTATTGGTAGGAGTGACCACTGCACAGTCCTTGTATTGCAACTGATTCTCAAGGGGAGAGGGTTGGATTCTCTCTTGTTGGAGATGGTCATTGCCTAGCAATGTGTCCCAGTTTTGATTTCTGAAAATCTAGTCACCCTGAACAGCTGGAACCAATGGCATAGAGATGAGCAGGATGGCAGCTCTTATAAAATGAAATTTGAGGGAGTGTTAGATACAGATTACAAGATCATTAAAACCCAGGGTGGGATAAGGCTCTATGAATGGGGTGGGCTTCAGCAAAATCAAACTGGTACAAATATCTATGTAGAGACAGTAAAAAGAAAAGCAGAGAAAGACGATTCAACCTCAAAAAATTGGAGGGTAAACCTTAGAACGTGTTGGGAGGTGCAAATAAATAAACATTGTGAGCCATCAGAGCAGTCAAAAATGATAAACTCAAGAGGGGGTTTTGGAAAGACACTGCTGGAAACAAAATGTGATTCAGCAAAAATATAACAAAAGAGAGAAAATAAGAAAGATGGAAGAGGATTGAATGTTAACAAGAATGAAACTTGTCACGGTTTCAATGTTGCTTTTGTAAATATGCAAAGCATTAGAAATAACGTCAAGGTAGATTCACTAATTACAATTGTAGAATAAAACCAGACCCACTGAAGTCTCATGGCATCAGGTCAAACATGGGCAAGGAAACTTCCTGTTTACCATATACCACCCTCCCTCAGCTGATGAATCAGGGCTCCTCCATGTTGAACACTACGGGAGGAAGCACTGAGCGTGGCAAGGGCGCAGAATGTACTCTCGTTGGGGACTTCAATGTCCATCACCAAGACTGGCTCAGTAGCACCACTGCAGACCGAGTCCTAAAGGACTGAGCTGCTGGACTGGGTGTGCGGCAGGTGGAGAAGGAACCAACAAAGAGGGGAAAAGGACTTGACCTTATCCTCACCAACCTGCCTGTCACAGGTGCATCTGTCCATGACAGTATTGATAGGAGTGACTAACACACAGTCCTTGTGGAGATGGAATCCAGTCTTCACATTGAGGATATCCTTTATTGTGTTGTATAGCACTACCACTATGCTAATTGGGATAGATTTAGCAACTCAAGACTGGACAACCATGAGGCATTGTGGGTCATCAGCAGCAGCACAAGTGCGCTCAATCACAATCTGTAATCTCATGGCTCAGCATATCCTCCACTCTACCATTACCATGAAGCCAGTGGATAAACTCTGGTTCAATGAAGAGTGCAGGAAGGCATGCCAGGAGCTGCACCAGGCATACCAAAAATGGAGGTGTCAACCTGGTGAAGCTATAACACAGGACTACTTGCCTGCCAAGCAGCATAAGCAGCAAGTGTTAGACAGGGCTAAGCGATTCTACAATTAACGGATCAGATCTAAACTCTGCAGTCCTGCCACATCCAGTCGTGAATGGTGGTGGACAATTAAATAACTGGGGATTACCACTGACCAGAAACTGAACTGAACTAGCCATATAAATACTGTGGCTACAAGTACAGGTCAGGGGCTAGGAATCCTGTGGTCATTAACTCTCAACTTGACTCCCCAAAGCCTGTCCACCATCTACAAAATGCAGGTCAGGAGTGTGATGGAATACTCACCACTTGCCTGGATGAGTGCAGCTCCAACAACACTCAAGAAGCTTGTCACCATATGGGACAAAGCAAACCACTTGATTGGCACCCCACTGACAAACATTCACTCCCTCCACCACTGACACACAGTAGCAGCAGGGTGTACCATCTACAAGATGCACTGCAGGAATTCACCAAGCTTCCTTAGACAGTACCTTCCAAACCCATGACTTCAACCATCAAGAAGGACAAGGACAGCAGACACATGGGAACACCACCACCTGGAAGTTCCCCTCCAAGTCACTCATCACCCTGATTTGGAATTATGTCGCTGTTCCTTCACTGTTGCTGGAGCAAAATCCTGGAACTCCCTCCCTATAAAAGTGTACACCTACACCACATGGACTACACCGGCATAAGAAGACAGCTCACCACCACCTTCTCGTGCAATTAGGGATCAGCAACAAATGCTGTCCTACCCTTTCAAACTTGACAGAAACCTGACTTTCAAAAACTAGCAGTTGAATATCCCTGACCGTAATATTTGCAGGAGTTGGAAAAAAACAAAAAGGAAGGAGGGGTAACCTTATGAATTAAAGCTGCACTGTTTTTGCTATGTTTTTATCAATGTTTTTAATGATTAATCAGGAAAACTGAAGCCATCATTATTTTCATTCCCCACCACAAACACTGTTCCTATCCACTGATTTCATCATTTTCCATGGCAAAATTCTGATTGCAACCTCAGTGTCACATCTGACTCAAGATGAGCTCCAGAGCTCACATCTCTAAGATTGCTTATTCCCACGTCTAACGTTGTCCAGCTTTGCCATTGTCTCAGCTTATATGTTGCTGAAACACTCGTTCATGTTTTTGTTACCTCTGAACTTGACTATTCCAGTGCACTCCTGGTTGGCCTCTTTCTTGCATTCTACCCTCCATAAACTTGAGGTCATCAAAATCTCTGCTGTCTATCTTATTGCTCACACCAAACTCTGTTTACCTATGACCCCAGTGCTCGCTCACTTACATAGGCACCCAGTCAAGCAACATCTTGATTTTCAAATTCTTATCTTATTTCCAAATCCCTCCACTGCCTTGCCCCTCTTTATTTCTATAATGGCCTTTTGAGTATTCTCAATTTTAACTGCTTCACCACTGGTAAGCTGCCTAGGCCCTAAGCACAGGAATGTCCTCCCCTACACCACTCTAATTCACTTTCCTTCTTTAAAACACTTCTTAAAACCTACCTCTTTGACCAAGCTTTTAGTCATCTGACCTAATGTCTCCTTAGGTGGTTGATGTCATTTTTTTTAATTTAAAAAGCTCCTGTGAAGTGACCCAAGGACATTTTATTACATTAAAGGTGCTATATAAATACAAGTTGTTGTTGATGGTGCAGTAAAGTCTAAAAAAAACTGTAAATGATCTGTTACTTTAATAGGGAGTACATCAAAGGTCACTGAATAGGGAACAGAAGATGGGACTTGCAGGCAATTTAGAGAGATCTGCAGTGATCATAGATTTGTAATTAAGGTGAAACTTCAATTCTTCTAAAGCACAAATGTAAAAAAGCACACTTCTGAAAGACCAAGCCTTATACTTTCACTTTTCTTTCATTTCTCACCTCACAGCAGTTCTTTGAAGACTGAAGTGTACATGGGAATGATTGTATTTAAAGAAGATCATATTTGTTACCAGAAGTTTTTATTCAGTTGCAATTTGACAGATAAACTGTGGAATGTTTTGTTCCGAGATTTTAGCTGTTACTCTTCCATAACCACCAGGGCGCAGCAGATGCTGTATCAACGGGAAAAAAATGTCCCATTGGTTTTAATCAAAACATTTTAAAATTCAACAATCAGCACCAGCAGAAGAAATAGCACTGTGCATAAATACACTCCAAAGCTGTGCCAGACATCCAATTACATAGAGGTTTACAGCACAGAAAGAGGTCATTCAGCCCAACCAGGCCATGCTGGTGTTTGGGATCCATACGTGTCTCGTCCACATTTTATTTTCTCAACCTATCAACAAATCCTTCTATTCCTTTCTGCCCCATGTTCTTATCAAGCTTCCCTTCAACCATTCCATGCAGTAGCAAATTTCACATTCTAATCACTGAGTCAAGAAGTTCCTCCTGAATTCCTTAATGTATTTAGTAGTGACACCCTCTTTACACCCTCTAGATTTAGACACCCCAAGTGGAAATATCCTCTCCACGTGCAACCTATTGAACCCCCTTATAATTTTAAAAACCTATCATCAGTTTTCCTGTGAGTTTAATTTCAAGAGAAAAGATTCCTCACATAATGGCCGTACCCCCACAGTTCTGGTGTTATCCCAGTGAATCTTTTTTGGCACTTTCTCCAACGCCATTATTTTTGGGATATGGGGCAGGATTTTTCAGATGGTGGGCTTTCCTGCTCCGCCATTCAAAGAGTCAGTGGGGAGCACATCCCTGCTGATCACAGCAATCCCATAGCTATTTAATGCTCCAAGTATCTTTAATTACCTGGAGATGGAACTTCTGCCCCTCACATGGGAGGGATTTCCACCTCAGAGCTGATGTCCATTCCCGGCAGCACCAGTGGAAGCCTGTGCCCAAGGCTGGGACTACAAACGGTCCCCAGATTCTAAGTCCAGGACCAGGTACGTGCAGGACATTCCAAAGCAGGGAGAGGTGGTGAGGCCCAAGGTGGGAGGGGATCTTGGTGGAGAAAACAAAGGGGAGAGAGCACACTTTCAAGGCTTACAAAGCACATACCTGACCTATGTGTGACTTCACACACCATTTCTGTCTATTCACACCGCAGTTGGGTCCTCAGTGCAGTTTGCGAGCCATGCTGGAGGAGTGAGTGCATGAGGAGTGTGAGTGCAGAGGCAGGCCAGTTATAGAAAGTTCTTCAACATAGTATCCCAGCTCCCAAAATTGGAGGCTTCCTAAACCTTACCCTTCACTTCTCCAACCAGAGCCCATGTCACCTCGGATCACCCATGCTCATTCTAAGCCCCATGTATCCTCCATGCCCCTTCAGGTTTATCATGCCACCTCTATGCCATCACCATAGACTTTTACAGCACAGAAGGTGGCCATTCGGCCCATCGTGTCCATGCCAGGCAAAAAAGGTTTGACTACGCTAATCCCATTTTCCAGGATTGATCCATAGCTAGAGGCTATTGCAATGCAAGTGAATATCTAAATTCTTCTTAAATGTTACGAGTGTTTCTGACTCAACCACCCTTTCAGGCGGAGAGTTTCAGACTCCCACCACCCACTGGGTGAAAAATTTCTCAACTCCCCTCTTAGCTTTCTCTCTCTTACCTTAAATCTATGCCCCTTATTTATTGACCCCTCTAATAATGGAAAAAGTACCTTCCTATCCACTTTATCTATGCCTCTCATACTCTTACACACCTCAATCAGGTCCCCTCTCAACCTTCGCTGTTTGACTCCAGAGGGTGGTGGGAGTCTGAAATTCTCTGCCTGAAAGGGTGGTTGAGTCAGAAACACTCATAACATTCAAGAAGAATTTAGATATTCACTTGCATTGCAATAGCTTCCAGCTATGGATCAATCTTTCCTCATAGCTCAGGCCCTCCAGCCCAGGCAGCATTCTGGTGAATCTCCTCTGACAGCCCTGTAACGAAACACAGTTTAAAAAGGGTGAATGTTTCTTCTGCCATCGAAATGGACGCCTCATGAGACTGTTAAGATAGAATTAGGCAGACTTTCAGACAAAAGCAAAAACTCAATGAGATAAACAGGGTTGAAAAGCCTGAAGTAATAAATGCTGATATCTATTCGCTGTATAATTTAAAAGGTAGGAAGAAGGTGCCTATGTAACCATGAGAGTGAATGAGAAGCCTTTCGTGGAGATGGATACTGAAGCAGCCGCTACGGTGATTGGTGAGCATATGGACCTGAATCACAGAGAACGTAAGCTAAATTTAGAAGAAATTGATGAAAAATGGAAAAACTTACACAGGAGAAAACATACAGGTCAATGGCTTATGTAAAGTCACAGTACACTACGGTGGTCAAAGAGTGAGATTACCTTTGATGGTAGTAGCAGGTGAGAGACCTAGTCTCCTCAGATGAAACAGGCTGAAAGAAATTAAATTGGAATGGGCTGAAATCTTCCAACTGAAAACTAATGGGTTATCACAGTTAGTGGAAAAATATGCCACAATCTTCAAGGAAGAATTGAAAAATTGAAGGGCTACAAGCAAAAATTGATGTCGTTCCAGAAGCAACACAGAGATTCATGAAGGCGAGACCAGTAGCTTATGCAATGTGGGATAAGGTAGATGCCGAACTGGACAGATTAGAAAAACTGGGAGTGATACAACCACTACAATTGTCAGAGTGGGCAGCTCCAAGTGTACCTGTTCTCAAACCTGACCAAAACATTAGGATATGCGGGGACTATAAATTAACAGTTAATAAAGTGGCAAAATTGGACAGATACCCTATGCCAAAAATAGAAGATAGATACACTAAACTGGCAGGTGGAAAGGCCTACACAAAGTTAGATATGAGTCATGAGCCATAAGTACACATAAGGGATTGTACCAATACACCTGTTTACCATTTGCGCCACATTCCAAAGAACAAGGGGAAGTTTACTACAGGGATTGCCCCACGTTGCAGTTTACTTGGATGATGTTCTCATGACTGGACTCACTGAAAAGGAACATTTGATGAACTTGGAAGAAGTTTTGAAATGTTTTTCGCAGGTTTGAGTGTGGGTGAATAAAGAAAAGTGCACATTCCAAGCAAAAGAGGTAACTTACCTCGGGCACAAGATAGATTCACCAGGCCTATATCTAGTTGAAGAAAAAGTGAAAGCCATTAAAGAAGCCCCAACACCAAAGGATACATTAGAACTGAAATCATTCTCGGGGATAATAAATTACTGGCACCACTGTATTAGTTACTCAAGAAACACCAGAGATAGTCATGGCAAACAATATAAGAAGAAGCTTTCACGAATTGAAGCAGTTGCTACAATCTTCTACACTGCTGGTACATTTTGATCCAAAGAAAGAGTTGACATTAACATGTGATGCATCAGCTTATGGAGTGGGAGCAGTACTTTCCCATCAAATGGATGATGGATCAGAATGACCTATATGATGTGTGTCGAGAGCATTTAGCACTGCAGAGAAAAAGTACTCACAAATTGAAAAAAGTAGTCCTGGCAACCACTTTCGGTGTTAAGAAGTTTCATCAATTTGTACATGGTCATCATTTTACTGTCATAATGGACCGCAGCCATTATTGGTGAAGACAAGGCTATACCTTCTATAGTTTCAGCAAGAGTACAAAGATGGGCACTGATCTTAGCAGCGTATGAGTATACTTTCATTCAAAGACCCAGAAGTCAAATTGAAAATGCAGATGCAGTTGTTTACCCTTGCAAGTAAAAGATGTTCCAATTCCTCAGGAATTCATCTTGTTGAACTCCCTGGACTCATCACCAATATGTGTAAAACAAATTAAAGATTTTATCCAAAGTGAGAAATCAAGTTCTTTACGGTTGGTCACAAACACACGAGTCTGCTGAAATGAAGCCGTATTTCCAGAGAAGATGAGAGATAACCAGCCAAGAAGGTATTTTAATGTGGGGCCCTTGTGCAATTGTTTCCCCAAAAGGACGAAAGCCATTATTAACTGAACTTCATAGTGCTCATCCTGGAATTTCCAAAAATGAAAGCAATAGCACGTAGCTATATGTGGTGGCCAGAAATGGATGGAGAGGTAGAAAACTTAGTGAGAAGTTGTATGCAATGTCAACAAGTGCAAAAATTACCTGCAACAGCCCCATTACACCCCTGGGAGTGGCCAGGAAGGACATGGGTACGAGTACGCATCAACAGTGTGGGACCTTATATGGGAACAATATTTCTCCTTATCATAGACTCTCATTCAAAATGAATGGATGTATGCAAAGTGAGGTCACCCGCATCTTCAGCGACAATGGACAGGCTGTGACAAAGCGTCACTATAAATGGATTAGGTGAAGTGTTAGTATCAGATAATGAAACAGTATTCAGAAGTGCTGAAATTAACCAATTTACAAGCCTCAATAGTATTGTTCATGTGAAAACATCTCCATACAATCCTTCTTCAAACAGACTCACTGAGAGAGAGGTTCAGACATTCAAATCTGGTATGAAGAAATTATCTGGAGATTCGATTGCGACTAAATTAACGATTTATTTTCCATTATAGAGCCACCCCTCATTCGACAACAAGTGTCACACCCGCGGAATTGTTCATGAAGCGCCAGCACCAGTTGAGGCTGACCCTAATCATGCCAAACTTGGGTTTGGGGGCGGTGGGTGGTTGCGGAGGGTAGAGAGAAAGCAGGAAAGTCAGAAAATTGGACATGATTGTCATAGTCAGGACAGAAAATTTAATGTAGAAGAGACAGTATTTGTGAAAAATTTTAGAGAAGGACCAGCATGGTTGTTCAGTGAAATAAGTGCTGTAACAGGATCTCTTTGCTGCCAGGTAAAAGTTGGAGATCGAATAGTAAGAAGACATGTGGATCACATATGAAGCGGAGAAGTCAGATTTCGAGAAGTGATTCCACCGTGTTCAAGACGGAATTAGCACTTCCTGTTGAGAGAACTCAACAAAGTTTTTTCATTCATTCTCGGGATGCGGGCTTCGCTGGCTGGGCCAGCATATATTGCCCATCCCTAGTTGCCATTGAGAAGGTGGTGGTGAGCTGCCTTCTTGAACCGCTGCAGTCCATGTGGTGTAGGTACACCCACAATGCTGTTAGGAAGGGAGTTCCAGGATTTTGACCCAGCGACAGCAAAGGAACTGTGATATATTTCCAAGTCAGGATGGTGAGTGACTTGGAGGGGAACTTCCAGGTGGTGGTGTTCCCATCTATCTGCTGCCCTTGTCCTTCTGGGTGGTAGTGGTTGTGGGTTTGGAAGGTGCTGTCTAAGGAGCCTTGGTGAATGAAGGGCCGACTGTACCTGAAAGAGTGGAAGAAACAAATTTACCGGCACCTGTTGTAGAACGTGATGTTCAGACGACTTCAGTAAGAGATACTCCAAGCTTCAGGAGCTGTAGAGCCAAGATGTTCTGTATGCATAAGGAAACCCCTCAGTGAGACTGACATTGTAAATAACTGATGTGTGTAAATAACTTGATATATTGAAAAATTGTAAAATGTATTTTTCAGTAAAGGGGGAGGGATGTAGCAATCCAAGATGTAATATACCTTTAAGCATTGTAATGTTAAGGTCACATGACCTTATTGTCCAATAGCAGAGTAGCATGGGCTACCTCTATGTGAGAGAGTCTTGAGTTAGTCACTGATGAGTGACGCCAGAGTTTTATGTCATAACTGTAGAGTTTAGTTTGTAAATGAACAGCGTGTGTTTATTTTAACAACAATCTCCGGATGTTCTCTGTCTCTGTACCAACTCGGTCACCCCAAAACAAACAAGCAACCGGATCCTTTAGCCGCTACAAACCAAGGGCACTGGATCCAACAGTGTCAGGTCACTCTCAAATATATGGGTTAAAGTCAACATCTACAGGCAGGGATAAAACCTCATCAACTAAGTCCCACAGATGATTTTAAATTCCCTATTCGGTTCTTGTTGGGCACCCCATCATCCATCCTTCAAAGTAGCCCCTTTCGCCAGCACTGCAGCAGCTTGTTGGGACGTACAGCTGCACCTTGCAGAACAGGAGTCAAATCTTTCTTAACAACCTTCAGAGTTGAAACCCAGGAGAATTTTTCAGATGACTTCTGCATGGTAGCAAATGCTAGTACTACATCTTCTTTCTGTTCAAAATGCCTTAATCAATAAGTAAATGAAATGGAAATCCACTTACATAATGGAATAAACACAGAGCTCCATGCATTACACTCTAAATCACTATTAGAAGCAATGATTCACAACTTGGCTTCCTCTGAATTATCAAATCAGATCATTACATCCATTTTAGTGGAGCACTTGGTAAACCTATCAATGAAGCAAATGCTTGCCCAAAATATCCAGTTGTGCAATAATCTAGAGTTATCTCTTTAGAACAGAATAATGTTATTATGGCAATGGTTCAATGTCATTTGCAGCCTTTCCAACTTTAATGTTCAATAAGGCCGTAAAAACTGTTTGTACCGGTTTCAATTTATATTATTGAATTCCTCGAGGAGGATTAAGAATGCCATATATTATAATGTCTCTAACCTCAGCATAAGTCATTCAGCTAACTAAGTACTGTACTGAAGACATAATGATACATAATGAAAAATCATGAAATCTCAGACAGTGACAGGGAGCTGATGAGTTTCTTGTATAATTGTTTTTCCATTTGTGCCTGTTTCTTTTAATCTTATAAATTCAGTCACTGTCGCTTTCTTTGTTACAAAAGTATTTTGTTTTATTCAGTCTAGTTTTTTTTAAAAAAGAAACTAGTCATTCCCTTGGCATTGTTTATGACTAAAATATTAAACAGAACATTAAAACTCCATTATCACTCATCTCCTAGTTATTTGTATTTGCTCCCGTCAAGTTTTTGTTTTTCTTAAATATTTACTGTATATAATTACCCTTCTTGAATGATTCTTTCTATTGCTTCTAAATGTATTTATTTATGCAAATAACATTCTGTACTCAACAACTGCACATGCCCAATAGCAATTTAATTTTTAAAAAATGTACCCACTGGATTTTTAGAATTCTTTTGAAAAGGTTAAAAGAGTTTGATAATCAAGTCCAGGTAGTGCATTGGCCAGGAGGGAGCTAAGATAGTTTTGGGGTAGACTGGTTTCAATTAGAAAGCAGGGTCAAGTGGAAGACTCACAGTAAGGGGGCACTCATACCAGGAGGAAATGACTGAACTTGGCTGTAACACCAGGAAAGTGGACATGGGAGCAAGCTAGGTCAAGGCTGAGGCCATGAAGGAACCTTGGAGCTTCTGTATGGTGGGAGAGAGAGGACAGTAGACAGCCTGGGATTGCACAATGCCGTTGGGAGCTGTCGTTTTATTTCCTGCTTATACTGCATCCGTCTCGTATAACTGCGATCTTTGGACATGCTGTGATGCAGCCTCTGTCAGCTGTGCAGTGGTTTAAAGGAGTTGCAGCAGAGTAGTCTGGCTTTGAACATCAGGCATCAGCTGTGCTGGGAGTATCAGCGGACGCTGTACCAGTGGTCAGAAATGTTTATGATGCTAGCTGGGGAGTAGTAGTCCATACATTGGAGTGAGGCAAGGTAAAAGGGACACCAGCTGAGCTGACTGAAACATGCACCAGCTCATTTAGAATTTCCCTTCCACCTCACCTCAAACCATTAAACAAACTCGTAGTTATTTATAGAGACATCATGGGGTGGATGGGGGTAAATGATCATGGTAGCTTCATAAAGTCACTACCGTAAATAAAAAAGAAACATTTAAATTGAGAATAGATTCATATAGTATTATTAATTATTTTCAACTTTTGTTATTCATCAATCAGAAAGAAAAGTTCAGAAACCGAGAAACTAAATGGAGAAATAAACCTGACCAATAGACAAGAAATTTAATTTTAAAGATTTTTTTTTCATTAACCAGCAAGTAGCAACAACCTCAGAGTTGTTGGCTTAAAAGAGATACCGAGGCCCACTGTGGTGGAACTGAACTATTATTAGCAATGTCACAATCATAAGCTCAGAAATACTTCAACATATTATTGTAGGTCCCTCACAACATGATTCCTTCAAGTATTCTGTTCTCAATATTTGCTGCTGAAAAAAAAAATTCCAAGCAAAATTTCTGAAACGGACTTAGTACATCAGCAAGATATGATCTATGGTCTGGCATCACTGACAGCACATATAAGTGTGCTCCTAGCAATCCTCTGCCAGCAATATTTGAGCTGGATTATATCAGTCTATTATTGGAGATCAAAGTACAAAACTTGAGTAGTGTAAAACTAAATAAACTACATTAAAAAACAGGCTGTAAACCAGATGTAGCTTGAGTCATTTGTTGATGTGAACAGCTCATTTTTCACTGAATGTGAACTGTACTTTTCATCAGCTGTACTTACATTTGAACGTGCTTCTCAGTCTTTCAGTTTGCATCAACAGTGGCAGGTATAAAGGAATTGGTTTCAGGCAGGATGCAAACTTTCCTTGCTAAATACACTGACATTCCATGCTGTGCCAAAAAAATCCTCAACCATTTGGAGCAGTTTTTGAAGAACACCACAAACTCAAAACAAAAATACCTTCCCCATGAGGTAAACAAAGCAAGTAGAAAAAACCCATTCCCTATGTCACACATGTATTGTGAATCCAATCCATTTGCCCTCAATCAAGAATTCAAAAGTTTCCCTAACCACCATTGCAAGATCTTGTATTTTAAGCACAATAGTTCAATATGTGTTTTAGCAGGAGATTATTATTCCACCACATTCACCTCCACAGCTTAGTATTTTTTTTTAAGTCTAATAATTTATGCTCGGCATGCATCATGTGAGCAATTAGCTGCAATATTCACAGGCCAGGTACACTAGAGGGCACATGTGAGCACATTGATTCTCCCTGGGAAAGTGGTAAGAATCTACTACACTATTGTAACAAGTGCAATTGAAAGAATACAATTTTTAAAAATGGAATAATTTTATTATTTTCTCACCAAATATATTCCCTAGCCATTCTCGCTCGGAGAAGTTAAGTCCTTGGTGGATTCAGTTTCACCACCATCCCCCCCCATACACTAAGATAAGAAAAGGATAGGGAAATACCATATGGTTCAACAAACCAGTCTGTCCACGCACAAGGCAGCCATTGATCGCTAATGACCTATCATCCCAGTCATGCAATCACTTGGGAAAGGGAAAGAAAAGGGAACAAAGAAAAACTCTGGGAATTATTCTCTAACCCCTGAAGACAACTGAGCAGTCTTCAGGAGATGGCGGTAACCCATAAATCCTTCCAACCCCAGCTAACCTGCAACATGCCCACCGTAATGAAAAATGCCCTTCTATCTCTGAAACTTGTCCAGTTCCTTTGGGAATCTCTGCTCGCTGCATGGTTCGATAATCTGTTGTGTGTGCACATTATTTGTGTGCGAGGCTTCACAATGAGTCAGAAGAATATTTTCAGAGGGTACCATGGCTGAACCTAAATCAGTTCACACTCAACAAACATGTACACACTTCAGCCAGGGGTTGCTGGATAGGGGTGAAGAGTGAGAACTGTGGCCAATTCTCCACCTTCCTTACTCAGGACCACTTTTTCCCAATGATCAGCTGAGGACAGACAAAAGATCAAATCTGCAAGCAATCCTAGTTCATGCAATTCAAATGTTTACTGAATAAACATTTGGGGAAACTACTCTTGGTCCTTTCAATATCAACTACTCCAATATACCAAATTGCAAGGACCTTTGCGGAGTTTCTATTAAACGTAGATATCTACGGTGAATGGTCACTCTCCACTATTGGAATGTGAAACTTGTCTCTTCAATGATTACCTCTTAAGGCCCATGTTAAGTTGGAAAACAACAACATTTGTCTTCCTGTGGAAGACAAGCATGGAAGCCAGACAGGAATGGAAAATGCTAGAGAAAGTATTTTAAAAGGTTTTAAAGACATAAATCAATAACCCAAGTGTAATCTTCACAAGTAATGGGTCTGTAAGATGACAATTCCAGTAAGATAACCACATGGAGAGGTGAGAAGTACAGTGTTAGGGCAGGACATGCGATGGAGCAATCTGGAAAACACATTTAACGTTTTCCTTTAGTAACCACAGATCTCTATCATTGAGCCCTCAAGTCACATCTCAAAACAACCAGACCATACTTCCAGTGCTCTTTCCTATGCAATAACTAATGGATATGAACACTTGGCTTATTAGGCAATGAAGTACTTCAGAATCATTCCAGCGGATGGTTTGTCTATATCAATGAAATTCATTATAAATGCTCTTTAGAAAGTCTAATTTCAAGCAAAGGAAGTAACTTCATGCCACAGATATTTTATCACATCCTAACACAGTAACAACTGTTACCAAGAGATTGAGATGCTCTAAGCTATAAACAGCAAAGAGAACTGTGAACATCAATGCTTCCAGCCAAGTTTGCCAACAGAGACTATGTTGACCTGGTCATCAATTCCTACACTGACACTTACTTATAAACAACAGTGACTGAAATCAATTTTAATCTCCTTCTGGAAGTATTTGGCAAGATCTACAATTCAATAAGAAATGTGTAAAAAAAAACTCATTTCAACCACAGTTATCTATGTTGAACGCAGGAGTGAAAACATGGGATGCATAAATTCACCTGCTGTCTGCTCTGTGCTGAATCATCAAACATAAGCTGGAGTGACAATGGGTCAGCACAATTAACTGGCACGATTTGAATACAAGTATCCAAAAATGAGTAACAACTGGCCAGCCAGCCCTGTTTTGATGATAGCTGGTCATCCCAAGGCCAAGGGCACAGTCTGCCTCACTGTGATGATGTCTCACAATGGAACACACGAACAACCACTGAAAGCCACCATTATCTGTAGAAGTTAAGTAATAGCTCTTAAGATGGTGGCTAAGGGAATAAACTGGAAGTGGGTACAGGAGGAGAATGAGAGTTAACCATAATGAATTATCTTCACTTACCTTGCACAAAAATAAAGACCTAACTCAATTACTGCGTGAGGAATAATGAGTACAACACAACTGGTTACATAAGAACAAGGAGCAGGAGTAGGCTATTTGGACTCACGAGCCTGCTCCGCTATTTAATAAGGTCATGGCTGATCTAATAGTAACCTCAAATCTGCATCCCACCTACCCCTGATAACCTTTCATTCCCTTACTTACCAAGGATCTATCCACCTCTACCTTAAAAATATTCAAAGACTCTGCTTCCACCCCCTTTTCAAGAAGAGTTCTAAAGACTCATGGCCCTTAGAAAAAATTTCACCTCATGTCCATTTTAAATGGGCGAACAGTGATTTTTAATCAGTGTCCAATCTAGATTCTCCCACCAGAGGAAACATCCTCTCCACATCCACCCTGTCAAGACCCCTCAGGGTCTTATATGTTTCAGTCACATCATCTCTTACTCTCCTAAACTCTAGCGGTTACAAGCCTAGCCTGTCCTATCTTTCCTCATAAGGCACCCACCCATTCCAGGTATTAGTCTGGTAAACCTTCTCTGAACTACTTCCAACGCATTTACATCCTTCCTTAAATAAGGTGACCAATACTGTACACAGTACTCCAGATGTCATCTCATGAGTGCTCTGTATAGCTGAAGCATAACCTCCCTATTTTTGTATTAAATTCCCCTTGCAATAAATGATAACATTCTATTCACTTTCCTAATTACTTGCTGTGCCTGCATATTAGCCTTTTGCAATTCATGCATTAAGACACGCAGATCCCTCTGAATCTCAGAGCTCTGCAATCACTCACCATTTAGATAATATGCTTCTCTTTTATTCTTCCTGCCGCTGTAGCCTCTCTATGTCCTCTTCACAACTTACTTTCCGACCTATCTTTGTGTCATCAGCAAATTTGGCAACCACCCCGTCAATCACTTCATCCAAGTCATTTCTATAAATTGTAAACAGTTGGTCCCAGCACTGATCCTTGTGGCACACCATTCCTTATATCTTGCCAGCCTGAAAAAGGCCCATTTATGCCTACCCTCTGCTTCCTGTTAGCGAACCAATCTTCTATCCATGCCAATATGTCACCCCCTATACCATGAGTTTTTAATTTTTCACATAACCTTTGATGTGGCACTTTATCAAATGCCTTCTGGAAATCTAAGTACTGTACATGCCCCGGTTCCCCTTTATCCACAGCACATATTACTTCCTCAAAGAGCTCCAATAAGTTGGTTAAAACATGATTTCCCTTTGACAAAACTATGTTGACTCTGCCTGATTACCTTGAACTTATCCAATCATGCTATAGCTACTTTAATAATAGCTTCTAACGTTTTCCTCATGGCAGATGTTAAGCTAACTGGCCTGCAGTTTCTCACTTTGTGTCTCCTTCCCTTTTTGAATAACGGAGTTACAGTTGGTATCCTCCAATCGAACAGGACCTTCCCCGAATCTAGGGAGTTTTGGAAAATTAAAACCAATGAATCAACTATCTCACTAGCTTCTTTTAAGATCCTAGGGTGAAGTCCATCAGACCCAGGCACTTGTCACCCTGCAGCAATTTACTCAGTACCACTTCTCTGGTGATTGTAATATTCCTGAGTTCCTCCCTCCCTTCCATGTCCTGATTTATAGCTGCTTCCAGGATGCTGAGGTTATACAGGCGTTGAAAGGTCATAGGGAGCACTAGAAAGGAGCACAGCAGAATGCTTACCTTTTGGTTTCTTCATCTGAGGTAAGCTGCTGATTGTAGTCGCCTGAATAATTTCAACGACAATTTGATACCTGTTTGAGAGACAGAATTTTGAATTCTTAGGCTTAAGAATTATTTGCATTCAGAACTTCCTGACAATTCCATAAAAATACAGTAACCATAGCAACTACAGCACTGGCTCTCGACCGAGACTCAAGTTTAAATTCCCTCAATGGATTTTAGACTAAGTGACAACCTGTTCAAGTCTTTTTGAAATGTTGAGGAAGTTTATCAGGAAAATAGGGAAGCTGTCTGAGTAGAAATAGTCAGTGATGAGAATGCATAAATTTAGGATCATCAGCAAAAGAACTATTTTATTTTACAAAGAGAATCATCAGGACACAGAACGCCCATCAGAAATGATGGTGGTAGCAGAATACATACTAGCTTTCAAAAGGGAAGGAGATAAATATTTGAAAAGTAAAAATTTAGAATATCAAAAAAGGGCAGGGATTAACTCTTTTAGCATAATGAGCGAACTGGCTTTCTGTGTTATAGAATTCTAGGATTCTACCCTTGCAGACAAATGTCACAAAAACACTGACTGATTGAGGCAAGTTATTTCCCTATATTTTCTCTAACTTCTCAGGGTATTTAACCATGCCTTCCTTCTTCAACACCTCTCCTCTGATATTTTCACTCCATGGGACTGCCCTCACGTGGTTCCATCCTTTCTTCCCCAACGTTGACAATATATCTGCATATTTTCATCACATTCATAAAGAGTCCCCAAAATATATCCACACAATCTCCCACACGTTCCTCACCTTGCACTCTCCCTCAATGATACAACATTTAAGCATGATTCTAGCTTGCTGATAGCTAATTCTAGCTAGGCATTACTTCATCGTTTTCACAATGTGCTTTCAGCTTACCTGGCATTAGGTCATGTGGGAGTCAACATTTCCTCCAGCCAAATATCAGGAAATCAGAAATCATGTTTTTCAGTCGGTGATGAACTTTACATCCTCACTACTAATTCCACGCTTCCTTGCTACTAATTCCATCCCCGTCCTCAACAATTAGCTCATGACCATGGGTATAAATAAGTATCAGCTGTGGCTCAATGGGTAACACTCCTGCCTCCGAGTCAGAAGGTTGCAGGTTCAAGTCCCACTCCAAGACTTGAGCACAAAAATCTAGGTTGGCACTCCAGAGCAGTACTGAGGGAGTGCTGCACTGTTGGAGGTGTCATCTTTTAGATGAAATATTAAAACGTATTAAACTACTCTCAGGTGAGCATGAAAGATCCCACACTCTATTTCAAAGAGGAGCAGAGGAGATATTCCTGGTGTCCTGGTCCATCAATAAACATCACTAAAACAGATTACCTTATCATGTTTCTGTTTGTAGGAATTTGTTGTGCACAAATTGGCTTCCAATTACAACAGTGCGTTACAACTGTGGCCACACTTCAAAAGTGTTTTGTTGGCTGTAAAACTCTTTGGAATTTTCATAGGTATTGTAAGGTGCTATATAAATTCAAGTCTTTCTTTTCTTTCTTTCTCAATCACTAGCTCAGGTTGAAAGCAATCTTGGTGTCCAATTCAAGTCAAAGGTGAGTTTCAAACACCATATTCTGCCCATCACCAAGTGGAGTTATTTTCACCCCTTCTCACAGCTAAAATTCTTATCCAGGATCGCATGGTCTGGAGGCCTCATTTTTCTATATCTTCCTGCCAGCCTCCTATCCTCTTCGCACAATAAATACCAAATTATTCAAAACTCAACTTCTTTTATGTTATCCTGCATCAAGTTCCAATTGTCTATCAATCGCACCTTTGATAAAATAATTACTCCTAAGTTTCAGGATTTCATTTAGGCTCGTTCTTTATTCTTCAATGCACTGAAATTCAACTCCTTGTGCTCACTTTCAAATCTCGCTTTGGGCATGTACTATTGCCTTGCATTTCCTACCACAGCCTTAGTCCTCCAATCCTGGCCCTCCGCATATCCTACCCTTCAGCTGATGGCAGAATCTTCAGCCATCATCTCTCTACTCATATCCCTACCATTAAATGCTTACTCAACATGGTCTTGTATCCATTCCTTATGTTTTTGCTGTGAAGCATTGTAAAATGCTACAGTTTTCTACATTGGGAGCATTGTATGCAGCCTCACAGATCTGGGGCTTATTATGTACTTTCTAGTCTGAATTTTATATTGTAGACATGTAAGCTGCAGTCATCACTATTGCAGTTGTTCATGTTTGTGCTATTTACCCCATGGATGTTTCAATTGTTTAGTTAGAGGATTTCAAATCAAATGCCAGTTTTAAGGGCCTTGATAAAAGGGCAGAGTTTTCCCAAATGTCAAATGCACATCTGCCATTACACTTAACCAATACTCCAGCATTGGGCTTTCTAATTTCTGGATGTGTAAAGGACAACGAGATGGTGTATTCTAGTTCTCGCAGTAGGATTCTACTTCTGCTGGAGGAGGAATAAATGGATGATGTTTCACCGATACCACATACTGTTGAAGAGTGGAATCTCTCATTTACGTTATTTGTTCGATATTTCCTGCTTTCAGGAAGGCTCAATTTATACAATCAGAGAAAAAAAAATGCCACGTCCATTTTGTAAATAATTGAGGGGGGAAATTTTCCTGGATTGGTGCCCAGGCACATGGGGTCATCTGGGCACAGTAAATATTAGACATGTCAAAGGACTGCACCAGATTTTCCAATATTCTTTGCACTCAGGCAGTTCAGTACACTGGAAAATAAATCCAGGAAAATAACACTTCACAATCAGTAAACATCTGATAGCTGGCGAAGTGTTCAGTTCCGCTCGCAATTCCTCAGATAACGAAGCAGTCTGCTGATAAGTGACAAGTAGCATTCACACCATGCAAGTGCCAGGCAATGACTATCTTCAACAAAAGAGAATCTAACCATTGCCCCTTTACATTCAGGTCTTCATCACTGAATGCTCCACCATCAGTGGGTCACCACTGACCAGAAACTGAAATGCACCAGCCACACACACTTTGGCAACAAGACCAGGTCAAAGATTCGGTAATACGCAGCAAGTGGCTCACTCCATAGACTCCCCAAATCCTTCCCACAAACTGCAAGGCACAAATCAGGCATAAGATGGAATACTTTGCACTAGCCTGGGTGAGTACACCTCCAAAAACACAAGAAACTTAACACTATCCAGGACAAAGCAGCATATTCGATTGGCACCCCATTTGCCACTATAAACATTCACTCCCTTCACCACCAGCACACTGTCACTGCAGTGTGTACCACCTACAAAATGCACTGCAGCAATGCGCCAAGGCTTCTTCGAAAGCACTTCCCAAACCTGTGACCTCTACCACCTAGTCAAACAAAGGTAGCAGATGCACAAGAATGCCATCACCTGCATGCTTCCTCCCTCCAAGTCACATGGCATCCCTGTCTTGGAAATATTTCACCATTCCTTCATCACCGCTGGGTCAAGATCTTGGAGCTCCCAATCTCTCAGCACTGTGGGAATCCACATGGACTGCAGCGATTGAAGAAGGTGGCTCACCACCAGCTTCTCAAGGGAAATTAGTTATGGGCAACAAATGCTGGCTTAACCAGTGACACCTAGATCCCATGAATGAGTAGAAGAATCCTGTTGAAATTCAGACCAGAAATTAGACCATGTGCCCCAACCCTGAGAAAGCATACAATTTAGAAAACTATGGAATTTTAATATGCGTGATGAATTCCCAATAACCTAAAACGATATGCAAAATTAAGGAAGACATATTGGTCTAAAACCAATGTTAAATAAAGCACAAAGCACAAGCTGAAGGTGGGTATTATACCAAGGGGTTACTTATTCATTGTGAAATACTGTTGGCCATCCAGTATACAGGAGAGGCACTTTGTAAATACAATCTTTTTATTTATCTTATCCAAGGTCTCCCACTCATAGGATTCAACTGCCTGTTCAACTATTCCAGAAGGACTTTTGCCTCCACTGAATCTATTCTGCCAGCCATTCGCAATATTAAACACTCTTGTGAAGAGCAGTTTCCTGACATCAGTACTGAATTCAGTGTGGATCCATATGCACATGTCTTTAGTTGTGGCTGAACATCAACTAGTGCTCAACATTAATCACTCCTATTCCACTTATCTATCTTACTGATGTTCGGCCATTTGCCTCTTTTCAACATGGCAGATGATCCAGAGATTTTCTAACTTGTGCACAAAACTCAATCCATTGACACAGGGGTCAGCTTTCTGGCCTCAGTTTGCATTGCCCTAGGTGGCCAGAACTAAACGTGGTATTCAAACCATAACATAACCAGAGCACAAAACAGCCAGAGTATGATGACCTCAGAGGTGTACGCTGATAATTTGGCAAAGTCGCACAGCATTCTGCTATTTTCTTTTATTAATTGCTGCAATGACTGGACAAGAATTGTTAACCAACACCACTCTCATATTCCTTCGGCCTCTCTCCTACCTAATTCAACACTCCAAGTTTAGGAACCAGTATAAATCCGACCAAATTGCATTGCTTTTCTGAATCCAGGTTATTTGCACGCATTAGAAAAAGCTGATGTCCAACAACAACCCTGACGGCACTCCATCTTTTGTAGCAACATTTCATGTTTAATTTTACTTTCCAACATCCAACTGGAATGCCCAGCTCACAAAGGAAAATCCATCAAGATGGATTGTCAAGCAGGAGCTCCTACTTCACAACTTTGTTGAGCTGCTTTTCTTTTTGATATTTTTATATAGCTCCTCAAAGTCCATTCATAATCATCAATGGTCCAGGACTTCCGTTCCCCGGAGGGTTGTATCCAGACGGTGATTGCCACTCTACGACAGTTCTGGGCGAATGTCATTAGTACGCCAACTGATAGAAAGCTAATGGGTATGGCATGCCTTGGATATTGTATCCGCCTTTTTTCAAAAAAAGGCCACATTAGCCTGTATCTCAATTAATTGGACCTGCCCCATCATGACACACAAATGGTGCCTTCAGTCTTCTTTACTTAAAATTCTTGGGTCCTTCCTATTTGTCATGGGACTTGGAGTTCTTGAAGCATCTTTCCAAGTGATGTCAAAATTAAAATCAAAGAAATTTCCCGTGATGGTTGGCATGGTAACAATGCCTTCTACAGATAATACATCCAAGTAGTAAACTTGGTGTCCATTATAAATGCAAGTATCTGGTGGAGTTCAAAACTTGGTAAGTTTGGTTTTGGTTTCTATCCATTTTTGGTTTCTATCCAGGATTAGTCTTGTAATTACATAAGTTAGGGGAAAAAGCAAATGCCCTTCCCACTCTCCAACCATTTATTCTCTATCATTGAAAACAGGAAGGCCCAGAAAATTCTCTCACTGGTTTTGCAGTGTGAAGCATCTTGAGACACCACCATTCATAAACACATCTAAACACAACGGAAGATTACAGCAATACCAAAGTCTCTCATCAAATTCATCAATTGAGTCAGAAAGTTAGTCTTGCAGCTCTTGGTTCACTAATAATACAAAGTTCAGTGATTTACTTTCAAACATTGATTACCACTACATCCTTAAGATTTGTAGCAACTTTGCCGAGCCATTTTGACAACTTTGTTGTGCTGATCTTTATAGGCGCTTGCTATGCTGCAGATTAACACAAAATCAAACAGAATTGTCACTTAATTTATTCTAGTTGTAAAGAACAACAAAACAAAGACAGATATAGTTTCTATCTATCCATCAACCACGATCTACAGGAGCAATACAGCGTATTCTTATCTAAAAGGACAAGAGGATGATGATGGGGCAATTTTTTCTGATTCTGAAGAGAGTTAAATGAACAGTGTGTGCATTTGATTTCTAAATTCACTTTTTCTCAAAAACAAACACTGATATATCAGATCCAAACTCAGCCAGGGAAACATTAGTAGTTTTCATTCCAGATCATCTCTTCAACAGGAACACAAAATGATAGGCCATTTGCCAACCTTTCAAACCACCCACCATAGCAAGTCATTGAGCTCCTCATTTAAAGCATTTTTATTTTGCTCCTGCCTTGCCATCAATATTATCCCTTTCCCCACTGAAAGACATTGCCAAAGTTAGCCACTAGCCAGATATTGCTAATTGGAAATCCAGGTGTGGTTAATTGCATTTCTGATTAGTAATTACATTTAAGTACTGGGTATTAACAGTATCTATCTAAACCTCATAATAGATTATGTTTCAGAAAGAGAGTGACTTAGATTGAGTATGTGATCTCAATTACTCTTATTGCACATTGCATGCACATGTACATTAGTCCCTTGATGCATTTGTTGGTAAAATGGTAAGACTAAAAACAGGGTTTGCCAGTGTTTCTAATCGGTATGTGCAGTCACTGAATGGTGGTAGATGTTTGTTAAGTAAATATACGAATGAAGCATATTTACCTGTATCGTTAGACACTTTCCACTAATACATGTGCCATGGATCACAGCATAAAAGTCAACCCCAAATTTTCAGCCCCAAAAATCATGCTTTTACATATGCTGAACGTCTAAATCAACCCCCCTTTAGAGCTATGAAATGCTATACTCGCATTAGTAGTCGGCTTCAATTTTTCACCCGAGATGCACGGTTTCCTTACCTTATACTGTTAGCCAGCGAATGGGATCAAACAGATGAAATGGGCTGTGTTGTGAAGATGATACACGGGGAATTTAACATACTCCAACACAATGCAGGCCGCACATGGCACAGTCAGTGACAAACTGAAGTGGGTCCTCCAACAAAAGGAATGAAGCATGAAGCTGCTTTCAAGCTAAAAGTCATAACATTTGATAACTCATCAAAGAACTGTGATATAGTGAGGGAATTCAGTGTTAATGAGAAACTGATGTGAGAATGGAAGGAGGAATCTGCCCTGAAGGTGACATCCAAGACCAAATGCACCATCAGGACAGGGACCAGCCATTGGCCTGATCTTGAGAAGCATGTGTTGGAATGGGACCCTTGAGAAACATCAGAAATCTTACATTGCCACCAGAAACGCAATGCATATATATGCACTTAGGTGGACCAAATCAAACTTAGCGTGCAGCAAAGATTTCACACCAACGTTCAGTTAGTGTTGCCATATTATGAAACCAAACAGTCTAGTATTGCAGAAGACCAAACTCGCTCAGAGGCTACCAAATGACCTCAGTGCTAAAATGATCAGTTTCCAGTGATTCATCATCAGACAGCTGCAAAAACATGAGTACCCATAATACCACTTCAGCACATGAATGAAACACCCATGAATTTCATTATGCCCAGCAGCCAAACCGTGGAGTGGAATGGTTTGATAACAGTTCTAGTGCAAAAGACGAGGCGTGAGAGGACAAGATTCACAGTGGTAACAAGCCTACATAGCACATGGAACAAAATCAAAGCCAATGGTAATTTCCAAACATAAAACCACAACAAAAATCAAGTTCCCTGCAGGAGGTTTTGTGCATGTTCATGACATCAGTTGAATGGACAGGATGGAGCGAAGTTATGGATCGTTAGTGTGTGGAATTGGTGTCCCGGTGGCCTATGTAAGGAATGCAGCTTATTCGTGAGGGACATGTTCAGTTGCCTATGAAGAAATAACATCCACATTGTATGCTAGACCTGCTGGAATAACTGCAGAGTCCAACCTTTAGATGTGTGCTTCAACAAGCTATTCAAGGGTCATGTTCCCAGAAAGGATATACTTGCCATAGAGAAAGTGCAGTGAAGGTTCACCAGTCTGATTTCTGGGATTGTCATATGAGGAGAGATTGGGCCATCTAGGCCTGTTTTCACTGGAGTTTAAAAGAATGAGAGGGGATATCATTAAAATGTATAAAATTCTTACAGGGCCGAGCAGACTGGATGCAGGAATGCTGTTTCCTCTGACTGGGGGCGGGGTCTAGAACAAGGGGTCACAGTCTCAGGATACAGGATAGACCATTTAGGACTGTGATGAGGAGAAACTTCTTCACTCAGAGGGTGGTGAATCTGCGGAATTCCCTTCCACAGAGGGCTGTGGAGGCCGAGTCACTAAATATATTTAAGGAGGAAATGGATAGATTTCTAGACGCTAAAGGCATCAAGGGGTATGGGGAGAGAGCAGGAGTATGATGTTTAGATGGAGGGTCGGCCAAGATCATATTTAATGGCAGAGCAGGCTAGAAGGGGCGAATCACTGCAGGAGTTCCTCAGGTTAGTGTCCTAGGCCCAATCTTTTTTAGCTGCTTCATCAATGACCTCCCTCCCGTCATAAGGTCAGAAGTGGGGATGTTCACTGATGAACGCACAATATTCAGCACCATTCGTGACTTCTTAGGCACTGATGCAGTCTATGTCCAAATGCAGCAAGATCTGGACAATATCTAGGCTTGAGCTGACAAGTGGCATATAACATTCACGCCACACAAGTGCCACGCAATGGCCAGCTCCAACAAGGGAGAATGTAACCATCGCCCCTTGACTTTCAATGACATTACCATCACTGAATCCCCCACTATCAACAACCTGGTTGGGGTGGGGGGGGTTACCATTGACCAGAAACTGAACTGGACTAACCATATGAATGCTGTGGCCACAAGAGCAGGTCAGAGGCTAGGAATCCTACAGCAAGTAACTTAACCACCTGACTCCCCAAAGCCTGTCTACCATCTGCAAGGCACAAGTCAGGATTGTGATGGAATACTTTCCACTTGCCGGGATAACCACAGCTCCAACAACACTCAAGAAGCTCAACACCATCCAGGACAAAGCAGCTCACTTGATTGGCACCTCATCCATAAACATTTACTCCCTCCACAACCAATGCACAGTAGTAGCAGTGCATACCATCTACAAGATGCGCTGCAGGAAGTCACCAAGCCTCCTTAGTTAGCACCTTCCAATCCTACGACCACTACCATCTAGAAGGACAGGGGCAGCAGACATATGGGAACACCTCCACCTGCAATTTCCCCTCCAAGCCACTCACCATTCTGACTTGGAAGTATATCACTGTTCCTTCACTGTTGCTGGATCAAAATCCTGCAACTCCCTCCCTAACAGCACTGTGGGTATGCCTACACCACATGGGCTACAGTGGTTCAAGAAGGCAGCTCAACACCACCACCAACTCAAGGGCAATTAGGGATGGCAATAAAATGCTGGCCTAGCCAGCAACGGCCACATCCGAAGAATTATTTTTTTTAAATTACTAGTATTGTGTTTCTTTTCATATTTCAAAACGGCGACCACCCACACCAGCAATTCACACTTTATACTTGGCATACAAGTCAACCACCCCTTTTGGAAGGATTTCAGGAAGCTTCATAGGTTCATTTATATCCCACAGTAACTAAAAAGTGCTGGCAAAGGTGCACCTGTAGCAAGTTAGGGGCTTCCACCAGGCAAATCTCCTCTAGAGCAGTTGGCAGGAAGTGATTTGGATTGAAGGACCATCTTAGAACCATAGAAAAGTTACAGCACAGAAGGAGGCCATTCGGCCCATCTTGTCCATGCGAGCCTAAGGACACCCAGGTGCCCTTTCTAATCCCCCCTTCCTGCACCCGGCCCATAGCCCTGCAGCTTACAGCAATTTAGGTGCAGATCCAGGTACTTTTTAAAAGAGTTTAGGGTTTCTGCCTCTACCACCAACTTGGACAATGAATTCCAGACACCCACTACCCTCTGCGTAAAAAAGTTCTTCCTCATGTCCTCGCCACACCTTCTGCCACTTATCTTGAATCTTTGTCCCCTGGTTCTAGAATTCTCCATCAAGGGAAACAATTTTATCCTGTCCACTCTATCTATTCCCCTCATAATTTTGTACACCTCAATCAAGTCACCTCTCAGCCTTCTTTGTTCTAGGGAAAATAACCCCAACCTATCCAATCTCTCCTCGTAGTTACACTTTTCTAACCCTGGCAACATTCTTGTAAACCTTAAAATGAACAATAAATGGTTATGGTACATTTAAAAGACCTCAGCACTTTATGATTCTGTGCTGAAGCTAATTAAACGGCATTAGTTGTTTTGAGCTGCCCTGTTTATCAGTGTTTGATTCTCAGTCAGATAGAGTGTAAATGGACAGCTTACAATAAGCTACAGTATTTCAACCTTTGAAATGGTGATAAAAGCAATTAGCACATGCCCTAACAGGAAGGACAAAATCAATATGAAAATTAACACTATGAAAATTCCAATAATGCTAATAGTGGCATAAAATAGCAAATGTAATAGTGGCTAGGGTGGGTTCAAGGCATTAATCTAATCAAAGAATTTTGACATCATAAAGGGCTTGAAGGTGTTATAAATATCAGGAGAACATGATTAAATCATTGCTTCAAATTCATTACTAGCCATTATTTGCTTTTTATCTAGCTCTATAAAAAATTTTTTTAAGGGGAAACTGCTTTCAGGAAGAAAAAATGTTTGGCAAACTTACACCCAGAGGGAAAGATTAAAAAAAAACGTGCCTCATTTCATCTCAGTGATATCCTTCGTGAGTAATGTCGTGGCTTGATAACAACCATTTGCTTGCTTCATGATCAGGTTAGCTAGTAACAAATATGAACATCTTTCCTGAACACATTCCTACAAAGATAATGCTTCAGTAAGCAATCTGGCAGCTGCCGGTCCAGGGATGGAACAATGTAGAATATATGATAGTGTTGCATAGCTGTTCAACACAGTCTTCGCAAATAACAGAACACTGAGATGTAATCTGCCCACTTTAATCAAACCCATCAAATGAGCGGCTTGTCTCACTGTTTCTGATCATAAATTCCAGAGATCTCATTCCCACTGTTGGAAGCTCTGACTACAAAGAAAGATTTGCATTTACACTAGATCCTAGTGCACTGTCGGAATCTTCCCAAAATGCCTCATGCATAATTTGAATGGTGTGACATTTCCCCAGGCAAATATAGTTCCCATTGCACTCATACTTTATACAAAATGGAGTTAGAGAGATAGAGGAATCTGTCAGAAAGAAAAGAAGCTGAATTCAAGAAACTAAAGTAGTTTATTTTAAATAAGTGGTTAAGGACTCCCATAGCTCACTCTTACACATCCCCCATCCCAAAGATCAACAAAGGAAATTGTGCATTTCGTGTCAAGATTCTCTCATTGATCGAAACAAAAGGGCTCAATATTCTGATCAGCAATTCAGTTTTTCTTTCCCTGAAATAAGCAATAAACCTGGCTAGAATACAAAGTTAGTTACTCTGATATCACTGAACAATATGCACTAGAATACAATTGCAGTCACTTATCACAGAGTTTGATCTGAAGCAGCTGATACATTAGTCATTTTTACTTATTTCCATTTAATTGCCATTGAATGATTATTTAAATCTCAACATCCAGGATCAACATTTAGCACACTTAAGTCAGGTGCAGCAGTGTCAGAGGAAAACCTCTGACCCAACAACCTGCCTTAGAAAGACTTCAGGGGATACCTATACCACTGAAGCTTCCATTATCAGCCACAACAGAGCAGGTCATCGGGAAATTAATATTCACCTCAGTGAATAAATGGCCTGGTCTGAATTGATCTACAGTGGCTCTCCAAAAGTAAGGCAGCACAGCAAAAGACCACCTTAGGGTACTTTGGGTCTTGGTTGCAAAGGTTTACTCAAATGGTACCAAGTATGAGGGTCTTCAGATGGACAAGAGAAGCTGTTGTCCTCTTAACAAAGAATGTTAAGTGGAGATTTCATATAGTCGTTCAAAATTGAGGGAATTTGATAAAGGGAGAAACTGGCAACAGAGTCAGTAACTAAAGGGCATAGATTTAAGCTCATTGGCAAAGAAAAAAGTTGGCAGGGGGGTGGTGTGGAAGATGAAGATAATTTTTATGCAAGGTGTTATAATGATCTAGAATAGAAACGTAGAAACATAGAAAATAGGAGGAGTAGGCCATTTGGCCCTTCAAGCCTGCTCTGCCATTCATTATGATCATGGTTGATCATCCAACTCAATAGCCTGCTCCCGCTTTCTCCTCATACTCTTTGATCCCTTTCGCCCCACAAGCCTAATCTAGCTCCTTCTTGAAAACATACAATGTTTTGGCCTCAACTACTTTCTGTGGTAGCGAATTCCACAGGCTCACCATTCTCTGGATGAAGAAATTTCTCACCTCAGTCCTAAATGGTCTATCCCATATCCTCAGACTGTGTCCCCTGGTTCTGGACTCCCCCACCATTGGGAACATCAATCCTGCATCGACCCTATCTAGTCCTGTTAGAATTTTATAGGTTTCTATGAGATCCCCCCCTCACTCTTCTGAACTCCAGAGAATATAATCCTAACTGATTCAACCTCTCCTCATATGTCAGTCCCGCTATCCCAGGAATCAGCCTGGTAAACCTTCACTGCACTCTCTCTATAGCAAGAACATCCTTCTTCAGATAAAGAGACCAAAACTGCACACAATATTCCAAGTGTGGGCTCACCAAGGCCCTGTATAATTGCAGCATCTTTGTTCCTGTACTCAAATCCTCTGGCTACAAAGGCCAACATACCATTTGCCTTCTTTACCATCTGCTGCACCTGCATGCTTAGCTTCAGTGACTGGTGTACGAGGACATCCAGGTCTCGTTGCACGTTCCCCTCTCTCAATTTATAGCCATTCAGATAATAATCTACCTTCCTGTTTTTGTTAGGTACCAAAGTGGATAACCTCACATTTATCCACATTATACTGCATCTGCCATACATTTGCCCACTCACTCAGCTTGGAAATCACTCTGAAGCATCTCTGCATCCTCCTCACAGCTCACCTTCCCACCCAGCTTTGTCTCATCTGCAAATTTGGAGATATTACATTTAATTCCCTCATCTAAATTATTAATATATATTGTGAATAGCTGGGGTCACAGCACTGATCCCTGAGGTACCCCACTAGTCACTGCCTGCCATTCGGAAAAAGACACGTTAGTTCCTACTCTTTGTTTCCTGTCTGCCAACCGGTTTTCTATCCATCTCAATACACTACCCCCAATCCCATACACTTTAATTTTACACGCTAATCTCTTATGTGGGACTTTGTCGAAAGCCTTCTGAAAATCCAAATAAACCACATCCACTGGCTCCCCATCATCAACTCTACTTGTTACATTCTCAAAAAATTCCAGCAGATTTGTCAAGCATGATTTCCCTTTCGTAAATCCATGCTGACTCTGTCCGATTCTGCCACTGTTTTTCAAGGGCTCAGCTATTAAATATTTTATAATGGACTCTAGAATTTTCCCCACTACCGACGTCAAGCTGACTGGTCTATAATTCCTTGTTTTCTCTCTACCCAACTTTTTAAATAGTGGGGTTACATTAGTTACCCTCCAATCTGTAGAAACTGTTCCAGAGTCTATAGAATCTCAGAAAATGACCACCAATGCATCCACTGTTTCTAGGGCCACTTCCTTAAGTACTCTGGGATGTAGATTATGAGAACCTGGGGGTTTATCAGCCTTCAAACCCATCAATTTCTCCAACACCATTTCCCTGCTAACACTGATTTGTTTCATATGCAATACCTGAAAGGGTGTAGGAAGCACATTCAATAATGACTTGCAAAAGGGAATTGGAAATATAATTTAAGAGAAATTAAATTGTAGAGCCACGGGGAAAGAACAGCAGAGTGGGATAAATTGGGTTGCTCTTTCAAAGAGTTGGCACAGTCAGGATGGGCTGAATGGCCTTCCCCTGTAGTGCCTGATTCTGTCACCTGACCCAACTTGATCTAAATCCCTAAATGAAGTTCCAGGGCAGCAACTGCAACTATGGAATAGCTCACTTCCCACAGATTCAGCTCATGAAGGGTGTCAATACGGATAGCAGAAGCATAGACTGCCAGGACTCTATTCTTTGGTCATGTTTGTAAACTTTTTCCCAATTTTATCAGGAGGCTGCTTGCCCACTTATTTTAAAATACTTCAATAACCACCCTCTGTGGCAAGATGATTCTGACAGCATTGCAGGGTCCATTCTTAAGAGTTACATTACTAAAAAAAAATGACATTACACTATGGGAACGCTGAGCATTAAGTCTAGGAATCTCCCACTTCAATGCTGGCTGATAAAACATCATTTCAACTGCACACTGACCTCTTGCAGTCAGCGCTTTTAGTTTACAGATAAGAAGCGTAAAGGCCTGACTTACTGAGAGAAAAATATATTCCCATAAACGATGTTTAGAAGTCAGCACCTTCGTCAGTGATTACTAGACAGGGCACCGTTAAATGTCATTTCCAAGTGCCAGATCCCTCTGACTATCTGATTCGCATGGGGTGAGGGTGAGTTTATGACACTGCATTTCTTTCACTAAGTGAAGAAAACAAATAGCTAGGCAATTTGTGCACATATTGAAGCAATAGGGGAAAGTTGAAATACTGTATGGGACCCTCCTTTGCAGGATAAGGTGTGACTTCACTAAGTCATAGCATTCTTACTTCTATTAGTTGGTTGCGGATTCAAGAATTACTCAGGGGACTTGAGCACATCATTTAAGTCATAATTTGAGTGCAGTGCTGAGGGAAGGTCACACTGTCAGAGGTACTATCTTTTTGATGAGAAGTTAAACTAAGGGTCTACCTGCCTTCTGAGATGGACATAAAAGATCCCATAGCACTAGTCACAGAAGAGCAGCAGTGTTCTGCCAGAGGAGGTGGTGGAAGCAGGTTCGATAGTGGTGTTTAAGAGGCAGCTTGACAAATACATGAATAGGATGGGAATAGAGGGATGCGGACCCCGGAAGTGCAAAATGCTTTAGTTGACGGGCAATATGATCGGCGCAGGCATGGAGGGCAGATGGGCCTGTTCCTGTGCTGTACTTTTATTTGTTCTTTGTATTGCAGCCAGTATTTATCCCTCTACCAACATGACTAAAAACAGGTTATCTGGTCATTAACCTCATTGCTACTTGTGAGGCGGTGTGTGCAAACTGGCTATTGCATCTTCTTAAAATTGTGACCATGTTGCAAAAGTACTTAATTAGTTGTGAAATACTATGTAATGCTATGTATTACATCTATATATGTTGTTTCGATCCCCACAGGTACTGATTTTTTTTTTATATGAATTTCCAAATGACCAATGGAAGTAAACCGATGGACATGATTTCACTTTAAGAATTTTACTGTAACAAGCTAAAGTCAACATAGATGAAACATGAACTAACATACAACTGATAGATCAAACCGACGAAAGAGTACTTTCACATTACTTAACTAATGAAACTAAACTAAGCCCTACGAAACACTTTTACTCTACGCCACACTTCTAGCAAATATACAGCATTAAAGGAACAGTCCCAAAATCCCTCCCAGCCCTCCAGTAGAGGTTCACTTCTCCCCACCACACCAAGTCAAAAGTTCCAATGTCCTTTGACAATTATTCCACTCTGCCCAAGTTTTCCCAGATACGATTATCACCAGAAAGGCACACCTCAATGACTCCATATATCTTAAATCTTTAATTGTGCTGTTTGTTCTGTTCACTTCCTTTTGAACTGAAACTAAACTTGGTCACTAACACAACACCACTAAACAGTTCTTCCTTCTTTTCCACAGCAGAGATCTTTGTTCTCGCATCTCAGCCGCAGCTTCATTTCCTGTGAGATACTTTGAAAGTTATTGCTGAAAAAATCTAAGTTTTTCACCTTGCACTCATCAGGACAGATTGCAAGATTACCAACATTAAAGGGAACAACGGCATGAGTCGAGAGTGCTGATTGGTTGGCAAGTGGACTCTGATTGGTTAAGGCATTGCCAGAGAGGATGCAGCAGGAAACAGGTAACTGCCAAGCTATTGTTCAAATTCAAACCAGGCAGGTCCACACCGATTGGTCAAGGCATTGCCATGGGGAATGAACCAGGGAATGGCTGCCAGCCCCCCCCCAAACACCCCTGCCAAAGCTTTTGTTTGGGTTGAAAAGAATCCTGATTGCTTTTTAGTGTAATTCTTAGTACAATCAGGATTGTTATCAACTAAACAAAAGGTTGGGGGTGGAGGACAGCCATTCCCAGTTCATTCCCCATGGCAATGCCTTGACCAAAGTCGACCTACCTGGTTTGAATTTGAACAATAGTCTGGCAACACCTCTACCAATCAGAGTCCACTTAACAATCAACACTCCTATCTCATGCAGTATAAAGTGTTGGTCCTTTTACTGTTGGTAATCTTGCAATCTGATCTGATGAGCGCAAATGAAAAGCTTAGACAGCATGCCTCTTTTCTTCAGTGATACTGAAGTGCTGCACTACCGAATGACTAACTGTGAAAACTGCCACTTCACTTTAATGAGTTTCTATTGGAGTTTCTCTTCCCATGTCAACAAAATCACATGGACATTTCACCGAACTGAGATGTTTATCAGAGATACCACACACCACCACCCACCCCCGCCACTTTTCAGTGTTCTGTCTTATACTGAGTTAAAGAGGATATTTTAAAACATAGTCATCTTGTAAAGTTCAGCATTCATAACAAAGTATGTAGGCATATTCTATCCATCTTTAGAGTATTTAATTCAATGTGTCATTTCCTCCAAAATACTTAAATATATTAGACAAGACAACATTATGAATGTCGCCTCTTGAGATTTACAAAAGAATGCTACCCATATGGAGTTATACATTTGCTTTACTAGTTTAACATTTACATGACATCTAACAATTATCGCTCTAGGACATTTACTGTGCCATGTTCATAAGACATGAAAGAGATCATAAAATGTTTAAGTCAAACCTTACTTCATGCCTACTTAAAAATGGATTTTGTAGGACCAAAAGCATGGCTACTACAGGTAACATGATTTGCAAGTTAGCTACAGTTCTAGAAATTTCCAACAATAGTTACTGGACAAAGCTCAACCCTTATCCATGTGGAATCTCACACCTTTCATTGTGTGAACGCATTGAGATCAATGAAACAAGAGAGTAGCAGATGGTCTGTCTTCCCAGCCTGGACTTATAACAAAGAGAGAGAGCCACTGAAACTTGTTATACCTGTGGAGGTGCAAATAGCCACCATCCATATCCTAAGCTGAACAAAGGATTTTGACCAGAGACATAGCAACTGATTGTTACCCTGAAATGACTCTTCAATGGGCAACACCGCATGACCTGAGCTCCTTTGGATTTTAGAAAGTTTTAATGTTATATCCCTGGGCTCACAGGGCAGTCTGCTGTTAACATCCAGCCTGTCAATACCAAAGCACGACTCCAGGCTGACAACAAAGCCTGCCTCAAGTCTAAACCTCCTCGAAGCCTGGTTCTCTGGAAGATTCCTGCCATCTGCATGTCATGCCTTGCTGCATCATCACAAACTTTGAAGGAATTGGCAACTGTTGCTTTCAGCTAGCTGAACCTTCTTGAACTTTAACTCTTACATGAAGGAACCCTCACTGCACTCTGACATTCTGGACTCTAGCATTCACATGAGTTAATATCCATAGCTTCGTGGTTTTTTTTGTTCAAGGTTATTCCAAGTTGTAAAACTCTTTTCTTTCCTATCGCCTTCTTGCATGCTTGTATTTGCGCATATATTTGCAACGACTATTTCCAGGGTTTGAATGCATGAATAAACAATACTTCTGATTTAACCCTAAAGAGAGTTTACTGCGAGTCACTTTAAAATTTTAATAAGAAAACTACAGGGATGCTTTGAAGATACACTATACAAAGCAAAAGAAACTGTCAAAATTACCATCACTTCCTGATATCTGTGCTGCATGTTGTCTACCAACCCTGTTAACGTTTACAGAAAATCCAAAGAACCAGGGCGGAATTTTATGGCCCTGTTGTGGCAGGACAGAGCCTTAAAATGCGGCAAACCATTCAAAAATCCATTGACTTTGGTGGGACTGTAAAATCCTGCCAATGTAAAATTCTGCCCTCAGTGATTAACTGAAAGAAATTACATTACAAAATTTCACATTTTTAAACAAAAGCAAACTTTACGGCATATAGAAAAATTAAACAAAGTAAGCACGCCTAACTTAATACTAAATTTTGTTAACACTTAGAGAATTCAAACCAAGTATGTCACAGCTCTGAGTTTAATTTAATTTCTCCTCTAATGATCCAGCTATCCTCCAAGGTACAAAATTTCATGGGGATCCTTCCATCATATTTTGGCAAAGTGATCCTCCATCTTTTCTTCAAAGCTTCATGACTGTGGATTTCTGAGCACAAGCTTAGGCCTCAATACATTCACTCCTTGACCTGGCTTTGGATAGGAAGCTCTGGGCAGACTCTCTCTCTCTCTCTCTCTCTCTCTCTATCTCTCTCTGCCTTCTCCAAGCTAACTGCTGGTTATCCCTATGAGGATTACTATAAATTTCTTCCTCTAGCTCCAAGCTAGGCAAATCTTCCAGCCTCCTTTCCCTCACGAATTGTCTTTAGACTCTCACCTACATTCCGTGCAGTGAACGATATAGTATTTTCTCTGCTTCAGATGCAAGCCTTGCTAACATTTATCTCTTTTTCTCCCTCAACTGAGTGAACTGCAACTGATTTTATCTGTTCCCAAACAGAACTGCTGACTGCTTGTTTCTGTAACAGGTACACCAATAAATTAAACCAAAGGAACCTCCCAAGCCCCCCAACCCATCTCCATGGCAATATGGCATACTTGTAATGTTCCAAACAGAAATGTAAACTAACTGCTACCTTCAAAACCAAACCTTTTGATTTCGGGACGCACAAGAATAATTCATATCACTAATGGAATTAACCACTCTCTTCTCCAGACTTGCTGGTTCCAACAAGAGCTCCCTTGTTTACAAGCTGCTTTTAGCTTCTTTTCATCTGGAAGTTACATAAATAATCAAAATCTTTTATGGAGGTAAATGTAGGCCTCCTGGCTCTATCATAAGCTGAATAATTGGTCATCCATTGTTTAGACTTGGCCTGACAAGTAACATTAGCACCACTCAAGTGTCAGGCAATGACCATCTCCAATGAGAGAGAATCCAACCATCGCCCCTTGATGTTCAATGGAATACCATCACTGAATCCCCCACTATCAACATCTTGGGGATTACCATTGACCAGAAACTGAACTGGACTAGCCATATAAATACTCTGGCTACAAGAACAGGTCAGAGGCTAGGAATCTTAAGATGAGTAACTTACCTCCTGACTCCCAAAGTCTGTCCACCATCTAGAAGGCAGAAGTCAGGAGTGTAATGGAATACTCCCCACTTGCCTGGATGAGTGCAGCACCCACAACACACAGGCTTCACATCGTCCAAGACAAAGCAGCCCGCTTGACTGGCACCACATCCACAAACATTCACTCCCTCCACCACCGACACACAGCGTGTACCATCTACAAGATGCATTGCAGGAATTCACCAAGGCTCCTTAGACAGCACCTTCCAAACCCACGACCACTACCATCTAGAAGGACAAGGGCAGCAAATAGATGGGAACACCACCACCTGTAAGTTCCCCTCCATGTCACTCACCATCCTGACTTGGAAATATCTCGCCGTTCCTTCACTGTCACTGGGTCAAAGTTCTGAAGCTTCCTTCCTAACAGCACTGTGGCTGTACCTATACCACATGGGCTGCAGTGGTTCAAGAAGGCAGCTCACCACCACATTCTCAAGTGCAACTCGGGATGGGCAATAAATGCTGGCCCACATCCTGTGAATGATTAAAAAAATTTGCTCCCTTCAAAATCTGACCTTATTAAATAAACATAAATTAGCCTTTGAACTGCAATCACCCCAGGTCTGTTTACCAGTGCCACAAGCTCTTTTCATCTATCTACATTTAACACTTTAATTCCTAATACGAAAAGTTGCATCTCTAAAACATTAATTATGGGGTCAGATGTTCACAATAATACAATAACTTCTATTTACATAATGCCTTTAATATAGTAAAATACCCCCAGGGGTTTTGCAGGACCGTCTGACAAAATTGCACAAATAGCCACATGGAGATATTAGAATAGATATCCAAAAGCTTGATCAAACAAGTATATTTTAAGGAGCACCTTAAAGGAGGAAAAAGGTGAAGAACATACAGGCAAGAAAGCTGAAGGCACAGCCGCCAATGGCAAAATTATTATAATTGGGAATGCACAAGAGGCCAGGATTAAAGGAATGGTGATCTATTTAGAAGGCCGGAGGAGTTTACAGAGATAGGGAGGAGTGCTCAGCCAGTGGAGGAATTTGAATGTAAGGGTGAGAATTTTAAATCTGAGGCATTGCTGGAACCACTACATATATTGGTGGCAGAGCACACTTCTTGCCCGACTGCTCTGCAAGCCTTTTGGCTATTGATTTAGCACAAAATAAGCAACAATCTCTATTCCAGCCTTAACATCCACTTAAATAAACACCAATTTCAGACCTGAAAAGTGTCCTGACTACCTCAAATTACCCTGGAAGGGTAAGGTACCTCAAAAATTCCCACACGGCTGTCAAGCCAAAAAGAGGTACTGCCTACCACACGAATGAGTAATGCGGCATATGAATTTCACTACCAGTGCAATTCCAGGTGCGCAAGCTGTAGGTCCCAATGAATGGCGGATTATATCAAACAGCACATCCCTTCAGCTGCTTGCAATAACCCCAGATCTGCTTACCATACTTAACCAGCCCATGCTGGCAAAATGCTTTGCTTGTGCAGCATAATGTCCAATGTTGGATACATTTCCATGATTGGAGGGCACCTGTTTACAAGTATATGTATTCACATGCAGGGGCTTGTCCTCGAGACAAAAGGAATGTGTCCAGGCATTGCACCTTTTCTGAATTAAACAAAAGCATGGAGGTCAATAGGTCCCTGGTGTATTGGCCTTGGCAACGCCTCAGCCAGGCAGAATCGACTTGCCAACTATTCTCTGTTCTCATTCAGTGTAAATTGTTCCTCCCTCTGAAATTTTCCATTCTTGCATCTGTTCTGATAAGTGGAATAAGTGGAAGACAAAAAGGCTTCGACAGCAAATCCCCTTCTTTTTAAGCATTGCTCAAGCACCAATTAATTCCATGTTGAAACTAAATATGCTTTTATAATCGTTCTTTTACTTAACGATTATATCTTCCTTCAAACTTACAACAAGCCTCATGTAGTATTTTGATTATATTCTTAAGGACTCCCATGGTAAAGCAGGGCTGGCTGAAGGTTACAATCACATGCTTATTGGTGTTCAGAGAATCTGTACACCTCAAAACTTTCAGGCTTGTTAAATCTTGGTCACACTAGATCAACTGGATAATCACAGAATGCATTCAAATAACAATAGAAGATTGGCTATCTGACAGGAGGCAGAGAATAGGGATAAGGGGATCCTTCTCAGGATGGTGGCCGGTGACTAGTGGAGTTCCGCAGGGGTCAGTGTTGGGACCACAACATTTCACTTTATACATTAATGAACTAGATGAAGGAACTGAGGGCATCCTGGCTAAGTTTGCAGATGATACAAAGATAGGTGGAGGGACAGGTAGTATTGAGGAGGCAGGGACGCTGCAGAAGGATTTGGACAGGTTAGGAGAATGGGCAAAGAAGTGGCAGATGGAATACAACGTGGGGAAGTGTGAGGTCATGCACTTTGGTAGGAAAAATAGAGGCATAGACTATTTTCTAAATGGGAAGAGAATTCAGGAATCTGGAGTGCAAAGGGACTTGGGAGTCCTAGTTCAGTTTTCTCTTAAGGTTAACTTGCAGGTTGAGTCGGTAGTTAGGAAGGCAAATGCTATGTTGGCATTTATTTCGAGAGGACTAGAAAAGAAAAGCAGGGATGTGCTGCTGAGACTTTATAAGGCTCTGGTCAGACCACATTTGGAATATTGTGAGCAATTTTGGGCCCCATTCTGGCCCTGGAGAAGATCCAGAGGAGGTTCATGAGAATGATCCCAGGAATGAAAGGCTTAACATATGAGGAATGTTTGAGTACTCTGGGTCTATACTTGCTGGAGTTTAGAAGGATGAGGGGGGATCGGATTGAACCTTACAGAATACTGAAAGGCCTGGATAGAGTGGACATGGGGAAGATGTTTCCATTAGTAGGAGAGACTAGGACCCGAGGGCACAGCCTCAGAGTAAAGAGAAGACCTTTTAGAACAGAGATGAGGAGAAACTTCTTTAGCCAGAGAGTGGTGAATCTATGGAATTCATTGCCAAAGAAGGCTGTGGAGGCCAGGTCATTGAGTGTATTTAAGACCGAGATAGATAGGTTCTTGATTGGTAAGGGGATCAAAGGTTACGGGGAGAAGTAGGGTGAATGGGGTTGAGATCCTTATCAGCCATGATTGAATGGCGGAGCAGACTCGATGGGCTGAATGGCCTAATTTCTGCTCCTATGTCTTATGGTCTTAAATCCTCAACGACTTTCTGCATGTAAAATTTAGGTGAATTGCAATTGATTGACTAATCCCCACAGCTACCCTGAAAAAAACTGCTTGTAACAGCAACGTATCAGAGACCCTTAACTCTGCATCATTTAGAATACATCTAAACAGTACAAGAATGTCCCTCTGCGTTCAACAAAAGGATCAGTCTCAAAAGATCACACCTTCAATCCAAACATTTTACCAAACTCAAGGATGCACAAACACAATCTTACTGGATTAAAAATGAGCTGACACACATTAAAACCTTAGACAAGTAAAACCTGTTGTCTAAAAACATCATCTTGCAACAAACTCTTAAGCTTCTTTAATTTCAGCTTTGTTTTAATTTGGATTCTAGGAGACTGCTGGTCAGTGTGATAAGGCCTGATGCTTACACAGCTAAGCCCAGCTCTCTCAGCCTAGAATCTGCTGCAGACCCAGTTCTTTTTCTGGGGATCACCAACAAGGCCAGCATTTATTGCTGTCCTATGAAGGTAGCAAGTTTGGTATAATTGACTGACTCATTAGGCTATTTCAGAAAGCCAATAAGAGTAAACACATTAACGTTTGCAAATAGAACCATTTTTATGCCAGATCAGGTAAGGGTTTAGATATATTGAGATTTTAAAAAATTACTTGGAATCAATCATATATGGTACATATTGATGAGTTCCACAGCAATGGGAAAACTTAAACATGTATTATGAATTTTACAACAAATCTCAATGGTGCTTTCTTTGTAAGCATACACCAACTAAGATTCTGAATAAAAGCATGAGTCAGCGAACGGCAGATTACAAAACACTCACATTCGAGACACTGCCTCAGCTAATTCACAAATCGCTCAGTGACATCATAGTTATCACAGATTTTTCACAGGTCAATATACACCAATAAGCCACCTATTTTCTGCACTAAACAAAGCAAGGATTGAAAAATTTTTAATTTACAACTTCACTAATTTATTCCTAGTGGTTGAAACTACAAATATCATTAAATTCTTCTCCCTCAAAACAATTCTGTAAACAGCAACAAACCACATCCACCAGTGCTTGCATTGAATAAAACCTTTCACTTGGTAGGAGAAATGGATGGGAGAGCTGAAGGTAAAAGCAGTTCAAAGTTTTCAAGTCCCAGTAAAAAATCAATAATGTTGACACCAGTAACATTGGAGTTCCATTTTAAGGTATGCAAGATCAGTTTGAACAAGTTTTACTGGCACCCTTCATTTCCAAGTTTTACTGTTCTTTTCCTCAAGGGAGACAGAATTTGGCTGTAGGCTAACAGTAATATTGCTATACAGGTGACTAAATAAATTGATGTGAATATATCAGGGCAGAAATCCATTTGAATAATACCTGAATTAGCAATCAGCTTTGACTATCTGTCAAAATCGTTACATTCAATTTCCAGCTCCCTTTCCTCATCATTTTTTGTGTCAAAAAGAAGGAGCTATTCTTAAAGGCAAAGAAAACCCTTAGCTGGACACCATCACTCAAATCGGTTTTAGTTGGAGTTTGCACACCACACATTGTTCCCCCGATCACACCTCAGGTTTCAGCAACCACATCTGAAAGTTGCATACTAACCGCGGCTTGTCTGTAGGTCAATGGCCCAGGAAGTCAGACCAGTTTCATATCCCATTACACTTTCTTTGGAAGCCACCATAAATTCCTCAATACACTGAAAATTAGATTGCTTCATATTTCAGTGGCTTTTTTAAGCCTGAATTTTTTTTTATATAAATTAATTTCTCTTCTCTTTTAGCCTCTCTCTCCACTTCACCCCAAGTTCAGATACATCCCTCACCTCTACTTTCATTATTAGCCACTTAGGTGGTGGGCCCTATCAACTTAAAATGGTTTATGTATTGATTTTGACTCTCCTTCCTGAGGAAACATATAGCCTGCAACTTCCAATAGCATACCATGGTTTAGAATTCACAATAGAGAATTGCAAAGATAATACTATAGGGGACAGACTTTCTGCTTTGGGTAGGATCAGAAAATTGTGCCCAAAATTCTGCTGGTTAGGCTGAAGTTCAAGTTTTTACTAAAATTCAATTGCATAATCACAAACAAAATCTTCCATGAAACAGCACGATCAGTAATAGAACACCATTGTTTCTCATTCTATTAAAATAATCCCTTGTTGTGTTTAAGAGTGGTAACCTGGTGCGAGTTTATTAATACGACTGAAAATGCGTACATCACCAAACATCAGCGTGTCTAATAAGGGCATCCAATTCTCCACTTGTGAATAATCTGATTTAAAAAAAATCAAGAAAACTATATGGATAATTTAATAGCCTCAGCGGTGTACACTCGCCAGTTAATTTGTAAATTAAACATCTTTGATGTGAAGGAGCTTAACTTGTGTCTACCAGTGCCCGCACATTGAAGAAAAAGCAACGGAATTTAAAGAGCCTTCCAGGCCGGTACATACAGCGGAATCTCACAACATCGACTTGGGGGCGGTTTTTCTTTCATAGGATGTGGGTGTCGCTGGCAAGGTCAACAAAGTTTGTTGCCCAAACTTAACTGCCCTTGAAGTAAGTGGCTTGCTCGGCCGTTTCAAAAGGCAGTTAAGAATCAACCACATTGCTGTTGGTCTGGAGTCACATGTAGGCCAGACTGGGCAAGGATGGCAGATTCCCTTCTCTAAAAGGACATTACTGAACCAGGTTGTGGTAAAACCCTATCACTGATAGTTGTCATGGTCACCATTACTGAGGCCAGCTTTACATTCCAGACTTATTAACGGAATTTGAATTCCACCAGCGTGGTAGGATTTGAACTTATGTCCCCAGAGCCTGAGCCTCTGGATTACAAGTCTAGTGACAATACCACTATGCCCCATAGTGCAGCCAGTTCTGCGGGTAAACCCCATTCAAACCTCTATCTTTTGCATTGGTTTGACCAATTCCGCCCAGGTTGCAATGATATTACTTCTGTAAATGAATGAAAAACTTTACTTTATAGTCTCTAGCTCTAGTTTCAACAGTGACAACATCTTGCTTGGATATAGCATCTTTAAAATCGAAAAATGCCCCAAAGTGCTTCACAGAAACAATCAAGAAAATAGATGCTGAGCCAAAGGAGGAGATTAGAGCTTGGTCAAAGTGGTGGATCGTAAACAGATTTTTAAAAGAAGTGGGGGGGGGGGGGAACACACAGTATATAATCACAATGTTACCACAACAGTTCCCAAAAACTGCCTGTAAAAACATGGCTACTGCACAAAGGAATAGATTGTTATTACCTCAGCTGCTTTAAGAACTCCACATCACAGCTGCTGTTGATAAGTTTGATGAACTCCTCATAGGAAGGAGCATAAGTGTAGGCTTTCTTGTGATGCTCATTCGCTTGCTCCCTGTGTTCCATCTGGGTTAGCAGCATTCGATTAATGTAGTCTGGATCACTCAGAAGTACCACCATTGGTTTCAGGACTGTCAAAAGTAGGTTCAGGTATGAGTTTAGAACAGACAAAATTCAGAACTCAAGTTGACAATCATCAGATGATCTAATACTAAAAGCTACAAGAAAATTTGCTTCTCTATCAATTTTTCTCTCAGAAAGGCATGAGTTCCACAAGCACTGACAACCTTCCAGTACCAGGTAGCAATTTTTCTTCTGCGATGAGCAGACAGTGGGTGCTGCAGGCTATGGGCTAGATTTTCCCAGGCCCTATGCAGGCAGAGCAACAGGTATTTTCTGGAAAATAGGTGTCGGGCCAGTTTGCTGATGAGGTCCCATCTCCCCTTTTCCCATGGGTAGCCCGGATGCGATATCAGCAACCCAGGCATCCGTGGCAAGATGCCAATTAAGGTTGCTAAGTCAACTAATTGCCAGCAAGTTACACACCTCACCCCGGCAACTAAGAGGAGACAGCTTCAAAGTGAGCGGCTTTAATGGTTACCAGCAGAAAATGGCAATGCTGTTGTATTCCCAGGTCACAGCCTTGCCATTGAGTGAGGATATCCTGGAAACGGATGTCTCTGATTGTCATGGCAGCCACTCCCCTGATATTGATGGAGCCTCCATTACTGTCCTGCTGCTTGGCCCTCAGCAGCATTCTCACTGGTCACACTGTGAGGCCTGCCAGCCTCCTTTGCAGTGGGCCATGCTGTATTCAATTTTAGCCTCCAGAACCTACCCACCATCCCTAACTGGAACAGGGAAGCAGCTTCTAATTGGCTGCCTCTCATTAAAAATTAAGCCAATGGGTGTGCTATGACATTGAGCAGGGTCAGGACCCAGGAATGATCCTGCCTCACAATTATTTTCAAAGTTGCAAAACTTCAGGCCGATGGAGGAATTTTGGCGGGGGGGGGGGAGACGGATGGATGGAAGGGGGAAAAAATTAATCACCTGATTCTGTACCTCACCCAATATTCACTTTTTTTATTCTTTCATGGGATGTGGGCGTCACTGGCTAGGCCAGTATTTGTTGCCCATCCCTAATTGCCCTCGAGAAGGTAGTGGTGAGCCACCTTCTTAAACCACTGCAGTCCATGTGATGTAGTTACACCCATATTGCTGTAAGGAAGGGAGTTCCAGGATTTTGACCCAGTGACAGTGAAGGAACAGCGATATATTTCCAAATCAGGATGGTGAGTGGCTTGGAGGAGAACTTCCAGGTGGTGGTGTTTCCATGCATCTGCTGCCTTTGTCCTTCTAGGTGGTAGTGGCCACGGGTTTGGATAGTGCTGACATAGGAGCTTTGATGAGTTGAAGTACATCTTGTAGATGGTACACACTGCTGCCACTGTGCATCCACAAGCTCCCACAAACAGCAATGCAATAATAACTAGATTATCTGTTTTTATGATGCTGGTTGAGGGCTAAATGTTGACCAGAACACAAGGGATGATTCCACAAAACAGTGCCATTAGATTTTTACGTCTATTCAAGGGGGCAGACAGGGTCTCAGTATAATATCTCATCTGAAAGACAGCACCTCCAACAGTGCAGCAATCCCTCAGTGCTGCAGTGCAGTGTCAGCCTTGATTTTTGTGATCAAGTCTCTGAAGTGGGACTTGAATTTCTGAATCAGAGGTGAGAATGCTATCAACTGGGCCACAGCTGAGACTAAAGATGGAAAAGGCCTGGCTGGCACAGGTCTGCAGTATTTTGTGGAAACCGGAGGCACAGGAGAAACCTTTCTGGAGCAGAGCCAGGTGGGCTGACATCAATTGCATTGGGCCCAGCTTGCACAGGGCATCAGTGTTTGCACAACTAAAACGGATTGTGATCATAGTCCTGCTACATTAGATAAACAACTGCCTATTTGTTCAAATGTTGTCATAACTGACAGGTGCGTGGTTCCATCTCCTCTGACATACCAGTATTTCCATGCTCCAACCTAGAAAGGGTGAAAATCCATAAAAGATGCAAATCAATTAAATCAGAGTGCATTTTGACAGGTTTATATTATACACACAGCCCGAGGCCTCAGATGTCAAAATGTTTCATGAGGAAAGTGAGATCATTATGTACTTAAATCACGAATGAGAAAAAAAACTTAAGACACTGTTCCACTGGACAGGCAGCTTCACTCATTTTGCTTTTCTTAGTATAAGTTTCAGAGACCATGAACTTCATTCGAACACTGTATTTACACGTGACACTGACAAGTTCACAGCTGCAGAATATGTAGGAAGAAGCACAACAGAAATCAAAGACAATCATTAGCAGAAATCCATGTTAGAGTAAAAGCAAAATACTGCAGATGCTGGAAATCTGAAATAAAAACAGAAAATGCTGGAAAAACTCAGGTCTGACAGCATCTGTGGAAAGAGAAAAAAAATAAAGTTAACATTTCGAGTCCTTATGACCCTTCTCTGAAGAAGGGCATAAGGACTCGAAATGTTAACTTTGTTTTTGTCTCTCCCCACAGATGTTGTCAGACCTGCTGAGATTTTCCAGCATTTTCTGTTTTAGATCCAGACACTCTAACGTGGATCAAAGTCAAAAAGCAAGGGTGCTAGGATGATTAAGTTGATTTATTCCACTCAATTTCACATTAAGCAACGTTAGTCAATCTCCAGTCCTTTCGCTCACAGTCTGGAGTCTGGAGAGCTACTTCTGAAAGTGGTTACATCATCAAACTAAGCAACATCTATATTTAAGTATATTGTCCACAATTAAGTCTGCTACAAGCTTGAAGGACAAATTCATACCAACTTCCCAAATGAAACTCCAAGGGAAAAAATGCTTAATTATAAAATGGCACTCACTGTTTAAACGATTTAAACAAAAATTTGTCTAGTAGGTTTGTGCAGCTGCATTTGAGGCAGTTGAACTGCTACTATTTTTAGTTCACTTCCATTTTCAAACACTCATCCCTTTGCAAGTGAATAGAACAAAAATAACAATTAGAATCAAGTTTTGCAGTGCAAGAGAGGCGAGGCCAAGGTGATTACTACCTTCACAGGAGTAAAGGTGATTACTATCTTCACATGAGTGAAGTGAGGAGCTGATTTAGGATTGAGAAGTGAATGTCCACATAAGCAAAATTTAATTGGGAAACCAGCTGAGTTGGACCAAAGAAACAAGAGGCCACAGCAATATGTAGTATTGTGCACTTAAAAAAAATACAGAAAATTAGGAGAGAAACATAACAGGGACTACTGTTGTTAGTCATTTGAACTAGCTATGGTGAGAGGACAGGGAGATCATATTGCTCTCTCCCATGTATATCATGGAAGTAGCAGCCTGGTCTCAACCAAAGCAAAACTTTAGGGATATGGTAACAATGGATATGTTACTGGATTAGCGATCCACAGGCCTGGTTTAATGGTCTGGATGCACGAGTTCAAAACCCAACACAGCACACATAAATATGGAATGAGAAACAGCTAGCATCAGAAATGATAACTATGAAAGTACCAGATTGTTGTAAAAACTTACCTGGTTGTCACTAATGTCCTTTAGGGAATCAATTCCAATATGTCACTCTTAACTGCCCTCTACAATGGCCTAGTAAGTCATTCAGTAAGTAAGTATCTCAAGGGTAACTAGGGATGAGGAATGCCAGCAACAACAAAAAAAATCCATTATTGGCTTCTCCTCATAAGCAATCCAAATGGAGCCTTTACCAGCAAGATGGCTCAGTTGAATTTGCAAAGGGAAGAACTTATTTAAAATTTCAGTCAGATTTCACTGCAGGTTAAATATCCAAGCATAACAAGGATTTTTTTGCTAAATTTTCCCACTTATTACAAATGAAGGGCACTCCTTTAATCTAGGCAAATTATTTGCCGTGAATGGCGGACTTTCTATTCAGACTTTAAATTATTAATGGGGATAATTAAACGGTTAATGCTAATGAAGGTTGAGGCACTCCTCAGTTACAGCTTATCTAAGCAACCCAAATTCCCAAGGACTCGCACATACCTTTCATGGCCAATATTTCTGCAAGAACAATCTTTAGGCTATGAGAAGCGACATCTTTCGTATTTAAGAGACAAAGCACCAGCACCCGTGAGCACGTGCGCAGGAATTGGTCCTCATCCTCAAAGCTCTTCAAGCATGGATGTAGAGGGAAGGGTTTTGGCTGCTGCTCCTCTTGCCTAAAATAATAATCAGGCAGCATTAAACCAACACATATCCACAATTCAAACATGAAGAATAATCCTCAATTTTCTACTCCATAAAAACCCATGCACACAAACAGCTGGCCCAATTGTATCTGTACATATCATTGGTACAAAATTCAGGGGGGTTTGATTAAGGAGATCGATAAAAAGAAAACTTGAATGTACTACATACACGTGCTTGGATAAAGGAGATCAGCGCTGGGGAATGAAACAGCTTTTCAGCTCCATTTATCCAATGTCCCAAACAAGCATTTCCGGGTCAGGTACAAACAAGAATCATAGGAATATCTCAAGTTTAGGAACAGGAATAGACCATTCAGCCTCTTAAGCCTACTCCACCATTTAATGAGATTGTGGCCAATCCACATCTCAACTCCATTTTCTGACTGTATCTAAAGTGTCCGAGTAATATCACTCAACTTAACTGCAATGCCACAAGAACACCAGTTATTCCACCAATGTGAATTTTCTATTCCCAGCACAGAGAATACTTTGCAGGCTTTTTGTATGAAATCTTCAATTAAGGGGCAAATTTTGATAGTTTCGTATTATAAATTTGCCTAAAAAGAGGTTCAATGCAATGGACAGCCTTGAGTACTATACTACATTTCAAGGAATAATATAGACTGGTATTAAAAGAGGAATGAAATAATAAATGCAAGTATTAAACTTGGAATATTTCTCCTGCTATAGAATGAATATGAAACAGTGTGGAACAGTTTAATGGACAAGACAGTTGAGGGTTATGGGAGGGCAGGAGAGTGGAGTTGACACCACCACCAGGTCAGAAATGATCTTACCATATGGCGGAACAGACTCGAAGGGCTGAAGGGTCCTAAGTCCTATGTCCCTATTTGCATTCTGAGGTTTGAAAATGCTCCATCCTTCATTTTTACTGAAAGTCTCACCTCCACATTTTCACTTTCTGAATCTGGTAGGAGAGAGTGTGATATACAAAAGGATACTCAGGGATCATCAGCCACCCCAGGCATTCAGAGTTAGTCCGCAGCAGCACTCGACTTAAAGTGGTAATGAAGAGCACCAAGATTATTTGGCGAGAAATTGAGCGATTGGATTTCAAAACAAATCACGTCACCAGGAGTCTTTATTGAGCTGGATGCCAGGGCAGTGTTCTCCTGGTCTATACCAACTAAATAATTGCACAGGGGAGGCGGTGACGTAGTGGTATTATCACTGGGCTAATACTCCAGATATCCAGGGTAATTCTCTGGGGACCTAGGTTTGAATCCCACCATGGCAGATGGTGAAATTTGAACTCAATGAAAAAATTCAACGAATTTAATAGAAGTCTAATGATGACCATGAAACCATTGTTGTAAAAACTCATCTGGTTCACTAATGTCCTTTAGGGAAGGAAATCTGCCATCCTTACCTGGTCTAGCATACATGTAACTTCAGACCCACAATAGTGTGATTGACTCTTAAATGCCCTCTGAAATGGCCTAGCAAGTCATTCAGTCCTTAAGGGCAATTAGCAATGGGCAATAAATGCTGGGCCAGCCAGTGATGCCCACATCCCATGAACAAATTTTTAAAAAAAATCAACCAGAGAACAGACCGTCTTACCCAACCCTATCATCCCTGCCCCCCCGATTTTGATATAGGATTATCACTGAAATAAAAAATAGTGAATTCAGAAGAAACTCCAGAGAGTGGAGGGCATGTAGAATCAGAGAATGGTTGAGGCAAATAGTGTATGTGCATTTAAGGGGAGGCTAGACAAGCATTCGAGGGGGAAGGACATTGAGGGTTATGCTGACAGAGTTACAGAACAAACAAACATAGGAACATATGAACATATGAATTAGGAGCAGGAGTAAGCCACTCGGTCTCTTGAGCCTGCTCCACCACTCAATAAAATCATAGCTGATCTGAATGTAACCTCAGTTCCACATTCCTGCCTACCTCCGATAACCTTGTACCCCCTTGCTTATCAAGGATCTATCTACCTCTGCTTTAAAAATATTCAAAGGCTCTACTTCTGCCACCTTTTCAGGAGGAGAGTTCCAAAGACTCACGGCGCTCAGAAAAGGTTTCTCCTCAGCTCTGTCTTCAGTGGGTGGCTCCTTATTTTTAAACAGTGCCCCCTAGTTCTAGATTCACTCACAGGAGGAAGCATCCTTTCCAGATCCATATTGTCAAGGCCCTTCAGGATCTTATATGCTTAAATCAATCAAGTCACTTTTTACTCTTCTAAACTCCAGCAGATACAAGCCTAGCCTGTCCAACCTTTCCTCATAAGACAACCTGCCTATTCCAGGTACTAGTCTAGTAAACCTTCTTTGAACTGCTTCCAACACAATTACATCTTTCTTTAAATAATGTGACCAATACTGTACTCCACATGTGGTCTCACCAATACCCTGTACAACTGAAGCAGAACCTCTCTACTTTTGCATTCAGTTCCCCTCGCAATAAATGATAGCATTCTATTAACTTTCCTAATGACTTGCTGTACCTGCATACTAACCTTTTGCAATTCATGCACTAGGACACCCTGATCCATCTGAATCTCAGAGCTCTGCAATTTCTCACCATTTAGATAATATGCTTTTTTTTTTAAATTCCTGTCAATTTCACATTTTCCCACATTATACCCCATTTGCCAGGTATTTGCCCACTTAATTAACCTATCTACATCCTTTTGTAGTCTCCTTATGTCTCCTTCACAACTTACTTTCTTACCTATCTTTGTGATATCAGCAAATTTAGCAACCATACCTTTGGTCCCTTCATCCAAGTTGTTTATATAAATTGTAAAAAGTTGAGGTCCCAGCATTGATCCCTGTGGCACACCACTTGTTACATCTTGCCAACCAGAAAATTATCCATTTATGCCTGTTAGCTAGACAATCTTCTATCCATGCCAATATGTTACCCCCACACCATAAGCTTTTATTTTCCGCAATAACCTTTGATATGGCACCTTATCAAATGCCTTCTGGAAATCTAACTACAGTGCCTCCACCAGTTCCCCTTTATCCACAGCACGTTACTTTTTCAAAGAACTCCAGTAAATTAATAAAACATTATTTCCCTTTCACCAAACCATGTTGACTCAGCCCGACTGCCTTGAATTTTTCTAAGTGCCCCACTATAATGTCTTTAATAATAGCTTCTAAGGGTGGGAGGAGGCTCAAGTGGAGCATAAACACCAGCATGGTCTGCTTGGTGCTGTATATTCAATATAATGTTATGTATTTATTCTATGTATTAACATGTAATGAGTAAGGGGTTGGGATAAAAATACGTGTAGTCAAGCAATGCATAATTGTACAAACTGCTTTTACATATACCATGTAAAAGGTTCAGAGCCCATTGTGCAACACCATACACTTTTGAGATCTTCCTTTGAAAAAGTTTTTAAAATACTTATCTTCACAAAACGTTACTAGAGTCCCATGATACCATCCATGGACAACTGCAGCAAACTGTATTAACGTTAAAAGTAATAGCCAAGCCACAGCATGAGAGGAGTGTACAAAGCATATGATATATCTAACATAGATTCTTTGGGTCAATGTACCTTCAGCCTTTACATACATAATTTCTCTAAGAACAAACAAATTTGCATTTATAATGCACCTCAGGACTTCTCCAAGTGCTTTACAACTAATTAAGAATAGTCCCTATTGTAATATATATTCCAGCTAATTTGCACCCAAGGTCTCACAAACATTAACGAAACAATGACCAAAAAATTTGCTTCAGTGATGTTGATTAAGGGATAAATACTGGCCAGGACACCAGGTCAACTCCTCTGCTCTTCTAGTCTAGAGCTATCTAGTTCCAGAGCTATCTAGTCTGATCCCATTTTCAAGTTCTTGGTCTGTAGCTCTAGTTCTTGGTCAGAAGTGAGGGCGCTGAAGCAGATCGATGGCTGACACCAAACTGGACCATGGCTGACTCAAAGGTGTCGACCATCCTTACTCAAAGGGAGTATGGGAGGTTGCGCTGAAACTCAACTCTCTCTCTACCTCCACCACTACATTTCTCCCTCCTAATTTAGGAGTATATCCAAAACCCATTATTTTGATTAAGCTTTTAGCGACCGCTCCCAATTTCTCTGCCCATGACTTGACATCCATTTCCCTGTCTGTTCTTATTTGTGAATGCCTTGAGACTTAAAAAAAAACTGTTAAATGCCAAGTTACTGTTATAGATGCGTAAGACAAGCTGATACTACTGAGGTTAAATCAGCATTAGAAAAGTCAATCTGTAGTTGGACGAAGGCAGGGATGAGGGTTTTTCCGTCACCGGGGAGGGATAGAGGCAGAGAGGTGGAAAAAGGCAATGATGATGGACTAGGTGTGGCATTTAAAACTCAGCTCAGGGCACGTCATCTTAATACACACAGTTTGCATCCTGAAGCAGAGTAACAAACAAACATCACAAAGAGAAAATCAATACAAGATTGAACCCTAAAAAAAAATGCCAGTCTCCTTCAATAATGAAAAAAGAACATGTTGGATGTCCATCAGGTACATAAGATTCTGGCCAATTAAAAGTTCACAAATGCAAAAGCAAAACACGGCAGGTGCTGGAAATGTGAGAAAAAAAAACAAAGCATGCTTTAAGTATTCAGCAGGTCTGGCAGCATCTGTAGAGAGGGAAATAAAATTAATGTTTTAGTTCAATGATCCTTCATCAGAACTAGAAAAGGTTCAGTTTTGATTGAGGAACTATAAGACTCACTCACTCCAGGGAAATTAAACAGCTGCGACAATAGTACAGCAGGAAAAGGTCAGCCACTGCAGGGGAGAATTAGTTAACTTACTCCAGTCCTGTGTCTCCTCTACTCTATTATAATGTACACTACCAATTTTGTTTAAAAAATTGTAGTATTTAAGCCTTATTTTGCACCATTGGACAATGTGCCTTCCTAAGAAATATCCACTTAAGAAAGCAACAGAGTGCATGGTAACCTCACCCCACTCCCCACAGTGAGCTTCTCAGCTATGCTGTGGAAAGGAGCCATGCTACGAAAAAAGATGTTGCACACATACCAGACACTTAACTATAGTACAACAGGGGGTCAAGCTGTTCTTGTGATTTTCAAGTTACAAATTCCTGAAAGATTCAATGGGACTTTTCAAAATAAGGGCCAAATCAGTCAGAACTACACTCACTCATCCTATCAACTCACAAGCTAAAAGCACAATTTCACTGATGAAAATCAATGGTACAATTCCAGCACATATACAGAACTCCAACCAGAACTAATGAGAAAGGCTCGAGTTATTTTGCTCTGTTTTTGGCAACAAATTCTATTCTTTGTGGAATTAACAAATCTAGACCTATAAAAGCAGAAGTGCGCTCTTTGCTCCATCAGTTTCAACACTCTCGACACTTCCGGAATTCTCGCAGTCTTATTATTCCCATTCTTTAGCACATGAACAGAGCTGGGATTAAGTCCCTTGCAGGGCACTTTGTTAGTGCTGTTGGGAGGGCTTTAAACTAAAATGGTAGGAGTGCAGGAGCCAGCAGAGAATATTAGAGAGGAATACCAGGGCGCACAAAACATTGGGAGAGACAGGTAGGACTAGTACAGAGAATAGTAAGTTGATAGATGGAGTTGGAGTAAGGGAGAAAGTCATGAAGTCTAAATCAGGGTTACTGTGCATGTATGTGAATGCAGAGTATAGCAAATAAGATTGGGGAGTTACAGGTGCAGACCGCCATGTGGAAAAATTATGTTGTGGTGATAACAGAGACCTGGCACAAGGAAGGGCAAGGCTGGGTGTTAAATAAAGGTATTTAGAAAAGATGGGAAAGGAAGAAAAGTTGGAGGGGTGGCAGTATTGGTTAAGGAGAGCATTGCAGTACTGGAGAGAGGGGATGTTGCAGAGATTCAACGACAGAATCAATGTGACTACAGCAAAGGAACAAAAAGGGTGCAATTACATTGCTCAGTGTAGTCTATGGACCGCAAATTGGTGGGACAGATGTCTAACAAAAAGGGGAATCCCCATATTGGCATACAAATAGTAAGAGGGTGGTAAAAGGAGGAGTAGGGCTGATTAGGGACCAAAAAGGGGATTTACACAGGGGGCAGGGGGCATGACCGAGGTATTAAATGAATGCTTTGCATCCATTTTTACCGAGGTCACGGTGAAAGAGGAGGAAACTCTGTCACTAGAAGGGTTCAAAATTGATAAGGAGGAAGCGTTGGATAAACAGCCGGTACTTAAAGTTGACAAGGCACTGGGATCAGATGAGATGCATACAAGGATTTTGAAGGAAGAAAGAGTGGAAATTGCAGGGGCACTGGCCATAATCTTTCAGTCTTCCCTAGGCTCAAGGGACGTGCCAGAGGACTGGAGAATTGCAAACATTACATCCTTGTTCAAAAAAGATTGTAAGGATAAGCCCAGCAATTGCAGGCCAGTCAGTTTAACTTTGGTGGTGGGAAAGTTTCCAGAAACAATTATTTGGGATAGAATTGGTCATCATATGGAAAAATATGGGTTGATTAGGAAGAGCCAGCATGGATTTCTAAAGGGGAAATCATGTTTAATTAACTTGCTGGAGTTTTTTGAAGAGGTAGAAAGGATTGATAAAGGTAACACTATTGATGTGGTGGACATGGACTTTCAAAAGGCATTCGATACAGTGCCACACAACAGACTTGAGAAAAGTTAAAGCTCACAGAATAAAAAGGACAGTAGCAACATGGATACAAAATTGGCTGAGTAATAGGAGGCAGAGGGTCATGGTCAATGGATATATTTCGGGCCGAAGGAATGTTTGTGGGGTAGTTCCCCAGGGGACAGTATTAGGATCCTTGGTTTTCCTGATATACATTAATGATCTAGACTTTGGGTGTATAGGGGACAATTCCAAAGTTGGCAGATTAAACGAAGCCTGGAAGTATTGCAAACTGTGAGGAGGACAGCATAAAACTTCAAAAGAATATAGGCAAGTTAGTAGAGTGGGCAGATAGGTGGCAGATGAAGTTCAATGCGGAGAAGTGTGAGGTGATGCATTTTGGTCGGAAGAACATGGAGAGATAATATAAAGAGTACAATTCTTGAGGGGATGCAGGAGCAGAGGGACCTGGATGTATATATGCACGGATCATTGATGGTGGCAGGACAGGTGGAGAGCGCATTTAACAAAGCGTACAGTATCCTGGGCTTTATTAATAGGGACAGAGCATACAAGAGCAGGGAGATTATGCTGAGTTTACTTAAGACACTAGTTAAACCTCAGCTGGAGTATTGTATACAGTTCTGGGCACCATACTACAGGAAGGATGCGAAGGCATTAGAGAAAGTGCAGAAGAGGTTTACAAGAACGGTTCCAAGGATGAGAAATTTCAGTTATGAAGATAGATTAGAGGGGTCAGGACTATTTTCCTTGGAGAGGAGAAAGCTAAGAGGAGATTTGATAGAGGTGTTCAAAATCATGAGGGGGCTGGAAAAAGTAGGGAGAAACTATACCCGCTTGTAAAAGGACCAAGAGTGAGGGGGCACGGATTTAAAGTGATTTGCAAAAGAAGCAAATGTGATGTGAGAAAAAAACCTTTTCACAGAGCGACTAGTTCGAGTCTGGAATGCACTGCCTGGAAGTGTGGTGAAAGCAGGTTCAATTGAGGCATTCAAGTGGGCATTAAGTCATTATTTGAATAGAAACACAAACAATGTGCAAGGGTGCGGGGAAAAGGCAGGAGAATGGCAATAAGTCATGATACTCATTCGGAGAGCCGATGTAGACACTGCATAGCCTCCTTCTACGCTGTAACATTCTGTGATTCTGGAATTTGAATTGAATAAAAATCTGGTAAAAGTCCAATGATGACCATCACACCATTGTCCATTATCATAAAAACCCAACTGGTTCACTAATGCCCTTTAGGGAAGGAAATCTGCCATCCTTACCTGGTCTGGCCTACATGTTACTCCAGATCCACAGCAGTGTGGTTGACTCTTAACTGCCCTCTGAAATGGCCTAGCAGGCCACTCAGTTGTATCAAACTGCTAGAAAGATAATAAATAGGAATGAAATCAAACGGTTTGACCTAGGCACCAAAAACGACAATGGCAATCTCAGCCCTGTTGACCCTGCAGAGTCCTTCTTACTAATATCTGGGGGCTTGTGCCAAAATTGGGAGACTGTCTCAGACTGGTCAAGCAACAACCTGACATCGTCACACACTCAGAAATATACCTTACAGATAATGTCCCAGACACCACAATCACCATCTCTGGGTGAGTCCTGTCCCAGTGGCGGCACAGTATATACAGTCAGCAGGGAATTGCCCTGGGAGTCCACAACATAGACTCTGGACCAAATGAAGTCTCATGGTATCAGGTCAAACATGGGCAAGGAACTGCCTGCTGATGACCATGTACCGCCACCCACCTCCCTCATCTCCTCAGCTGATGAATCAGTACTCGAGGTTGGAAGGAGCACCAAGGGTGCAGAATATACTCTGGGTGGGGGATTTCAATGTTCATCACTAAGAGTGGCTTGGTAACATCAATTCAGACTGAGCTGGCCCAATCCTAAATGACATAGCTGCTAGATTGGGTCTGCGACAGGTGGTGAGGGAACAAACAAGCACGAAAATCAAACTTCACCTCATCCTCACCAACCTGCCTGCCGCAGATGCATCTGTCCATGACAGTATCAGTAGGAGTGACCACTGCACAGTCCTTGTGGAGACAAAGTCCCGCCTTCACATTGAGGATACCCTCCATCATGTTGTGTGGCACTACCCCCGTGCTAAATGGGATAGGTTTCGAACAGATCTAGCAACTCAAGACTGGGCATCCATGTGGCGCTGTGGGCCATTAACAGCAGCAGAATTGTACTTGAACACAATCTGTAACCGCATGGCCTGAAATATCTCCAACTCTATATTACCATTAAGCCAGGGGATCAGCCCTGGCTCAATGAAGAGTGCAGCAGGGCATGCCAGGAGCTGCAACAGGCATACCTAAAAATGAGGTGTCAACCTGATGAAGCTACTACACAGGACTACTTGCTTGCCAAACAGCATAAGCAGCAAGTGATAGACAGACCTGCAATTCCATAACTGACGGATCATATCTAAAGCGATGGAAGGGGTCATCAAAAGTGCTATCAAATGGCACTTGCTTAGCAATTACCTGCTCACTGACCCTCAGTTTGGGTTCTGCCAGGATCACTGAACTTTTGACCTCATTACAGCCTTGGTTCAAAAATGGACAAAAGAGCTGAACTCCCGTGGTGAGGTGAGAGTGACTGCTCTTGACATCGAGGTCACATTTGGCCAAGTTTGGCATCAAGGAGCCCTAGCAAAACTGGAGTCAATGGGAATCAGGGGCAAAACTCTCCACTGGCTGGAGTCATACCTAGCACAAAGGGAGATGGTTATGGCTGTTGGAGGACAATCATCTCAGTTCCAGGACATCACAGCAGGGGTTCCTCAGAGTAATGTCCTAGACCCTGTAATCTTCTGCTGCTTCATCAATGACCTTCATCCTACCACAAGTCAGAAGTGTCTGCTGATGATTGCACAATATTCAACAACATTCATGCCTTCTCAGATACTGAAGCAGTCTTTGACAAAAGCAGCAAGACCTGGACAATATCCAAGGTTGGGCTGACTAGTGGCAAGTAACATTCATACCACACAAATGCCAGATAATGACCAACTGCAACAAGAGAGAATGTAACCATTGCCCCGTGACATTTAATGGCATTACTATTGCTGATTCCCCCACTATCAACATCCTGAGGGTTACCATTGATCAGAAACTTTACTGGACTAGCCAAGTGAGCAGGTCAGACGCTGGGATCCTGTGGCGAGTAATTCACCTCCTGACTCTCCAAAGTATGCCCACCATCTACAAGGCACAAGGAGTGTGATGGAATACTCTCCACATGCCTGGATGAGTGCAGCTCCAATAACGTCCAAGAAGCTTGACACCATCCAGGACAAAGCAGCCATCTTGATTGACACCACATCCACAAACATTCACTCCCTCCACACACAGTGCCAGCAGTGTATACCCCATCTACAAGATGCATTGCAAGAACTCACCAAGGCTTCTTAGACAGCATCTTCCAAACCCATGACCACTACCATCTAGAAGGACAAGGGCAGCAGGCACATGGGTACATCACAACCTGGAAGTTCCCCTCCAAGCCGCTCACCATCCTGAATTGGAAATATATCGCTGTTCCTTCACTGTGACTGGATCAAAATCCTGGAGACCCTCCCTTACTGTTACCCCACAGTTGGGACTGTGGGTGTATCTACACCACATGGACTGCAGCGGTTCAAGAAGGTGGCTCACCACCACTTTCTCAGAGGCAATTAGCGATGGGCAATAAACGCTGCCTTAGCCAGCAATGCTCACACCCATGAATGAATAACAGAAAAATTCTGCAGCCAAGTCCATACCCAGATTGACTCGAAACCAGCACCAGTTGCTGGTGACAAGGTTCAGCGTAGCTCTGTCCACAGAATAGAATGGAAGGGCATACTTTTTGGTAGGTGCAGTAAGTCCACATTACAAGGGAGAGGTTCTATTAACATTGTGGTCTTATTAAAACAGGGCTCTTTTGCATGAGCTTCGAGATATTCCTGACTCTGCTGCTGGATGGAGACAGGGAACAGAAGCAGCCCTGAATGCTGCAGCTGGTAACTGACAATGCTAACTATGTGAGCCAAGAAATGGAGTGCAAGTAAAGAGGCTGAGCTGGAAAGAACAAAGGAAGGAAATCAAATGTATAGGAACAATAGGAAAAGTAAGAGACAAACTGACTGGAGGTACACCAACTCCTGCATCCTCCAGATTTTTCCTTTTATACAATTCCCAATCCCAAAGTTTATCTCACAGATTCATCATAGTATGAGACCAGTCTGTTTGAATGGCAGCCAGGCAAATGTTGTCTTGAATGAGTTATTTTATACGTGATTCTTCTCTCATCTTACATTATAATCGTAGAAACAGCACAGAATGAGGCCATTCAGCCCACCCCATGCTGGCTCTTGGAACGAACAATTGTGCTTAGTCCCACATCCCTGCTTTTTGCCTGCGGCCCTGTATGTTGCTCATCTTCAAGCAGCTTCAACCAACATTTCAAGATCCTGACAACGCTGTGGAGTAAAAAAATTCTCTCCTCTAGTAATTTTTCTGGCTCAACATGGGTCCAAATTCTGAACGCCACACTTTAGGAAAGATGTGAAGGCATTTAGAGCGCGAGCAGAAAAGATTCAGGAGAATGATTCCAGGGATGAGGAAATTCTGTTATGTAGATGGATTGGAGAAGTTGGGACTGTTGTCCTTGGTGAAGCGAAGGCCGAGAGAAAGTTTGATAGAGATATTCAAAATCATGAGGGGTCTGGACTGTGTCAAATGGGGAAATACTCATTTTACGAGTGCAAGGATCAAGAACAAGTGGGCACATAGCAACCAGTCTCTATCAATTAGTGTAGCAGTTCCTGTGCTTGCAGAAAAATAGCTCGATTTCACTAACTTGACACATGCTCAATTACTGAATCAGATTTCTTGCCTCTGCTTTGCCTGTAACAATCTTCCACTTTTAATGTTTTTAAAACCAATGGCTCCCAAAGTTTTTCATCACTAGGGGTTTATCTCACCTATTGATACAAGGATAGGTGATAAGGTCTGATTGCCAAGATTGGGCAAAAGCTCAATTTTTTGGTTCTATCCTGCAACTACCAGGATGGTAGAAGGTGAGGTAGATAGGCTGTGATCATTTTCTATCCAGCAAATTTTACAGAAACCATAAGAGATGAAAATATTGCAAACAACAATATTTTACAACAGGAAGGGAAACTGCTTGCCCTAGGAATTGTTGAATTTCCCATAATGCCAAGACCTGGCCACCATCCATTGGGAAAATCAACCATCTGTACTTTATCCAGCACATCTTTCTCAGGACCTTTGCCATTTTACTCAGCTAAAAATAAGTTTGAGACTTTTTCAAAACCTTATGGAGGCGGTGGCATAGTGGTAATCCAGAGTCCCAGGACAATGCTTTGGGGACCTGGGTTCAAATCCCACCATGGCAGATGGTGGAATAAAAATCTGGAATGAAGCTGTGGTCGATTATCGTAAAAATCCATCTGGTTCATTAATGTCTTTTAAGAGAAGGAAATGTGGCCTTCATGTGACTCCAGACCTACAGCTCTAAAATGCCCTCTGAAAGAGGGCAATTAAGCATGGGCAATAAATGCTTGCCTAGCCAGCGATTAACTTTTTAAAAATTACTGGGAAATGCACAAGAGATAAATCAAACATATGATTCAGAAAACTGCATGTGAGAAATTGCAAGTACTGCAAGACAAACTTCCCTCAGCAATTAGCCTCTAGTGGAAAGATGTGCCTTAAAAAGAACATGTCACAGAGCACCTCAACAGCAGGTAGCTTTGCTTAGAGCAATTAGGAGAGAGAGATGACCACTTCCTGACAAATTTCATAAAACCTGTTGCACGTTGCATGGTGTAACACTATAATAAACATGGCCATGAGCAATGCCACAGGAAATCTGGTATATAATACACAGCAAAAGCAATCTGGGGAAATTAACCAAAATTTTCTATTCTATGTACATGATAATTCAGGGGATGTTTTAAAATGATGAGGCGTGAACCTTTGCATAGGGGTGAGTTATCCAACTAGCATTGCGGGGAGGGGAACAGATGGTGGGAAAGAGGGCAGGGCCCAGCTTCCTCCCTTGAAACTCCAACTCAAAGAATGTTCTACTGCTATTGTTCATTCCCCACCCCCATCCCTGCTCCAAGGGTCACTGAAGTTTTGAGTCAAGTCTAGAATGTGTATTTTGCCAGCGTAAAGAGAAAATTAGGAATGTGGGAGTTAAGGTAAATAGGTAGGAAAGGGGAGAAAATTAAAGAATAAAAGTGAAACAATTCACTTATGATACTGTATAATTGGATAACAAGTTCACAGGAATGAGCCACATTGTAAGGGAAGTACTTGGGTGAAAAAGGTCCAGTCCAAAAGATGAAATTGAAGGCAACAACAACAAATGAATCCCAAGGCCCTTGCTACATATACGCAGTCTCTAGAAAGAAATGTTACTGTAGGGAGGCAAGATAAAATAGAGAATCACATGGTTCAAGTACATAACGTCAGAGGCAAGTGTTTAATTTTATTTAGATTAGCTATGTGGTTGTACACTTGTTTCAGTGAGAAATAAAAACAATGCTTTAAATCACTTTAGGAACAAGGAATTCAGTGCTTCAGTGAAGCCCAACGCAAGCTGGAGGAACAGCAACTCATCGTCTGATTAGGCACTTTACAGCCTTCCAGACTTTACACTGAGTTCAACAACTTCAGACCATCCATCCTCACCCCTTTTTTGTCCTCTTTTATCAATAGTCATTTTTATTTTTTTTTATTTTTATTTTTTATCCACTCATTTTTATTCATCGTTTTATCCCCACCTTTTATCTTATTTTCGATCTTTTTTCCCCACCACCATCCCCTTCCCCCACCCCACCCCCAATTGGGGCATCTGTCACTTGTTCATGTTGTTCTTTCCAGAGTGCTTACCCTTGTCCTGCTATTACCACAGTCTGCCACCATCAACGCCTCCTTTAGCCAGTACCACTACCATAAACACCCCTTTGTCCTTTTGTTCATGACAACTTTGGCAATCTCTCCTTTGCCTCCACCTATCGCTGGCCTGCTATCCAGCTTCACCTGTCCCACCCCCCTTAAACAGTATAAATTCCAACACATTTTTACTTCTCTTTAGCTCTGAAGAAGGGTCATACGGACTCAAAATGTTAACTTGTCTTTCTCTCCTCAAATACTGTTAGACCTGCTTTTTCTGTTTTTGAATCCAATGCTTTGTTTGCTTGAAACCTATCTTTCAAAGGCATTGCTTCATTGTCAAGATCTAGATATCAGCATTGTTAGTTTGCTATTTCAGCCAATGAGTTAAGAGCGACAGTGAAATTTATTCTGCTACAGACAGATCTGATGCCCATCCAGGCATTTAACACGTAAAGCACAAAACTTTCAATTATATTGATCATTTTTTTTTCGACTGCAAACATTTCTTGTTCGTTTTCTCTTGCCAAAATACATTCTTAACTTTTGTACGTGAGTTTGAGGGTGTCACAATGGGTTAGTATACTGCCGTTTCACTTCTGGGTCCTGGTCTGAATGTACCCCATGAATATCTCTTCTCTCCATCAGTTGAAACAATCAAGTGACTTTTTGAAGCCTTCATCCAGCTGCTCTTGGACATAATGTCACCGACTCTTTAATTCAGCACTAATGGGCAATATGTATTTTTGCACTCTGCAGGTGATGACAATGTACAGAATTTACAGCACACAAACATATGACCCAATGAGTCCATGCCAGTATTCATACTCCACTTAAGTCTCCTCACACCTTTCCTCATCTCACTCTATCAGAATAACCCTAAACTCCCTGCTCCCTCATATGCTTATCTGGCCTCCCCTTAAATTCAGCTATACTAACGGCTTCAGCCCACATTTACCCAGAGAGTGGTGAGTGCAAATTTATTTTCTGAATTCCCGGTTTGATTTCATGATAACGATTTTATTTTGATGGCCTCTCGAATAGCTGCTGCAAGAACTCAAAACAACAATCTGTTAACCTGAGGAGGGTGACAGGAGGATCTCACCTTTTCTCCGGTTGATTATAACCCATTTGGTCGGTAGAGATTAGGGGAATGCTGTCCTAGCATCCGGCTGAATAGAGACTCCTGGTGACATGAGGAATTGTAACTGAACCATACAATCTAAGGGAAATCAACATCCACAGTTGAGAGACTGGGTGGTATGCTATCCTTCCATCTCTGAAACTGCATTCTAATCTAGGCCGATCAGATATAAAACTCTGTTTAAACCATGTTTTTACAGGCAGGAACGACAAGACCCTGCTGGAAGTGTGTCCACAGGATGCAACTTCCATAATTTGGCACTCTCACTCAGAAGATGCAAACTAACTGGAGCTGGAAATCAAGACATGGCACTAAAGCAGTAGCAGGTGATTATCTGAGGATAAGTCACATTGTCGGGGTGGAGCCCCATCCAAGCATCCTGTCTGGAACGTTACCGGTGCTGACATTATGGGGAATTGCTCCATCCCCCGGTGTCAACATCTTTTATCTTGATGAGCACAAAAGCACCATAGGAACAATGAAAAACATAAATCTACAGTTGTCAGCTGGTGTGTTGACAATTCAAGAGAGGCTGTCCACTTCCCACTTACTTGCAGGGTGTACTTTATTTGCTGCGCATGCAACAACTCGCATTACTACAGAATCTTTAATGTAGAAAAATTTTCCAAGGTGCTTCATAGAAGCCTGATCCAAAAAAAATTGACATTGACCAAGCTTTCAGCCACTCCTCTAACAACTGCTTCTTTGGTTCAAAGAGATGGACTTAATGAAGGGAGAAAGGGCAAGACAGACAAAGAGATTAGAGAGGGAATTCCAGAGCTTATGGCCTAAATAGCTGAAGGCACAGTCAGTGTGTGAAGGAAGTGGAAGGCAGCTTAAGAAGGCAGAATTGGAGGAAAAGCAGAATTGTCAGTGGGTTGGGGTGGTTACAGAAATAGGGAGGAGCAAGGCAATGGAGAGATCTGAACACAAGGATGAGAGTATTAAATATGAGGTGCTGATAAACTGAAAGGCACCTTTTAGAAGTACCAAAACCAATACAGCACTTTAAAAAAGATCATAACGAAAAAGAAGAAAACCGCATCATACCCACCTACTGATAAACACATAATGTGCTGCATGCACTGGATTTGGAAGAATGGTGTGTTAATTCTCTAGCTGAGGATACCATTAAAATTATTTATATCGGAATATCATAAATCAGCTTAGCCAGAATTTGGGAAAGTGCTGACTGACATTGAAAGGGCACATGTTAGTTATCTTTTTGTGACCAGAAGAAATGCTCAATAAATGTTGCATCCAATTCAACATCCAGTTTGCTGAGGTGGTTGCCCTTAATCAGGATTGGACCAGTGTAATTAAGCCAGGGGAGATCAAATAGGATTCTGCTCTGGCTGGTGAAGATATAATGGGATTCAGCTACAATGTCACCCATGGTCAAACAGTTTACTAGCAATCACAGTCACGACTCAAAGGAGCCAGTCAGGCTCAGGACTGAAAAGTAACCAGGGTGCAATAGAACCGTGCCCCAGTAAAGAGCGAAGACGCTCAGGCAAGATGAGGAGGGACAAAAATTGACAATATAATTAAACTGCACATCTCAAACTAATCCTTTACCTTGTATTCGCTGCCTTGAGGTCACAGAAGTGAGTAAGTACAGTCCGGACTACATCATTACAAACCACTTTAACTATGTCAATGTTACTTAGTCGAACGCGCAACTGCTTTGCCATTTCCCAGAAGTCTTCTGAAAGCATGTGGTACAGGTGCCCTTCATCTTTGCTGATTTTCACGTACCAGGAAAGGATGTAGTCCCTGTAGCTGTAGTCAAAAACTGAAAAACAAAAAGATGCAAACTGTGAGATCACCCTGAATATTGTAGAGATGAAGAACAAAAAACAGTCTTAATTTTCAAATCCCATTTCACGCCAGCAGGGCCAAACACCAGAGGCCAGGAGGGGCCAGGCTCGGTGTTGTAAACAGAGTTTCATCGTTGTCCAGACTGAGCAGCCAGAGCGCCAGACCTGAAAGACCAGCTTTTAAAAAACTGTCAGCTACAATTTTTAATAAAAGCTTCACTGACAGGTCACGCTTCTGACCTTCATTAAGCTTCGTGGTTCCGATTTCTTTGGAAAAGCCCGCCAGAAAACTGCGAACTGCCTGAAGGTCAGCAGTAGCAGCGCCGCAACTGCCATGAGTGTCCCTTTGGTTGAAAAATGTTAAATGAAAACCTGTAATCGTTTCAGATCCAATTGGTCGCTGTGTGGGGTTGGGGGTGCTGGAAGGGTCACTTAAGATTGAGCACACAAATTAAAATACTGTACATTTCTCAAAATTCTCTTTTGAATTTAAACTGCCGTATAAATAGTAGTCTAAACTTTCATCATGCTCTAAAGTAGACAATTCTGATGACATGTTGTGTTGATGTACCAGAGGCTTGAGGATTTCGGGCCTCATCAAAGAGCCTTTCTTTCTCACTGGGATAAATAAATCTTTTGAACATTATTAAATATCTCCTTAAAAGTCAGCCACCACATCTCTACTGTGCTACCTTTTAACCTAGTTTTGCAGTTCACTTTAGCCAACACTGCCTTCCTACTCCCATAGTTACCTCCATTTAGGTTTAAAACTTCGGTCACAGACCCACACTTCTCCCTTTCAATCTGAACATGAAATTCTATCATGTTGTAGTCAGTGTCACCCAGAGGCTCCTTTATCATGAGGTTATTGATTAATCCTGTCTCATTGCACATTACCAGGTGTAGGATAGCCTGCTACCTGGTAGCTCTAGACAGTACTGCTCTTAAGAAATTGTCCCAAAAACACTGAGGTCATTTTCCAGGCTACTTTTGCCAAGCTGATTTTCCCAATCTACATATAAATTAAACGTTACCCATGATAATTGCAGTGCCTTTCTTGCACACCCCATTTATTATTTCTTGCATGCATTGTCCTACAGTGTAACTACTGTTAGGGGGCCTAGAAACTTTTTCTTTATTCACAGGATGTGTGGGCTTCAATTCACTGGCTGGGCCAGCATTTATTGCCCATTCCTAGTTGCCCTTGAGAAGGTGGTGGTGAGCTGCTTTCTTGAACCGCTCTAGTCCATGTGGTGTAGGTACACCCATAGTGCTGATAGGAAGGGAGTTCCAGGATTTTGACCCAGCGACAGTGAAGGAACAGCGATATATTTCCAAGTCAGGACACTGAGTGACTTGGAGGGGAACTTCCAGGTGGTGGTGTTCCCATCTATCTGCTGCCCTTGTCCTTCTAAAGGGTAGTGGTCGTGGGTTTTGAAGATGCTGTCAAAGGAGTCTTGGTGAATTCCTGTAGTGCATTTTGTAGATGTTTACTCCCACAAGTACCTTTACAATTTTTTATCTGTACCCAAACTGATTCCACATCTTGCTCTTTCAAGCTAAGGTCAGTACAGAACTAATGCCATCCTTAATTAATAGAGCCACCCCATCACCTTTTCCTAGCTTCCTGTTGATCCGATATATCAAATACCCTTCAACATCTAGGTTCCTTGGTCACCTTTCACCCATATCTCCGTAATGATTATCAGGTCATACATATTTATCTCTATCTGTACTAATAATTCATCCCTTTTGTTACAAACACTATGTGCATTCAGATGTAGGGACCTAAACTATTTTTTAAAACTATTTTGGCTTCATCTGCTGGTGGACCCTTACAATTGTATGTTCTGTCTCTTCCTATTTCTCGAACATTTTTCCACTTAATCTGCCTGTTTCTCTCATACCTCAAACAATTAGATTTTTTTTACTTAATACAAATGTAATGCAACATCACATGGAACCTATGGATAGGCTGCAAATTCAGTGTGCCACATAATCATATGACAGCTTCTAGGGGAAGGGGAAACAATCCAGTTCTTGAGCTAAGGCGGTACTGAATTTATGTACGATGTTTTATTCTTCTCTGAAAAATTCAGATCAACAATTCAATCTATATTTTTCCTAAGCTGCTAGTATGTGTCTGATTGAAAAATCCTGGGGCTAGTGTAATTAGCATAAAAGGGACAGATGCTATTTATGGTATATTATGGGTTGGCACTAGAGAAATCAGAATGATAAGACTGTATTAGCTAGAGTTGAATTGTTTCGTAAATGTAGTGATTTCTTTGTAGCCACTTTCCTAGCATCAGTTTATTGCTCTGATTGGAGAATCAGTATTAGGCCTCCAATTTCACCATTGCTACAGTCAGTCTGCCTAATGCATGCAGGTGTAAAGAAAGAAAGACAAACCCTACATTTATACAGCACCTTTCTTGATTTCCCAAATCATCTTTTGGCCAATTAAATACTTCTGAGTAGTAATCACTGATATAATGTAGGCAATGTTATCAAATGGCAGAGCAGACTCAAGGGGCTGAATGGCTTACTCCTGTTCTTAATACATATGTTAATAAATCATTCTGAATGGATTAGAGGAGCTGGGCTAGATGGCCTTTGTCATCCGTAATTATCTTGCAATTGAGAGTGAAATCATTGCTGAAGTTGAACAAGGAAAAGGATAAGCAAGATCATCATGAATCCCGAACAAAGGTTTTAGTTTCAATTAGAGAACTTAATCTTTAGGTATTTTTACTTTTATAGAGATGGAATAAAAACTGTGCAACCGCATAGAAGAGGAACTATGAAGTCCAGTAATTAGAGCGACCTGGAAACTAGAGGTCATGTGCTGAATAACTAGGCTGTTCTGTCAGTAATGACTGTTAAGCCACCGTCTTTATTAACTGTAAATAGTCTGACACTGCAGACTAACTTAACTCACTGCTCTGAGCAATCTGCAGTTATCAGCCTGTAACTGCTGTTCATCAGGATTGACATGCAGCTCAGTGATATCTGGAATGAAAAAAAACAGCCTTCCACAACAGATACAGGCATACACATCTTCAACACCCTCTCACAGCATTAAGTAATGAGTGCTCTGGGGTTCATATACTTACACTAAAAATAACTGACATTTAACCATAATTTTTTAAACTGAAGTAGATGCATGGACAAACATGTTCCAAGAACTTGGTGTTCCTCCTGATTTCCTTTGGTCCAACATAGGTGGCCATGCTTCAGATATCTAGGTCCGAAGCTCTGGAATTCCCTTACTGCATCTCTCTGCCTCTCTACCTCCTTGTCCATCTTTTCATTAGTGAAATTAGGAAGAGAATGATAGAAGTTTGGAACTCTCTTCTGTAAATGGTTATTGACACTAGATCAATTGTTAACTTTAAACCCGAGTCTGATAGATTTGGTTAACCAAAGGTACTGTACGAAGGGATGTGAGGCAAAGGCAGGTATATGGAGTTGGGTCACAAATCAACCATAACTGCATTGAATGGTGGAACAGGCTCGAGAGGCTAAATGGCCTCCCCCTGTTCCGATTTCAGATGTACACAATCACTTGGCCAGGTTTTGCTGGAGCATGGCATCGCATGGCGGGCTCCATTAGTTACACCTTTTCCTCCACCCTACAGTTCAAAGCATTTCTGCACTGCAGGCTCCTGGAAATGCGAGGGCAACGGGGTACCTGGAGCCTCAGTGAACAAGAAGGCCATCAGTCTATCTCCTTAATGAGTGAAATTTAAGTACAGAGAAAGAAACAGAGGCCAGCAGAGAAGGAAACAGGGTAAATTCAGAATTAGAGTCAAACAAAACAAAAGCAAAGTAATGCAAATGCTGGAAATCTGAAATATAAACAAAAATGTTGAAATCATTATGCATGTCGGACAGTATCAATGCAGCAATCCACAGATGCTGCCCGAACTGCTGAGTATTTCTAACATTTTCTGAATTAGACCCAAATTATGTACAGAAAGACAGAGAGAGGAAAAGAAAGATTGAATTAAGAGGGGAATAAAGGTCCGAAAGTCAGAAAATATTAGATCCTAGAAATACCTCTAGGAACAATTTACTATCTGGGGGAATGAAACTCAGCAATTTAAATTTTTTGCTTTCTGAGCCAGAGAAGTTGGACAGCATTGGAAGGGCTGCGATCTTGTCATGGAAAGGGTCCTTGTGTTAAGTACAAGTTTTAAATTTCGGCGGTGAATTTAACAGCAGGAATGCAGGATTTCCTTGAAACTCATGGGGAGGTTGATGGGATGCTCCCATTTTTACAAGGCTAAAGGTGGATTGGCGCAAACTGTCCAGCAATTTGTGGCGATTTGCAACTCATGGCATTTCTTCTCCTTGCCACAAATTGCTGAATAATTTATACGTGTATCGCAGTGAGCTCACTAAACTCACCATTATTTTCTCCAGAAAATCATGATTCAATACATTCAGCATCATGTGGATTTCACGTCTCTTCTGGAGTACTTCATTCAACTCTGCTGGCCTTAAAGGGGGCACTGTGCAGGCGTACTAAAATTATACTAGGGCTGAAGGGGTTAAATTACAAGAGCAGGTTGCACAAACTTGTTTGTGTTACCTCAAGTATGGAAGGTAGGGGCTGGGATCTAATCAACATGTATAAAACAATAAAAGGATTTTATAAGGCGACTACAGTGCAACTACTTTCTTTGCTAAGGGAATCCCGAACAAAGGGGCATAAAACTTAAAGTTAGAGCTGAGGAGTAAAATTAGGAAGCACTTCTTCGCATAAGGGCAGTGGAAGTTTAGAATTCTTCCCCACTCCCCCAAAAGGCTGTAGATGCTGTGTCGATTGGAGCTTTCAAGACGAAGATTGACAAGTTTTTTTTTAAATTAGCAAAGAGTATTGAGGGATAAGTCGAGTTAACTGGAGCTGAGGTACACATCAGGCATGATAGAGAAACCTATTCTCTCTGGTGAGTGGGTCAATGAACAGGGTTCATGGGCTTAAAATCATTAACTAAAAATTGAGAGAGATGAGATGAGGAGAAAATTCGAACAAGAGTTGTTGGGATTGGGAACGCTCTGAGGTGGTGGTGGAGCCTATTCCACAAATAATTTTAAAGTGGCGTTGGGGTAATAGGTTGAGGAACTTAGAGGGTTATGAACAAAAAGTGGGAGTTTGGGACTACACATGACATCTCTTTGAAAGAGCCAGCAAGGATAAGGTGAGCTGAATCTTTTTCTGTGCTAAAACTTTCTATGATTCTATGATCTAATTGTGTGGTGGACTAGGCTTGAGGGAGTGAACTGCCCATGTCTGTGTATTTCCTTTATCTGTTAGCCTCCCAGCTATCAGAATTTCCCTTGTGACAAACAAAATGAGGATAATCAATGATAAAGGGCCCCACCCTTTAGAAGATAAATGCAATAATATTTGCAAATTGCAGACAAGTTTTACATTTTCATGTATCACAATACCCAACATCACCTGAACCATCTGTACTTGTTCATGAGCATACTAATCACCACTGATGTAAAGTTACAATTTGTCTTTTTCATAGATTTTAATCATTCCTCGCAATATATCATTCATGAGTAATTCATATTAAAGCAAAATATTTCTTGACTTGAAATCGGAGTCCACCTTGTCAACATAGATGCTAATGCTCCAGGATTTTCCCAAAATCCCAGCAAGCAAGGAAGAACTATCCATGCTCAGTGAGAAGTCTTGATGTTGATAAAATGTTTCTCCTACAATTATTTCTTAATGGTGGTGGTGGTAGCAGAGACAGTGATTTCAAAAAGAAATTGGGTGGGCACTTGAGGAAAATAAACTTGCAGGACCAAGGGGATAGAGAGGGGGAATGGTGCTGACTGGGTTGCTCTATCATGAGCTAACACAGACTTGATGGGTTGAATAGTCTCCTTATGAGTCACTATGAACTAATGACCTGAACAAGCATCTGGAAATATGTCCAGAGTTGGCACAACTACCTACATTTAGCTAAAAGCAAAAAACTGCAGATGCTGGAAATCCAAAACAAAGACAGAAACAGAAATACTTGGAAAAACTCAGCAGGTCTGGCAGCATCGGCGGAGAGGAGCACAGTTGACGCTTCGAGTCCTCATGACCCTTCAACAGAACTAAGTAAAAATAGGAAAGCTGGTTTAAGTGGGGGGGCAGGGGGTTGTTGGGACAAGCAGCCAGTAATAGTTGGAGATAACTAAAAGATCCCTACGGAATGCAGCCGGGGGAGGGGGGGGTTAAGGGAAGATATGTTTGGTGGTGGCATCATGCTGGAGTTGGCGGAAATGGCGGAGGATGATCCTTTGAATGCGGAGGCTGGTGGGGTGATAAGTGAGGACAAGGGGGGCCCTATCATGTTTCTGGGAGGGAAGAGAAGGCGTGAGGGCAGATGCGGGGGAGATGGGCCGGACACGGTTGAGGACCCTGTCAACCACCGTGGGTGGAAAACCTCGGTTAAGGAAGAAGGAGGACATGTCACAGGAACTGTTTTTGAAAGTGGCATCATCAGAACAGAGACCCATCTCCCGCGCATCCACCCTCACGCCTTCTCCTCCCTCCCAGAAACATGATAGGGTCCCCCTTGTCCTCACTTATCACCCCACCAGCCTCCGCATTCAAAGGATCATCCTCCGCCATTTCCACGAACTCCAGCATGATGCCACCACCAACACACCTTCCCTTCACCACACCCCCGGTGGCATTCCGTAGGGATCATTCCCTCCGTGACACCCTGGTCCACTCCTTCATCACCCCCTACTCCTCAACCCCCTCCCACGGCACCTTACATGCAACCGCAGAAAATGCAACACCTGCCCCTTCACTTCCTCTCTTCTCACCATTCAAGGGCCCAAACACTCCTTTCAAGTGAAGCAGCATTTCACTTGCACTCCCCTCAACTTAGTCTACTGCATTCGTTGCTCCCAATGCGGTTTCCTCTACATTGGAGAGACCAAACGCAGACTGGGTGACCGCTTTGCAGAACACCTTTGGTCTGTCCGCAAGCATTACCCAGACCTCCCTGTCGCTTGCCATTTCAACACTCCACCCTGTTCTCATGCCAGATGTCTGTGCTTGGCTGCTGCATTGTTCCAGTGAAGCTCAACGCAAACTGGAGGAACAGCACCTCATCTTCCAACAAGGCACTTTACAGCCTTCTGGACTGAATATTGAGTTCAACAATTTTAGATCCATTATTCTTAAATGTATTTCCACCCATTGTTTATCTCTACCTTTTAGTATTCCTTCACCCCACCCCCACTAGAGCTATCTGTACCTTGTCTGTCCTGCTTTCTACTCTTAATTAGCACATTCCTTTAGATAATAGCACCACCCTCAACACCTCTTTGTCCTTTTGTCTGTGACTTCTTTTGGTTATCTCCACCTATTACTGGCTGCTTGTCCCAACAACACCCCGCACCTCCCCTTAAACCAGCTTATATTTCACCCCGGGAAAAACTTAGCAGGTTTTTCCAGGTAATTCTGTTTTTGTTTTGGATTTCCAGCATCCGCAGTTTTTTGTTTTTATATATTTCACCCCTTTCCTATTTTTACTTAGTTCTGTTGAAGGGTCATGAAGACTCGAAACGTCAACTGTGCTCCTCTCTGCCGATGCTGCCAGACCTGCTGAGTTTTTCCAGGTATTTGTTTCTGTTTTTGTTACCTACATATAGCCTCTAGGGATCAGGAGTTCCTGTAAGTTACGGTTCCAAAATCTGAGCAGACAATTTTGGTTTCTGAATCATTTCAAACTTGTTAACTAATCCAGTCCTAGCCTAATTCCTTGCCCAAAATTGGTCAGATTTTTTTTTTTTTACCTATAAGATCACAAGCTATGAATCCATCCAACTTGGGAGACTTCATCTCACTCGTTGACTTATTGGCACTAATTCCTCAAGAAGGGAATGAACTTGCTGAATCCCCAGTGTTTCAAAACCTCTACCAACCCTGGGGGTTAATAATATTGGCCAGGAATCAGCTTTGTAACAGTAATCACAAACATCCACTAGCCTTTGAGCTCTATTTGACTATCAGTGTAATCAATGAAACTCAGAAGTCACATTGGAACAGTATTTAAAGCATTATTTCCCAAGCAATGCACCCTGTTTTGGAATCAAATTACAACAACAATGAACGACAAGGTATGATATTGGTTTAGTAAGTGGGGGTTTGCTATAAACTGGGACTGGCTCAAGCTCATCTGTGGTCTCACCCCAGCCTATCATATACAAAGGCATCCATCTGACAATATGCCATGGTTTGTGGCATTTTTAAAAATCCAGTTGTGTCCAATTAACATTTCTCTAGCTGTCTATAATATCAAGGCAGATCTCAAGCCACAGCACCATTTTATATATAGCAAGCTTCAAAAAGAGACTGACCACAGGACACAACGGCTACATTACAGATGTTGCTAAGATTATTCAAGCACCAGCTGCTCACAAGACAATTCAAGTCATAAGCAAAAAAGTGAAACCCGAGAATAAATCATAGATCTTTTTTTCTTCTTCAGCAGCAGCAGCATTAAGGCCTCTTTGAATCAATTTTACTGCTAGCAACTACAAAGAATTAAACTGATACCACAATTCATGCTACATTACTCAGTCTGCTATATGGCACAATGCAACTCAGCCAGCTAAATGTTGCATTTTATTTTCTCAAAATATACCTTCACCTTTTTCTTAAAATGTTCATTACACAGAGACTGAGGCCTCGATATTAACCTACCACACCAACTCCTCCACCCCATGCCAGACAGCGCAAGGGTTTAGGATGACCAAAGACTTAAATATTGAAAATAAGTGCCCAACGTGCCTGAACATACATCCACACTTTTTCCGGTGGTGGATATTGGGGCCGCCCAGCGTCCATCCCATTGTGGAAAAATGGGACATTTGATTAACATATTAATTCTGGCTCCCACAGCACAATTTACTCCTGCAACCCCGGTTTCCCAGGGATTGGGAAATTTGCCAGTGAAAGGAAGAGAAGTGTGTATTTTCCAGCACTTCTTGTGGGTCAAGAGGAGCAGAGAAAACTTAATTAGGTCTTAAAATCACTGTCTTTAACCGAACCTATTGTCACAACTGGCCTTGTCCCTGCCACAAATTGTACTTAAGAGGAAAAAAATTATAAATTTTAATGTAAAATTTAATAGGTTATTAAAATTACAGACATCAGCTAGATTAGTGATAAGGAAATAGATATTTGAACAGTGCCAATTTAATTATCATTCGCAATCAACCTTGAGAAATTATCTTAGTCCCAAATCAAATGATGCTCAATTCAAGGAATGGGTTTTTATGGTTGCATGCAGGTCATTCAGTCAGAAACTATAGCAGTTTTATTCCCTTCGCACAGCTGGATTGCTGAGGATTTAGATTTTACATTTGAATTTTTATTCTGACTGACACAAGCATAAACAAACTAGCCAAACAAAAAAACAAGACTTCCTTTCAGCAGAATGTTGGCCCATAGCTGCAATTAACAACTGACAAATTAACAATGCAACCCAGCTCATTTATATTCAAGACAGCTATCATTGAAATCTGCATGGTCCATCCATTTGTCAGCAGTTGCCAAAGATGGGCTTATCCGGATAAAACACAAGGGTGAAACTTCTATGCTTTGCATGTGTCAGAACCCATCAGTTGTTAAAAAAACATAGCATCCCATTCTGTCAATGACTCTGAACTTTAAAAAAAATGTAATTTTTAAAAATATGATACATACTCATACATAAGAGATTAATATCATAATATTGAGATTAAAAAGAGGAACCAATCCTTTCCTTAAACTTCGCTTAAAACATGTCAACATCTGTAACAGTTTCCACTTCTGTGGAAAGGTCACAGACTTGAAACATGAACTATTTCTCTTTGCACAGATGCTACCTGACCTGCCGACTATTTCTAGCATTTTCTGTTTATATTTCAGATCATCAGCATCCGCTGTTCTGTGCCTTCAAAAGTAACTAACTGGGCATGAAGCACAGTGTCCTGACTACGTGACAGGCACTACATAAGCAAGTTCCTTTTTTTTTAAACAGTCGGCAATCTCAGCCTTATTCCAACACCAACTGGCCTCACACTCCACGTTATCCCACATCAGGCATTTTGGCTGGAAAGCGGAGAGGCCTTATACGTGTGTTGACCTTAATAGGCAATAATATATGGTATATTTTTTAGTTTTGTATCAGAAACGATTGAGGTCAAATCTCATTTTATATTCATGCTTTTGTAAAGATGGTGAGCAGCAGTGACAAACAGGCCTCTAAAAGCAGTTCACTTATTCATCATCACACTAATTAACACTGACAGCATTGGGAGTTAGCTATTTACTGGCTTTTCATAAGAAGAGCTCACAGCCAATGTACTAAGGTCATGAGGCTAACATTATCTAACTCTTAAGTCGTGAGTTGGCAGAGTGATGAGTGAATCATTTGGACGTATCAGACAAACAATTGTACCTCACTGTCAGGCATATTTCAGTAAACCACAGGACTGTACCTCTTCCTTCTGCCGAGGTAATTCTAATAGGATTTCTACTTGAAGCATTAAACCAGAATTCACACTCTGGTAATATGAGACGAGTGATAATCAATCAAGGTAACCTCACAATAACAGTACGGACATTATTTCAAGATTTCCTCTCCTATATTCTTATGATTGATTTATAAAATTCCCTAATAGGCAAATTTGACTTGGCCAACAGTTTACAATTTGAACAACTAAAATTTGGGCCTCTGACATATGAGAGTAGGGGAATGAAGGAGGACTGAGAGAGAAAAAAAAAAATACTTGTTGCCAGTTTGGAAATTGTAATTCTGCATTTCAAGCCAAAGCTATTTTATCTTGGAAAGGTGCATAATTTTAATGAGAAAATAAAGCAGCTGTACAGATTTCACAAGAACACAAGAAATAGGAGGAGTAGGCCATACGACCCATCAAGCCTGCTCTGCCATATCCCTTGATTCCCTGACAGGCTAGAAATCTGTCTATCACAGCCTTAAATGTATTCAATGACGGAGCATCCACAACTCTCTGCGTTAGAGAATTCCAAAGATTCACAATCCTTTGAGTGAAGTGATTTCTCCTCATCTCAGTCCTAAAAGATCGGCCCCCTATCCCGAGACTGTGCTCCTGTGTTTTATATTCCCTGACCAGTGGAAACAATGTCTCAGCGTCCACTCTAACAAGCCCCTTCAGATTCTTGTATGATTCAATCGGGATCCAGTAGTTAGCATTTTGAAATTAAATCACAATGATTTGCAAAATGAAATATTGTACAATACATACCTACAATAACCACCTTAAGGACTACGTGACTGCAGCCTCTGATGCAAACTGTACCAAGCCCCACTGCTGACAAATCATTAAAAAAAAATCATTGACTGCTGGCAAGGCTGGCATTTATTGCCCATCATTGCTGCCTTTAAGGTGAATGTGGGCTACTTTCTTAAACCACTGCAGTCCAAGAGGTGGACATACTCCAATATGCTGTTTGTTTGGCACTTTACTCTTTGTAGCAGTTTTGATGCAACTTAGTGGTTCACTCAGCCACACTGGTGTAGAACTGGAGTCACATATGCCAGGCTGGCTAAGCATGCCAGGTTTCCTTCCCTAAAGGACACTGATGAACTGGTTTGGTTTTAGCAACAATTGACAGCTTCATTGTCATTTTTACTGATTTCATGTACAGGTTTGTTTTTAAAATCATGTTCTCTAGATTATTAGTGCAGACACTCACTGCTCAAAGCAGCAGCCACCTTTTGCAATGTGCCGCCCCGACTTGTCCCAACAGTAGCACTACTATTTATTAAACTAACCTTGGTAGTATTTCAATGTGCTGCTCTGGTAGGATGTTGCTGCTTTATGGAATGGCTGTAAAACTCAACCAATGTTTTAAGGGGCTTCTATGACAAACTCAAGGAGAGTAACTTTTGATATGAAAGAGCACTTGGTTTTAACTGAAATTATTTGGATTCATAAGTGGAGCTGTAAAAGATGTCTTTACTTAGAAAGAAAGAAGAAATACTTAGCATTTATATAGCACCTCAAATGTCTCAAAATGTTACAGCCAGTTCATACTTTTGAAATTATAATGTAGGAAATGCAGCAGCCAATTTGCAAAGAAACAGGATCCCAAGGGTATCATTATGATGATGGCCATCTGGTCTATTTTGATGACGTAGATTGAGGGGTAGGTGTTGAATGGGATGCTGAGGATAGCTCCCACGCTCCTCTTGGAAATAGTGCATGGGATCTTTTACATCCACCTGAGAGAGCAGATGGGATTTTAGTTTAAGTTTTCCTTTGGGGGATAGCTCCTCCCTCAGTTATGTGCTGGGAGCATTAGCCTGGGTTTTGTGCTCAAGTCACGAAGGTGGTGCCAGGGATGAGGAACTTCAGTTACGTAGGTAGTTTGGAGAGGTTGGAAGGGTTTTCCTTGGAGAGAAGAATTTGAAGGAGATTTGATTGAGGTATACAAAATCACGAGGGGTCTGGACAGAGTAGATAGGGGAAAACTGTTCCCATTTATGGAAGGATTGAGAACAAGATGCCACAGGCATAGGGTAATTAGCAAAAGAAGCAATGGAGACAGGAGGAGAAACTTTTTCACACAGAAAGTAGTTGGGATCTGGAATGCACTACTCGAGTGTAGTGGAGACCGATTCAGTTGAGGCATTTAAGTGGGAATTGCAAATTACCTACAAAGAATGAATGTGCAGGGCTGCAGGAAGAAGGGGAGTGGCACTAGGTAAATTGCTCCTTTGGAGAGCCAGCACAGACACGATGAGTCGAATGACCTGTACCCATCTTGATTCAACAGCCTGCACAGTATCCATACAAGAAGACAAAGTGCCAAGTCCAGTATCCTACCCCACAAAGAAGCTTGTAGTAGTTCTTGGCTTTAGGAGACAGTTCTATGAAAGTGTTCCTATAAACCAATTGCAGTCTCCTGCTAATAATTTGAAGTTTGCACTGTAAAAATATAGAATTATCCAACACTTTAAACTAGGCAATTAGATAACACAGCTAATTGGGAATTTGATGCATTGAAAGGAAGACATATTGAATTAAACAACCTTGATTTAAGAGGAAATTATTACTTTCCTGTCTAACCTATACCCTTTTTGACTCCCTTATTGTTGGGATGGTGTCCCAAAGTCATTATCCCATGGAAATAGAGTTACATTAGTTTGCTTCAAGTCTCGCATTGTTATAAGTCTTACGCATTTACCTTATTGCTACAACTTAATGCTTTTCCAACATTATTACTATTACAGTATTAGCAGTAACAACATTCTCCCAATCCCATCTCCCCGCTTCAAGTCCTTGTTCAGACAGTCTAGCGGCCTTAAAATCCATCAACATCTCATTTGTCATTCTGTCAGAAGAGTGGTAGGCTTTTTTGGCTCTGGTTCCTGTCAGATTGGAGGTTGGACAGGCATTTGGGTATGCTTTCATTCTTGTCTTCAATGGCTTTATGTTGACCCACGTCTGGTCGGTTTGGCTGTTGCATTGATTCATGGTTGTCGTTATTCTCGATCGTTTCTTGCAGGGTGGTCGAACATGGTATTCCGTCTCCTTGGCACTGCTTTTTCTCCTCCTTTCTCCACATGACCCGTCCCGAAGCCTTCTGAAGCCAAGGGATTCCTTTGAAGAGAAATTGGTTTAGTGGCACGCTCAACTCTACACTTTGTTATCGATGATGAGATGCTGGTACCAGGTTCCATTATCCCTTGTGGTTGTGGCATGCTGGCTGGAAGTTGCATTGTATGCACAGTGGTTGCTGTGTCAATCAGATGTACCATCGCCATAGTTGGAGGTACAGGCTTTTCAGACTGATCATTCCCTGGTAGCCACTTCCACCGGAGGCGTCACAGTAATCTCATGGGCGGTAGGGTGGTCTGACCATTGGAGACTTTCCAAGTCCTGGAATGATAATGGACAATCCTGCTCTGCAAAGAGAGAAGAGAAAGGTGAAATCTGAGTCTGAACACTCTTTAGTGTTTGAATACTCAGGAGCATGCTGTTTTGGCTGGCTAACGACAGTGGTAATCTCGATATTCTCTGCCATCTGGAGGAGTTCCGGGGCAACACAGGCATCCCTGCTGGTTATGGATGACGTACATCAGTTCAAAGGTCTGCTCGCTGCCATACCTCAGTGGTTCCAGGTTCAGGTCGATGACTGAGAGTCGGAATCTGCTGCCCTGTAAAGTGGAATGTCCGTTGATCAAAGCCAGAGGTCATTGACCCCTGGTTCCTTATCTGAAAGGACTGTCATGCTGGCACCTGAAACTATTTTAAAATTTGTTAGGTGTCCATTTACCAGATGTCAGCATTCCAAAATGGAGAACCACAATCTTTGACCTCACCCAAGGAGCATGGCAATGTCTCTTCTGGGTTTTCAGTCTCAACCTTGTGGATTACCTTTGGTCAACTGTGCAAGTATAAACCTCAGCACCACACAGACATCCCAAAGTGACCCGTTCTGTTGCAGTGGAAACACTAGACTGTCCTTGCAGGACAATACTCTCTCCTGGGAGGGTGCTTCACACCACAGTGCTAGTTAATTCACTATGCTGAGCGATTTAGGCATTGTTTTCCCCAACTTGGAATATCCCTGCACCTTTGCGCCCTGATAGGCTGGACTGAGGGTTGGCTTCTGCCCCATATTGTATTCTCTCGCCTTAGGATTGTCCTGTGTTACTCATGTAGCTCAGGAGTCTAACTATCTAGATTGTCTTGTCCAGGGTCAAATCATCTCTTGCCTGTAGGAGGTCAAAAAGCGAATTGTCTGCAACACCCAGCACCCAAGAAATATATCGCCTTCACTGTTGCTGGGCTAAAATCCTGGAACTCCCTTCCTAACAATACTGTGGGTGTACCTACACATGCTGCAGCAATTCAAGAAGGCAGCTCACCAACACCTTCTCAAGGGCAACTAGGGATGGGCAATAAATGCTGGCCCAGCCAGCGAAGCCCACATCCCGTGAATGAATTAAGAAAACTATTCCATCTCTGATGAGTTCAGTCTTTAAATCTCCATATTAACACCCCTCTGCCGCCCTGTAGGGATCATTTATGAAGGAATCGACAGGTTCTCCAGGTAGCTGGATTCTTTTTGTGAACTTAGCTCTTTCCAATATTTTGTTGGACCACAAGTTGAAATAAAGGATTTTAAAACCTCCTCATATTAGACAGATGACTCATTAATATCCTGTTGTGCAATGATGCAATCTGCAATTGGCCCTAGTGAGTAAAGAAGTGTGTTTACTTGTTCCTCTTCTGATTTTTTATTTAAACCTGAAGCAATGCTGTATCTTAAAAATCTTTTCCTCCAAGGACTCCAATTTTGTGACTCGTCTTAGCCTTCGGTGAGAGCCAGTGAAGTTGGAAGTGTGGAATTGTGATTCAGGTTGAAGTTTTTTAAAGTGTGGGTACAGCTTTAAGAGTTTACAGGCTTCCAAGATGGCATCACCATTCACCGCAGAACAGTGGATTTCCTGCGCTTGCTGGTTTTGGTAGGCTTCACAAAGTGGCAGTGGTGTGCTTCTGGAAGAAGAATGCCCAATAATGGCTGCACACGTCGGCCGTCTGCAGGCTCGATCTACTCAGCGATGCAGTGTTGCAAGTAGCAAGGTGTTTAAATTAACCACAGGCTTGCTGTTTAAGATTCTGGACGGTCGCAAAGTTCTCGAGAGTTGAGGAAGCTAATTACTAAATTCTTTCTATCCTTTCAACTCAGAGGCCACTTGTTGAGGCTCTGAGTCAGGGATGGGGATTAGCAACAGGTTTTCAAATGACTGAATTAGTAAAAGCAGCTTCTCAGGATTGGCTGCAGCCTGGATGATAAAAAGATTAAGCTCACCTTTGCAGACTATGGACTCTGTGAGAGTTGGATTTCCAAGGGAAATTCTACAGAGTCTTCTGTTGCAGCAAAACTTCTGCCTTTCACTTCCAGGCTCTTATGTCTGGAGCTTTTTCTGGCCAATTTTCTCAGTGTCTATAGCTTCAGTTGGGAGCTTTTTTCAGTTCAGAATCCATTGAAGATTTTCTTTTTCTTAGTTTTTGAGCACTCTTGTGAGATTGGGGATTTTTTAGATCCCCAGCTGTCACCCATGTTGGGAATGTGTTGGTTGCAGAACTTGTCTGTTAAGGAAGGCTTCCTAGTCTTCTGTATGTTAACAGCAAGTCTTTATTAACTACTTGTAATTATAAACATATATATATATATAGTAAAGAGTACAGCCATGGAGCTATTTAGGTCTTAACACGTCTCTGTTCAACACCACACTGACCATAGGTCTGGGTCATGTGCCTTCTTACATCACTGTGTGGGCAGCACTAGACTCAGGCCCACATTAGCCCTGTATATACCAGACCCTTACACTACACCTGTCAATCAAGAATCTATCTAAATCAGTCTTAAAATATATTCAGTGACCATGCCTCCACTGCTTTCTGAGGAAAATAATTCCACATACTAATGCCCCTCTGAGAGAAAGTCTAAGAGTTAGAATAGCTTTCAGTAAAACAGCACAAAGGAAGCCAGCTCCTATCAAGAGAGGAAGTAGAGTAAAAAGGCAGAAAGAAAGCTCTTGCTCTAGTGTTCATGTGTTGTAAATACATGAACTCACTGCCCTAAAACTATTCTGGAAAGGGGATAAAACAATATTAACATTTCACGGCATTGAACCTTAATTGAAGACTGCCTCCATAAGGCTCTAAGTAAAGGAAGTTCGGGGATTCTTTGAGCAACTGATAAAACAACTCAATTCACTCAATTCCAATAAGCGTTCAAATGCTGAAAAACTCCCTCAGTAGTCAGAACCCACTCAGTTTGCTAACTAGGTACTTGGTGCATTACAGCAGTAAACTATGAAGGGCAGAACACTCAAGTTAGTTGAAATGCTGCCACACATTATGTTTTGTTTTACAGTCCATCACTAGCAGCCCAGATACCCTCCCCCTCGATCTCAACTTTGTGAGAGATACTGCTAGTGAAGGAAAATCAGGCAAGCCTCTGTTTACTGCTATAACCACCTCCCCCCCAACACCTACACAACTGTGCCTGCAGATATCCATGCCACTAAATCCTCCTACGCTCTAAATTAGATGTACTATCCAAGAGACTTTTTGAATAGAGTGTCTAGCATGAGGCAGGATTCAGTCAGAATTTGCATCGAGACAGTCTGGTTTACTTAATAAAGATATAACATTCCTCCTTTCAACAATTTAACTGAAAAAGGTGATACAAATGCACACTTCATGACAACCTGTTTAGGAAAGCGCTACCAAAACAAGCTATTTCACTTTTAAAGTGTCTTTCATTTGCATGGAAAATTTATTGATTCCCAGTTCTAGCAATTCAATCTTGTTGAATTTGAATATCCTGTTGGTGCATATTGGCCTTCGGGCTCTGGTGCAGTAGTGTTTACTTCTGATTTGATGACAGTAAGCTTTATTGTACTTAAGTGGCCACAGAAAATACATCGCCTCATAGCAAGAAATCACATGTTCTATACAATTTTACTCAGTTTATTTGCTAAACATCTCTCGAGCCAACAGTTAAAGGATAATCCAAAAGCACCTCAGATGCTGTAACTGAGTAATGAATTTCCAATATACTCTAAATTTTATATATTGTGATTTATCAACTAAGGAGATCAGTAGTAAATGGATGGTACTACAATAAATAAACATAATACCACACTAATTTGCAAACAGGACTGGGATTTACAGAATGATGCATGGTGATGTCGGGCATGCATCCCAGCATCCTGACTTGGCTGTAACTCTTTCGAGTACAAACCCATTTCCATCTGTTTCAGATGAAGTTACATTGTTTCATAGTTTGCCATTGTGAGATTTGAACTCTTGATCTTGGGGTTACAAACCCAGTACCATAACCACTTGGCTATTTAGGCCAAGCGATTTACAGTACTGAGAGAAACAACCGGAAGAAAAAAACTAACTTCACCCTCACCAATCTAGCTGTCACAGATGCATCTGTCCATGACAGAGCATCGCAGTGACCACCACATGTGTCCTTGCAGAGACAAAGCCCCTTCTCCACGCTGAGCACAAAATCATAAGAAACAGAAGGAGTAGGCCATTCGGCCCATCGAGCCTGCTCCGCCATTCAATGAGGTCACAGCTAATCTAATTGTGGCCTTAACTCCACTCTCCTGGCTGCTCCTTTGACTCCCTTTCCAAATAAAAAAATCTGCCTAACTCAGCATTGAATATATCCACCAACCTAGCCTTCAGAGATTTCTGTGGAAGAGAATTCCAAACACTAACAACCATCTGAGAGAAGAAATTCCTTTTCATCTTGGTCTTAAATTGGAGATCCTTTATTTTTAAAAAAAAGTGCCCCCTAGTTCTAGATTCTCCCAGGAGGAGAAAAATCCTCCCAGCATCTACCCTGTCAAGACCCCCCAGAATCTTATATGTTTCAATAAGATCACCTCTCATTCTTCTAAACTCCAATGAGTACAGGGGCAACCTGCTCAACCTTTCCTCATAAGACAACACCTTCATTCCACGAATCAACCTAGTGAAGCTTATTTGAACTGCTTCCAACGCAAGTGTGTCCCTCCTTAAGTAAAGAGACTAAGACTGTACACTGTACACTAAGTGTGGTTTTACCAATACGCTGTACAATTATAGCAAGATTTCCTTACTTTTATACAACATCCCCCTTGAATAAAGACCAAGGCATTGATGAAATCCTCTGTTGTGTTGTGTGGCATTACTACTGTGCTAAATGGGATACATTCAGAAAAGATCTAGCAGCTCAAAACTGGGCACCCAGGAGGAGCTGTGGGTCATCAGCAGCAGCAGAATTGTATTCAACCACAATCCGTAACTTCATGGCCCGGCATATTCCTCACTTTACCATTACCATCACACCAGGAGATCAACCTTGGTTCAATGGGAAGTGCAAGAGAACATGCCAGGAACACCAGGCATACCCAAAAATGAGATATCAACCTGGTGAAGCTGTAAACACAAGACTACTTGCATGCCAAACAGCAGAAGCAGTAAGCTATTAATAACTAAGCTATTAATAACTAAGCGATCCCACAACCAACGGATCAGATCTATGCTCTGCAGTCTTGCCACATCCAGTTGCGAATGGTGTTAGAAAATTAAACAACTAACTGGAGGAGGCAGCTCCACAAATATTCCCATCCTCAAAATGATGACAAAGCCCAGTACATCAGTTCAAAAAACAAGATTGAAGCATTTACAATCATCTTCACCCAGACATGCCAAACGGACGATCCACTCAGCCTCCTCCTGAGATCCCCACCATCAAAGAGGCCAGTCATCAGCCACTTTGATTTATTCCAGGTGATATCAAAAATGACTGAGCCCATGAGATGGATTGGCTGCCCATGCCAAGGAGGCAGTCAGCTGATATGCATATCAAGGCCCCGATTTCAGGCTATATTAAAAGGCATTTTGCTGATAGTGGAGAGATTACCAGCTTCATGGAGATAGCCTCTGCAGCAGCCCAGAGGGGAGCTCATCAGAGTTGGAGGCTTCATGGCTCAAAGAGAGGAAAAGGCAGCCCCCACCACAGTCACCCCCTCACCTCAGCTCAATGATCCGTTCAGAGAGGTGTTCCCTCCATTCAACAAGGCCTACCACTTTCAGGTCCCCTAAATTTTAACTTTTATATACCCATCCAAGCGCACTTCCATTTTGAGGTGCCTCCGAGGTAGCCGACCTGCCTCAGCAGCACCCACCTCTCTCCATGGCACTGCTGAGGCTTCAGAGCTGCTGACCCTCTGATTAGGCCAGCAACATCAGAAACCCATCCGCCATCTTGAACTGGACAGTGGGGTCCACAGGTGGCCAATTAGGAGGCCACCTGCGGTAAAATTACCGAAACTATCCCACTGCCAGCTTTTCGGCCCGACATTAGGGGCCCCAAAGCCTGTGGTAAAATTCAGCTTGATGACCTTTCATCAGAGGATAGGTCACTGAGCTGAAACATTAACTCTGTTTTCCCCTCTTCACAGATGCTGCCAAATTTGTTGAGTGTTTGCAGCATTTTCTGTTTTCACTTCAGACTTCCAGCATCTTACTTCCATCCCATTCTTCCATAATTTTAAATACTTCTATTCTATTGCTCATCACCTGTGCTTCTCAAATGGAAGAAAAGGTCTACCTCTTAAAATCTTTCTTCATGCTTGTATTCGTCATACCAGGCAGCACCCAAGTGAATCTGCATTGTACTTTCTTTGAAGCCTCAATATGCTCCCTTTAGCGAGGCGCCACACAGTATAACAGAGGTCTTAAGATTTTATAAATAGATTTTAAAACCATCATCTCACCTGCCTGCACTATTGGTTCTGGTGGATATTAAAGATCTTATGGCACCTATTTGACCAGAATCAAGTTCTCCCAATACTCTGGTTAACATTCAACCACCACAGCCAAAAATAGTTTATTAAATTGTCATTTATTTCACAGCTTTTGGGATTTTTATTTATATGCAGTCATGGAATTTGCTGCCAGTAGAAAGGTCAACATTTATTGCCCGTCCCTAATCATTCTTGAAAAGGCAGTGGTGAGCTGCTGCCTTGAACTGCTGCAGTCCATGTGGTGCACATTCACGTACAATGCTGCTAAGCAGGGAGTTCCAAAAATCTGATCCAACAACAATGAAAGAACCATGATATATTTCCAAGTCAGGGTGGTGTGTGACGTGGAGTCCTGGTTGTATTCTAAGAAGTATCCCCCACTTTGATCACAGGCATTACCACTATTCCACTATAGTTTGGAATAGGTAGCATCATCCAACATTATAAGTAATTATCTAGCTCTTATCTGCCTGTAGATTTCCATCTGCATCTCATCTCCAACGTATAATGCACTTTAAAAATTATACAATTTTTCTTCCTTTTTTTTTAAATAAGAATTTTGTATCAACACCAATGTTTATCCTAATGATCTAGCACTGTGGCAGTGTTGAAATTCTGTCAACTCTGCCCTCATTTTTCCCTTCCCAGTTATCCAACAAATGTTGTAACCGGGAATATCACAAATGTTGTACGCTCATTTTTCACCTGTTGCTCGGTAAATGCAGTTACTAAGGAGCAACAGGAACAGAAGTAGCAAACTCAGTCCCTCAAGTCTGCTCTGCCATTCAAATTCAGTCCCTCAAGTCTGCTCTGCCAATAAGTTAGTTCACGGCTGATCTGTACACAAGAACACAAGACCACAAGACCACCATATGGCCCGTTCTGCCTGTTCTGCCATTCAATATAATCATGTCTGATCTTGGCCTTCAACTCCATTTTCCTGCCCGCTCCCCATATCCCTTAATTCAAAAAATCTGTCCAACCCAGCCTTAAATATGTTCAACAATGGAGCATCCACAACCCTCTGGGGTAGCGAATTTCGAACACTCACATCCCTTTGAGTGACATAATTTCTCCTCATCTTAGTCCTAAATGATTGGTCCCTGATACTGATATTGTGACCCCATGTTTTGAACTCCCCAACCAGCGGAAATAACCTCTCATCGTCCACCCTATCAAACCCCTTCAGAATCTTGTATATAGATTGTAAATAGGTGATGCTTAAGCATTGATCCTTGTGGAACTCCACTATTCATGTCTGCCAACTTGAAAAAGCCCGTTTATGCTCACGCACTGCTTTCTGTTAACTAGTTCTTTATCCAAGTTAAAATATTATCATTTCCATGAGCCCCTATCTTGCCTATTAACCTTTTGCATGGCACCTTATCAAATACGCTTTGGAAATTCAAGTATACTACATCTACTGGTTCTGCCTTACTGGTTAGATCCTCAAAAACCAGACAAATTTGTCAAACAGGGTTTCCCTTTAGCCAAACAATTTTGACTTGTTCTAATCATACTATGCTTTTTCTAAGTACATTGTTAAGACTTACTTAATAATAAATTCCAGCACTTACTCAACAACTGATGTTAGGCTAACAGGCCCATAAGTTCACCATTTTCTCTTTGCCTCCTTTTTTGAAAAGTGGTGTAACATTTGCCAACTTCCAATCTAATGGGAGCCTTCCCAAATCTAAGGAATTTTGGAAAATCATAGCTAGCACATCCATTATCTCTTCAGCTATCTCTTTTGGAAACCAAGAATGTAGGCTATTAGGTCCGGGGACCTGAGAGATTTTAGTCCCTTAAGTTTCTGCAATTTTTTTTTCTACTGATATTAATGTCCTCACTCTTTTTAGCCCCTAGGTTAGTCTATTTTTGGTGTGAAACTTGTGAAGACATCAAAATATTTGTTTAATGCCTCTGCCGTTTCCTCATTCTGCATGATAATTTCTCTTGTCCCTGCTTCCATGGGAACAACGTTTACTTTAGCTAGTCTCTTCCTTTTTTATGTTTTTATATTTCTGGCTAGTTCACTCTCATATTCTAATTTTTTTTCCCTTTTATATCAACTTTTTGGTGGCCTTCTGCTTCTGCAACACTCCCAATCCTCAGATTTGCTACTGCTTTTTGCAATAGTGCAAGTGTCTTAATCTAATACTATTCTTAACTTCCTGAGTGAGACACAGATGGGTCTTTCTTGCAGAGTTTTTGTTTTGCAATGGAATATATTTTTGCTGAACATTTTGAATTGCTCCTTCAAATATTTCCCATTGTTCATTTACCTCGGTATCCTCCAGTCAATGTGGTTGACTCTTAAATGCCCTCTGAACAAAGGAAATTAGGGATGGGCAATAAATGCTGGCCTAGCCAGTGATGCCCACATCCCATGAATGAATAAAAAAAAGTCTATTTACCCAATTAACCTTAGCCAGTTCTCCCCTCATTCCTATGTATTTGACTTTGTTTAAGTTTAAGATTCTTGTTTGTGATTGGAATATGTCACTTTCAAACTTAACACGGAATTCAATGGCATTACGATCACTATTTCCCAATGGATTGTTTACTATGACATTGCTAATTAACCATACATCATTACACAATATTATATCTAAAATAGTTTCTTGGAGGAATAAGTTTTGGAAGCAACTAGGGATAAAGCTATGAAAACATTCTACAAACTCATCTTCTAAACCACTCTTGCCAAGTTGATTGTCCCAATTAAAGTCCCCCACAATTAGTAATTTCCTTTGTTACAAGCTCCAATAATTTCTTATTTAATACTCTGTCCAACAGTACAACTACTGTTAGGGGGCCTAAAAACTACTCGCACCAGTGTTTTCTGACTCTTGCTATTCCCACATGTACTGCTTCTATTTCATGATCTTCAGACCCTTTCTCACTCACATCCTTATGTTATTCTTCACTATCAGGGTTTCCCAACCTCCCTTTGTCATTTTGTCTATCTTCTCAAAATATTGTGTACCCTGGAATATTTATTTCCCAACCTTGAACACCTTGTAACCATGTCTCTGTAATGGTGATTAGGTCTAAATCATTTACCCCTATTTGTAGCATGAGCTCATCTATCTTATTGCAGCTGTTTCACGCAGATAAAAAATCTTTAATTTCATGTTTTTAAACTTCTAATGACCCTGCAATGACCTTATTCACCAATGTCCAATTTTTTAATAATTTTCTGTCACTTCCTGTCCCCCTTCGCTTGTCTTTATCTATGTGATACTGTTCTGATGCCTTGACCTTTCTCTTTGGATTTCTAAATCTCCTTTCACCTGAACTCGCCTCCAACACACCCCCCACCCCAACCCCCCAATCCCCCCCACCTGTTAATTTAAAGCCCTGTCCACAGTTATACAGTTGGCCAGGACACTGGTTCCAGCCAAGTTCAAGTGGAGCCCATTCCAATGGAATAGTTCAGTCTTCCTGAGTACTGATGCCAATGTCCCCTTCTTCCCACACCACTCTTTGTTTAATTCTCTAATCTGCTTGACTCTGTGCCAATTAGCATGTGGCTCAGGTAACAATCCAGAGAGGATTATATCTGATGTTCTACTTTTTAATTTGGACGCGAACTCCTCGAATTCTCTTAGCAGAACATCGTTCCTGGTTCTACGTATGTCATTGGTTCCCACGTGGACCACAACAACTGGATCCTCCCCCTCCCACTTCAAGTTCCTCTCTAGCCGCAAGATGATGTCCCTAACCCTGAAATCGGGCAGGAAACACAACCTTTGCAAAGAACAGTATCTATCCATACTGTCTCCTATCACTACCACATTCTTCTTTGCAACTCCCACTCAAATGACATCCTTTCCCATGGTGCTATGGCCAGTCCGTTCGTCCACCTTCGCAGTACTTCTCTTCATCCACATGGGTAACAAGCATCTTGTACCTGTTGGACAAAGTCAGAGGCTGAAGCTCCTCCATCACTACATGCTGATTCCCCATACCTGCCTGCTCGCAGTCACACCCTCCTATCCCTGACCATTGACCAACTCAAGGTTCTGCCTAAGGGGCATGACTGTCTCCTGGAACAATGTGTCCAAGTAACTCTCTCCCTCTGTGATGCCCCAGAATGTGCACAACTTAGGCTCCAGCTCAGCAACTCGGAGCTGAAGTTGCCTGAGCTGCAGACACTTACTGCAGGTATGATGTCCGGGATTGCAGTGTCTTCCATAGGTTCCCACATGCTGCAGTCTCATCACACCACCAGCCCTGCCATTTTTGTCCAACCTTATTTATTTAATTAATCAATTGGTTAATAACTACACAGAAACTAATAAAAAACTGCATTCACTTAGCTTGATGGCAAAGGAAGAAAACTCACCAACTACTGGGAAAAAAAAGGAAAAGGAACAGCTCTTTACCTCTCTGCACCAAAGCCAAATTTCCAACTACACACTGTATACATCTCACACCGGCACGTCTCCTCTCTATGCTTCCCCTTCCTCCATAGCTCAACAAGTTGCATTCATATTGTACCTCTAATGTAGTAAAGTGCCCACTTACCTGCCTTTGTTCCAAACTGATACTCCCAATAAAAATCTAATCAAGCTCAGACTTGAAAGCTTCACTTCTCCTAGCATCCACAGCCTTTTAAGGGAGAGAACTCCAGAATCCTGGGTGCTTCCCAATTTCATTCCCGAATGGTCTAGTTTTGATTTTAAGATTAAACCCCCCTCGTTCCAGATTTCCCTATCAGAGAAAACAGTTTGTACTTACTCTATCGTATCTTTCATAACATTTTAAATACCTCATTCAGCACACCTCCTGATTTTGTATAACTCAAGCAACTAGAAGCTAAGTTTATTCAACCTGCCCTCAATTTAACCCTTTTAGCCTTGGTACCATTCTGGCGAATGTGCACTGCACCCCTTCCAAAGCCAATAGATCCTTCCTGAGGTGTGATGTCCAAATCTGAATGCAGTATTCCAGATGGGGTCTGGAGTCTATATAACTACAGGATAACTTAAGATGAAGACCAACATTTCATTACCCCTTTACAAGGTGGTGGTGGATGTCCATGAAGCATAGGATAGATTCAATGGGCAAAATAAGTTACAAAACCATTCTGACTCGTTACCTTACATTTGCTAGCAAAGCATTAACTAAAATCAAGGTCAGAGAAAATACTTGAGACCACGAGGATACATTGCTATCTTCAAAGTGAAGGGGGTGGGATGGAGTCGGCAACCTGCTTGCTTCCAATTAACTGGTTGTTAAGCACAATGAAGAGCTTGTTAATGGGCTGCAGACAGCCAGAAGGAGATTTTCAAAGTTGTACACGTGAAGAGCAAACTGTCTGGCACATGTTAGCGCACACAAGTAGGGAGCAATACGGGAGACATAATGTGATGTTTCTGCTGAATTAAAATGTTGGTTTAAAAAAAAATTTATTGCAGCTAAGCTGCTCAAGTAGTAGCACAACATTGTCATCCCTTCAAGAGAGCTGGACAAGTACTTGTCATTAACCAATTGGCCACGTGTCTTTACCGTGCTGGTCCTCTGCTCTCCTGCGTGCTCCAATCTGCAAGACAACAGCAAACTCAGTCACGGCTCCTGCCGAGCTTTGAGCATTGCACACCAAAGCCAGCTTCTGTCTCCGGGAAGCAACTGGCACCTTTCATTGGGTGCCGAGCTCCCCTCCGGGAGGTTGCATGTTAATATAGCGCCACGTCAGCAATGCAGACGCAGGGTTGGGTCCAAGAAATAATCTGGGCATCAGGTTCCCTACCCTGTATTGAAAATCCAGCCACGAAACTTTGAGGTTTCCAAAAAGACTCTCCAAATCATTTATTTCATACAGGCCTTTGCATATGACCAAAAACCATGCCTCTAAAAGGGGTCATTAACAGAGCTTCTATTAAATCTCAGTGCCCCATATGGGCACCTTATCTAATTTAACACATTAAGAGTCACTCTGTGTATAGGGTTCAAATCTGCTATAGTTTCCTTGTAATACAACAAAGAAAATGATTTTCTCTTTTCTATTCCCTCTCCCTGAAAATTTAATAATAAAAAAAATTGTCCCCCTTTTATTCTTCATTCCACCAGAGATAATCTAATGTCTGAGAAAATGCTATGTCACAATCGAACACACTCAGACTAAAAACAAAACCAAAAAAAAATATTTGTAAACATACTAACAATGTTAGCAGTCACAGGGGATTACTGACAGCAATTTAATTTTGGGGTTCAACTAATTGAGCGTAGCTCTCAGTTTAGAAGAAGCTCTGAAACCCTTACTTGGATTATTACTTTAGAATATGCCACACGCAGCCACTCAGTATTTGTTCTTTGCATCACACTCTCCCAGGTGTCCATTATAAGGTTTATAGCTAAAGCACAATTCACATTGTTACTACTGAGGACTTTTGTTAATGCGGTAATGTGCTGCTACTGCCCTGATTGGTGCTAGCAGATATGCCGGTGTATGTCACTGATGCAAACACTACCTTCAAGGGAACTAGAAGTGATTTATGTTTTAGAAATTACTGTGAAAGGAGAAATGAGCTGAAACAAAAAGCAATTCCCATTTGAATGCAACATCAATGGATAATTAAAAACATCTGCCATGACAATCAAAGCAGAGTGTGTAGAGAAATAGACAAAAGAAGTGTGTCTGCAATCGATTATCTGTGTATAAGAAAAGTATCAGTTAGGAAGCAGAGCCATCATAGATTATAGTTACTGGCTGTTAAAAACTTAAATGGAAAACATCTCTCAGGAACCACCCACCAATGTGGGCCCATTATAGGCAGTGACAGCAGAATTTATAATGGACAATAACAAAATAGCACAGAAACTAAGCAAATACTTTGTCTCTGTTTTCATGGAGGAAGATACGAAAAACATCCCAGAAATACTAGAGAACCAAGGGACTAGGAAGAATGAGGCATTGAAAGAAATCAGAACTTGTAAAAAAAAAACTGGAGAAATTAATGAGACTGAAAGTTGATAAATTCCCTCGAGCTGATGATCTACATCCCAGAGTGTTTGAAAGACATGGCTGTAGAGATGGTGGATACATTGGTGTTCATCTTCCAGAATATGTAGAATTTTGGAATGGTTCCTGCAGGTTGGAAGGTAACAAATGTAACCCTGTTATTTAAGAAAGGAAGGAGAGAGAAAACAGGCAAGTACAGACCTGTTAGCCTAACATTAGTAGGGAACATGCTAAAATCTATTCTAAAGGAGGTGATATCTGGACACTAGAGAAAAATGGTAGGAATGGCCAGAATCAACATGAATATACGAAAGGGCAATCATGTTTGACAAACCTTTGAGCTTTTTGAGGACGCAGCTGGCAGAATAGTAAGGGGAGGAGAGCAGTGGATGTGGTTTATTTGGATATTCAGAAGGCTTTTGATACGGTCCCAGACAAGAGGTTAGCAAACAAAATTAGAGCACATGGGCTTAGGGGAATATACTTGCACGGATTGAGAACCATTTAACGGACAGAAAACAGACAGTAGGAATAAGCGAGTCACTCTCAGGTTGGCAGGCTGTGACTACTGGGGTGCCGCAAGGATCAGTGCTTGGGCCTGAGATATTCACAATCTTCATTAATAATATAGGTATGAGGGCAAAATGTAATATTTCCAGGTTTGCTGACAACACAAAACGAGGTGGGAATGAGTTGTGAGGAGGATGCAAAGAGGCTTCAAGCGGATTTAGACAGGCTAAGTGAATGGGCAAGAACATGGCAGATGAAATAGAACATGGAAAAATGAGAAGTTATCCACTTTGGCCGGAAAAGCAGGAATGCAGAGTACTTCTTAAATGGTGAGAGATTGGGAAGTGTTGACGTCCAAAGGGACTACCTTGTTCATAAGTCACAAAGCTAACATGCAGGTACACCAAGCAATTAGGAAGACAAACGGTATGTTAGCCTTTATTGCAAGAGGATTAGATTACAGAAGTAAAGACGTCTTACTGCAATTGTATAGAGCGCACAGTTTACCCAAGGAAGGATGTAATTGCAATAAAGGGACTGCAACAAAGGCTCACCGGACTGATTCCTGGGATGGTGAGATTGCCCTATGCAGAGAGATTTGCTAGAGTTAAGAATCAGAGTTGATCTCAGTGAAGCATACAAATTTCTTAGAGGACTTGACAAAGTAGGTGCAGGAAGGGTGTTTGGATGTTTCCCCTGGCTTGGGGGGGGGGGGGGGGGGGGGGGGGGTGATGGGGTCTAGAACCTGGGGACACAGGTGAGGAGGAATTTCTTCACTCAGGGGGTGGTGAATCTTTGAAATTCTCTACCCCAGGGAAATGTTCAAGACAGAGATCAATGATGTCTTTAATGTGTAGAAATCTGAGGGATATGGTCATGGCGTGGGAAAATGGCGTTGAGTTAGAAGATTAACCACAATCTAGCTGAATGGCAGAGTAGACTCGAGGGGACGAATGGCCTTCTCCTGCTCCTATTTCCTGTGTTCCATGTTCCAATATCTGCAGGTGTTAAGGGGACTGGAAAGTATTAAATCTGGGGCAACTGCTGGGTGGAAATGCAGTGCCTTAATTCAGCACCACATCTAGTAGAGGCCAAATGAATCAGGTAAGCTTCGACAGCCAATTCTAATCTTAAATCAGATACGTGTTTAAGGCAGTGCAGTAATGGGACAATTGGAAGTTCCAACAGAGTACGCCACAGAGTGAAATTACTTAGGCTCATGCTCATATTTTCCCAGAACAGTGTTGGCTGTTCCATCAGGGAGTATGTTGAGCAAAGGCTCAATGTATTCCTCAGTGGCTGAAGGGGGAATAAAAGACTTTCACATATATATTATTTTGCAATGGCTGTTACCTGCTGTCACTGCCTCTCTACCCAAAAAAAAACACCTTTCCATCCTTGTAAACGACCACCCCATCTCCAATCATCATCTTCTCTCACAGTCCTTGAACATGTTGACGCCTTCCAAATTAGTTCCCATCTTTCCTGCGATTGTGTTTGAACTCCAGCAATCAGGTTTCTGTCCCAGCCACAGCACTGAAATGGCCCTGATCAAAGCCACAATTATATTCTATATAGCTATGACAAAGATATACTACCCCTCATCATCTCGAATTGTCTGCAGCCTTTAACACAGTTCACTACACCATTGCACTTCATTGTCACTCCTCTGTTGTCCAGCTGGGCGAGAGTCCTTTCACCTGGTTTCATTCCTATCTATCCAGCTGTAGCCAAAGAATCACCTGCAATGCTTCTCTTTCTGCTCCCACACTTTTACCTCTGCTTAATCCAGCGAACAGATAGATGTGGACTCAGTTTCAATACTAACACAAAAGGCAGCATCTTGAACAATGCATGCACCTCCTTGGTACCACACTACACTGTTAACTAGATTTTGCGCTTAGTTCCTGGCGTAGAACTTAGACCCACAGCCTTATGATTCGAAATGCTAACAAATGAGCAACGAAAAAGAGTTATTTCAGTGCAGCCAGTCTTCAACATCATCAGGGGGCAGAGAAATAAGAAACTGGATCTTGACACTTGAATCTATGCCTGTGCCAAAATTAGGAGCTATGATGTAAAGCAGTTTAATCATCAGATTCGCCAGTTTGATTTTAGTCAAGCTAACGCCTGTAATATCAGGCTATAGGGACCAATTAATATTCCTAGGTTGCTGGAGACACCAGTGATTCAGCGAGTATCTCTTCTGCTTTATTCATTATTTCAGTAACACGCATTACAGGTCTTTCAACTTTCTGCTGTTGGCACTTGATGCCCCTTTTATTTCAACTGGTGACACATCTGGCCATCACTGTAATCAGCCTTTGCAAAATGAGCAACATTCTCACCCAAAAACGAGGAGTCACAGTGGGAGTGGGAGTGGGGGCGGAAACAAAACTTCATCATCCAGTAATGAGGAGGGGTGCAAGAGAGGCAGGTGAATTGAGTAAGCAAAACAGAACGGCAACGTCAAAACACTGGTGCTAGGATAGAAAGTCACATATCCAAATTTGCCAGTGACACAAAGGGATAGGTTGCATTTTAACCTGTGCATTCGGAAGCATAAAATTACAAAGAGATCTTAATACATTAAATTAATGGGCAAAACTGTGGCAAATGTATTTCAATGTAGGCAAATCTAAAAAGGCATTTTCTGAACAGTAAAAATCTAAGAACAGTGGAGGTCCAGGTGCCCCAGGACATTAAAATGTCATGAATACAGAAAACCATCAGAGAGGGGTAATGGAATGCTGACTTTTATATCTAGACGACGAGAATGAGAAGAGAGCAGAAGTCAAGCTTCAGCGATAAAAACCCCTGATTAGACCCCAACTGGAGTACTACAAGCAATTCTTGGCACCTCACCTTAAGAAGGGTATAATGGCCTTGGGGGGAACAGCAGAGTCGGTTTACCAGAAAGGTACCTGGACCCAAGGATTATATTATGAGGAGAAATGACACAAACTAAGGTCGTATTTAAAAGCAAAAACACTCTTATCCATCCAACTACTGCCATGCTCAAAATCTCCAACAGGGAACCCGATTTTTGGTATGGTTTTACATTTGAGAATTGCCATAGGCCACGCAGGCTCATACCACCACAAATCTTGCCTTCTCCTGTCCTGTGGTTTTCACTGTAACTGTTTTCAAACCATTCTGCTCTACAGTTCAGTAGCTGGACATATCAAAATTCACAGGCATTTCATCCACGTTGACCATGTGACAGAATGGGTACTTGCATTTTTGCCAGGCTCTGAAGCAGGATTTCTGGAAAGTGGGAACTTTGGCATCATGATCTTTTGGTGGTCTCTGAATGACCTTGGTCATTTTTTAATTCATTCACGGGATGTGGGCATCGCTGGCTGGGCCAGCATTTATTGCCCCCCATCCCTAGTTGCCCTTGAGAAGGTGGTGGTGAGCTGCCTTCTTGAACTGCTGCAGTCTATGTGGTGTAGGTATGCTCACAGTGCTGTTAGGAAGGAAGGGAGTTCAAGGATTTTGACCCAGCAACAGTGAAGGAACAGCGATATATTTCCATGTCAGAATGGTGAGTGACTTGGAGGGGAACTTCCAGGTGGTAGGTGCTTCCATCCATCTGCTGCCCTTGTCCTTCTAGGTAGTAGTGGTCGTGGGTTTGGAAGGTGCTGTCTAAGGAGCCTTGGTGAAATCCTGCAGTGCATCTTGTAGATGGTACATACTGCTGCTACTGTGCGTCGGTGGTGGTGGCAGTGAATGTTTGTGGATGTGATGCCAATCAAGCAGGCTGCTTTGTCCTGGACGATATCCAGCTTCTTCAGTATTGTTGAAGCTGCACCCATCCAGGCAAGTGGGAAGTATTCCATCACATTCCTGACTTGTGCCTTGTAGATGGTGGACAGGCTTTGGGGTGAGTTATTCGTTGCAGGATTCCTAGCCTCCGACCTGCTCTTGTAGCCACAGTATTTATATGGCTAGTCCAGTTCAGTTTCTGGTCAATAGTAACCTCCAGGATGTTGATAGTGGGGGATTCAGTGATGGTAATGCCATTGTACATCAAGGGATGATGGTTGGATTCTCTCTTGTTGAAGATGGTCATTACCAGACACTTGTGTGGCACGAATGTTACTCACCACTTGTCAGCCCAAGCTGGATATTGTCCAGTTCTTGCTGCATTTGGACATGGACTGCTTCAGTATTGGAGGAGTCACGAATGGTGCTGAACATTGTGCAATCATCAACGAACATCCCCACTTCTGACCTTATGATGGAAGGAAGGTCATTGATGAAGCAACTGAAGATGGTTGGGCCTAGGACACTTCCCTGAGGAACTCCTGCAGTGATGTCCTGGAGTTGTGATGACTGACCTCCAACAATCACAACTATCTTCCTTTGTGCTAGGTATGAATCCAACCAGCAGAAAGTTTTCTCCCTGATTCCCACTGACTCCAATTGTGCTCGGCTCCTTGATGCCACACTCAGTCAAATGCTGCCTTGATGTCATGGGCAGTCACTCTCACCTCACCTCGGGAGTTCAGCTCTTTTGTCCTTGTTTGAACCAAGGCTGTAATGAGGTCAGGAGCTGAGTGGCCCTGGCAAAACCCAAACTGGGCATTAGTGAGCAAGTTATTGCTAAGCAAGTGCCACTTGATAGCACCATTGATGACCCCTTCCATTACTTTACTGATGATGGAGAGTAAACTGATGGGGCAATAATTGGCCAGGTTGGACTTATCCTGCTTTTTGTGTACAGGACATGCCTGGGCAATTTTCCACATAGCCAGGTAGATGCCAGTGTTGTAGCTGTACTGGAACAGCTTGGCTAGGGGCACAGCAAGTTCTGGAGCACAAGTCTTATTATTGCCAGAATATTGTCAGGGTCCATAGTCTTCGCAGTATCCAGTGCCTTCAGCTGTTTCTTGATATCACGTGGAATGAATCAAATTGGCTGAAGACTGGCATCTTTTGCTCCAACACTAGACATTTCTGTTCCATAAAGAAGTTACATCAGCTAGCTGTTGCTCTGAAATCTTTGCTTGACTCAGGGTTCAATGAAGCCTACTTAAGTGCAGATAATCATTGCACTTCTGTCAACAATGTAGCCATTCTGACGATTTTCAGGGGCCCATTCCAATACATGCTTCTCAAGGTCAGGCCAGTGGTTGGTCTTTGTTCTCAAGTCATAGTTAGTCTTATGCATCTTCTTTAGGGCAGATTCCATCTCCCATTCTCATACCAGTTTTTCACGAATGCCGAATTCTCTCACTGCAGCACATTTATTTGATGAGTTGGCAAATATTACAACCTTTAACTCTAAACCAGCTTAGCATTTCATCCTTTTCACAGGACCCACCCCCCCTCCCCCCCCATACATTTCTGTTCATCTAACTGCATACACAGACTGCTCTGTCTTAAACTACCATGCATCTTCTTGGCAACACGGCCCGTATCACCTACTCCACCTCACAGCCTGAGGCGATGGTACAAGGACTAGGGGACACAGATTTAAGATGTCAGCAAGAGATGCAGGGGGAAATGAGAGGAAGAATTTTTTTTAAAAAAACACAGCGAGCGTTAATGACCTGGAACTCACTACCCACAAGGGTGGAAGAAGGCTCAATGATTGGCTCTTGAAGGAAATAAACTTGCAGGGCTACGGGGACCGAGCAGGGAAATGGGGCTGACTGGATTGCTCCGTGCGGAAGCCAGTATGGAAGCAATGGGCTGAATGGCCTCCCAATATACCGCTAATTACTATATCTACAACCCTCTGGTTAAAGGATTCTAAAAATTCACAAACCTCCATAGAAGAAATTTCCCCTTGCTTCAATCCCAAATGGCCGACTCCTTGTCCCCTTAGTTTTAGATACTTCAGCCAGGCCAAACAGTTTTTTAGCATCTAACCTATGTTTCAATGAGATCAGCTTTCATTCTTCTAAACTCCAGTCCAAAGAAGAAAAGAAAGGCTTGTATTTATATAGTGCTTTTCACAGCCACCATGTACCTCTAAGTGTTTTATGGACAATGCAGTAAATTTTGAAGTGAAGACACTATTCTAGTGTAGGAAACGCAGCAGTTAATTTGAGATCAGACAACCTCCCACAAATAGCAATGTAATAATGACCAGATAATCCTTTTTTTTTTGTGATGCTCATTGAGGGATAATATTGGCCAGGACATAGTGGATAACTCCTCTGCTCTTCTTCCAAACAGTGCCAAGGGATCTTTTACATTCACCCAAGTAGGTAGATGGAGAACAAAACAAAAATAAAAATACCTGGAAAAACTCAGCAGGTCTGGCAGCATCTGTAGAGAGGAACACAGTTAACGTTCCGAGTCCATATGACTCTTCAACAAAACTAAGGAAAAATAGAAAAGAGGTGAAATATAAGCTTGTTTAAGGGGGGGTGGGACAAGTAGAGCTGAATAGAGGGTCAGTGAAAGGAGGAGATAGCCAAAAGATGTCACAGACAAAAGGACAAAGAGATGTTGAAGGTGCATCTGCAGAGAAGAACACAGTTAATGTTTCGAGTCTGGATGACTCTTCAACAGAAGCTTTTATGCTTTTATTTTAGATTAATTGAGGGTAGTTAGCATGGCTTTGTCAGGGGGAGGTCATGTCTAATAAATTTGATTGAACTTTTCGAGGAGGTGACTAGATGAGGGTAGTGTAGTTGATGTAGTCTACATGGACTTCAGTAAGGCTTTTGACAAGGTCTCGCACAGGAGACTGGTCAACAAGGTAAGAGCTCATGGCATCCAGGGAAATTTGGATCAAAAATTGGCTTAGTGACAGGAGGCAGAGGGTGGTGGACGAAGGTTGTTTTTGTGACTGAAAGCCTGTGTTCAGTGGGGTGCCACAGGGTTCGGTGCTGGGTCCCTTGCCGTTTGTAGTGTACATTAATGATCTGGACATGAACGTAGGAGGTATGATCAGTAAGTTCACAGGTGACACGAAAATTGGTGGCATGGTTAAGAGCAAGGAAGAAAGCCATAGACTACAGGATGATATCGACAGGCTGGTCAAATGGGCAGAACAGTGGCAAACGGAATTTAATCCCGAAAAGTGTGAGGTGATGCATTTTGGGAGGACTAACAAGACAAAGGAGTACATGATAAATGGTAGTACCCTAGGAAGTACAGAGCATCAGAGGGACCTTGCTGTGCATGTCCACAGAACCTTGAAGGCAGCAGGGCAAGTAGATAAGGCAGTTAAAAAGGCATATGGGACATACCTTTATTAGTCAAGGCATTGAATACAAGAGCAGGGAGGTTATGACGGAGCTGTATAAAGCATTAATTAGGCCACATCTGGAGTCGCCACACTATAGGAAGGATATGATTACACTGGAGAGGGTGCAGAGGAGCTTCACCAGGACATTGCCTGGGCTGGAACATTTCAGCGATGAAGAGAGACTAGATAGGCTAGGTTTGTTTTCCTTAGAACAGAGAAGGCTGAGGGGAGACTTGATTGAAGTGTACAAAATCATGAGGGGCATAGATAGGGTAGCTAGGAAGAAACTTTTCCCCTTACTGGAGGGGTCAATAACCAGATCTCAATGCAATACAAACACAAGAATATGATTCAAATATTCACTATGCCCTCATCCTAGCTATGACTTTACAGAAACATAGAAAATTGGGAGAGATAATTTTAGCATATCTATCTGATACTCTTAATATTCAAGGCAGTACATATGAATTAACAGGCAAACTGTGGTCAGACAAGCCAAACTCCAAAGTAAGTGGCATAGACTTAAGGTAAGGGACAGGAGGTTTACAGAGGTTTTGAGGAAATTTTTGTCACCCAGAGGGTGGGGTGTTTCTAGAACTCTATGCCTGAGGGGGTGCTAGAGGCGGGAACCCCCATAACATTTAAGAAGTATTTAGATGAACACTTGAAATGCCATAGAGTACAAAGCTACAGGCCAAGAGCTGGAAAATGGGATTAGAATAGATAGGGGCTTGATGACCAGTGCGGACACAATGAGCCAAAGGACCTCTTTCCATGCTATAAAATTCTATGACTATGACTCTATAACATTCCTCTCATCCCATGAAATAATCTGCTGAACTTTCATAGCAAATTTTTTTCTCAGGCAAGTATATCCTCAGTGTTATATGATTCCAGCTCAAGTTACTACTGGGCAAATCAGATCCCAGAGTGAAACCTGGCTTCAGAGATGCAAATTTATTTTTTAAGAAACTGTGGGGGTAAGTTACTGAACAAATTCACAGGAGTCTGATGAACTTTTAACATGAAAAATAAAACATTTATTAAACAAGAGAAGTGAACTATATTAGAAGACAAAAAGGTTGGAAAGATCTCAATACAAACACAAGAATATGATTCAAATATTCACTATGCCCTCACCCCAGCTATGTCTTTACAGAAACATACAAAATTGGGAAAGATAAATTTAGCATATCTATCTTATACTCTTAATATTCAAGGCAAGTATGCGGTACATGTGAATTAACAGGCAAACTGTGGTCAGACAAGCCACACTCCAAAGTAAATGGCAGATGCAACCAAAGCAGATTCAATGGATTTCTCAACAATGCACCCAGACAATCGTCACACTGTGAACCAACCAGTCTCACTGAAACTCTGTTTCTCATGAGGGTTTCCAATCTCCATATTTAAAGATCTCGCCTTGGAGTTCTCTCCAAACTTCGCTCCCACTCGGATGGCTTCAACAAGGATCCACCTCCAGGATTTCAATCTCATCTTCTGGGATTCCTTTCCCCTGGATCTCAGAGTACAATCACGCTTCCAGATCTTCAGCCATACCAAGCAGAACACCGCTGCTCCAAAAAGGGTACCTTTGCCCTTACGGCCTGCAGTACGGAAGCACCAGCCTTCAGCTGCCCTCTCGATCTTCTGGGCTCTTCTCAAGCCCACTTTGCTTCAAGTCTGCTACTTGCAGCACTTTCGGAATCTTTATTCCTGCCTGGAACTTTCTTCTGGGACCTCTTTCTGTCCCACACCCTGTTTGGGACCATCTTCTTGGGTTGGGTCCTTCTCCCTGTCCCCTTCCCTGTGTCCTGCTCCCTGGGACCTTCTCTCCAACGGCACTCCAGTTCCAGGTCAGCTGACCTGCAGTTTTGCACCATTTCACCTCTTTGCTTCCTTTTCTTCTCTGCATGTGCACAAGGTCGGTTCCCAGCCTAAAGAGGATAAAAAAGCTTACTGCATATGTGCAGCCCTTTCCTGGCTGGCTTATATGTAAAAGGCCCAAAGATCGTTAAACAAAAACTACAAACTGCGCGTGTGCGGCCATTTCCCAGCTGATGTACGCACAAGTCATCCAGAGGCCTGCTGGGAACTGGAGCTCCTGGCCTCCGAATTCCCAATTAAGGCAAGAATTTTGAGCTTCCTAACACGTGGGAACCAAAACTGTACACAGTATTTCAGGTGTGGTCTCACCAAGGCCCTGTACAAATGCAGCAAGACTTCCTTACTCTTGTACACTAGCCCTTTTGCAATAAAGGTCAATACAATATTTAGCTCCTAAATTGCTTGCCGTACCTGCATGTTAACTTTGTGTTTCTTGTACAAAGAAACTCCAATCCCTAAGCACACAAACTCTTGTTTCTTACCATCTTTTTCCATTCTTCCTACCAGAGAATAACCTCAATTTCTCCACATTACACTCATCTGTCACCTTCTTGTTGACTCACTTTATAGGTTTCCAACCTGGATTTCCAGCCAAAGTTTCACAGGGACCTGTGTTCTCCAAAAATGCACCAATGGACTACACATAATAGCAGTGAGCAGTTTCAATTTTACTAGTAAATCAGAACAGATCACAAGGCAAATTCAAAGTGATGCACACTGGACCCTGATTTTAACTAACTTGCCGAAAGTCAGCTACACAATCCTGAGAAAATTAGAATTCAGAGCCCACAGCCAGACAGAGATTTGATTTATCAACCAGTGAAAGAAGATCAGTATCAACAGGGCAACTAGGAATTCAAATTCTTTTTGAAAAAACATATTTCAAAATGCATTTATAAAAGTTAATTAAAGATGGCACTAACAGCAGGCTTGACATTCCTGGCTTAAGAAGTAAATTGAGCTGATTCACATTCAAAATCATGAAGGGGATTGACAGGGTAGATACTGAGGCGTTGTTTCCCCTGGCTAGGGAACCCAGAACAAGGGGGCACAGTTTCACGAAAAGGGGCTGATCATTTAGGGCTGAGATTAAGAGAAATTTTTTCACTCAAAGGGTTGTGGATCTTTGGAATTCTCTACCCCAGAGGGTTAGGGATGCGCCATCATTGAATATATTTAAAGTTCAATTAAACCAAATATTTGGTGTCTCAGGGCATCAAGAGATATGGGGAGCCAGTAAGAAAGTGGAGTTGAAGCCCAAGATCAGCCATGATCACAATAACTGGTGAACGGGTTCAACGGGCCGTATGGTCTTCTCCTGCTCCTATTTCTTCTGTTCACATGTGGGCCACTTCAGGTCAGGGCGGCAGATTTCCTTCAATGAAGGAAATGAGTGAACCAGATGGGTTTTTACGAAAACCCAGTAGCTTCATGGTCATCATTAAGTAGCTATTTATCCAGATTTATTAATTAATTGATTTAAACTCCCTTAGCTGCCATGGTGGGATTTGAACCCAAGGCCTCTCTGGTCCAGTGATATTACCATTATGCAGTTTGAAGCTCCGCTTGGAGACGAGTTATACCGGAAGATTTTTGCCTTGTCTGGTTCAGCTTGAGGGAGCGATGAATGAGTGGCAAGTGAGCGGAGCTATAACTGGAGCTGAAAAGGGAAATAAAATAAATACAGGGACGATCAACACTGCAATCAGTTCTAGTCCTGAGTACTCAAGTTAGTCTGAAAAATGTGTTTTTTAGTTCGCAGCAAGCTGGCTGCAACTCCTCAAGCAGCCAAAATGTTTGGTTTTGTTGCAGATTGAAACAATAGCACATCTTTCTATTTCCCATGCTGATTGAGCAAGTCTCCTTTGCCAGCATTCAACGTTTTTATTTCAGAACTTCCAATTCTCCAGTCCATGTGTAAACCTCAAGCTTTAAAGCTGTTCTTTGTAATTTTTTGTGCTAAGGAAGTTAGACATTTCATGTAGTATTGGAAGGTTATGCTGTAATTATAGCATTAGATCTTTGAAAACATGACAGAGTAAAGAACTCAGCTGTAGGAATTAATTAGAAAGCCTATAATATTCTGGCTTTTCATGATCAAAGTGCCATGCAATTCTTATTTTAAACAGTTATCTAGCAATGTCTTAGGGACAGAATGAAATCCATTGAAAGGCGCATTCACATCCCTGTGTAATATAAATGAAAAAGTTGCCCTTAAAATTTTGTTCTTAAATTTTACAATTTGTATAAATGGCTTGGATGAAGGGACTGAAGGTATAGTTGCTAAATTTGCTTATGACATAAAGATAGGTGGGAAAGTAAATTGTGAAGAGGACAAAGTGACACAGGTAGATTAAATGAGTGGACAAAGATCTGGCAAATGGAGTATAACGTGGGCAAATGTGAAATCGCTCATTTTGGCAGGAAGAATAAAAAAGATTATCTAAATGGTGAGAGAATGGAGAACTCAGATTCAGAGGGATCTGGGTGTCTTAGTGCATGATCACAAAAGGTTAGTATACAGGAACAGCAAGTAATTAGGAAAGCTAACAGAATGTCATAATTTGAGAGGGGAATTGATTACAAAAGTAGGGAGATTATGCTTCAGTTGTACAGGGCATTGGTGAGACCAAATCTGGATATTGTGTACAGTACTGGTCTCCTTATTTTAAGAAAGATACCAATGGATTAGAGAAGCAGTTCCAAGAAGGTTTACCAGACTAACGCCAGGAATGGGCAGTTTGTCTTATGAGGAAAGGCTGGACAGGTTAGGTTTATATCCATTGACACCTAGAAGAGTAAGAGGCGACTTAATTGAAACCTTTAAGATCCTGAGCGATTTTGACAGGGTGGATTTGGAGAGGAGGTTTCCTCTTGTGGGAGAGTCTAGAACTAGGGGTCACTGTTTAAAAATAAGGGGCTGCTCACTTAAGACAGAGATTAGGAGAAATTTCTTCTCCCATAGGGTTGAGTGTCTTTAGAACTCTGCTTCCACCGTCTTTTGAGGAAGGGAGTCTGAATGTTTTTAATGCAGAGCTTGAATGTTTTTAATGCAGAGCTTGAATGTTTTTAATGCAGAGCTTGAATGTTTTTAATGCAGAGCTTGAATGTTTTTAATGCAGAGCTTGAATGTTTTTAATGCAGAGCTTGAATGTTTTTAATGCAGAGCTTGAATGTTTTTAATGCAGAGCTTGATAGATTCATGATTAATAAGGGGTGAAAGGTTTTCAGGGTGGGCAGGATTGTGGGGTTGAGGTTACAATCAAATCTGCCATGACCTTATTGAATGACAGAGCAGGCTCGAGGTGCCGAGTGGCCTACTCCTGCTCCTAATTCAAAGGTTCATATGATTCAGCAATGGTAATGCCATTGAATGTCATGGGGAGGTGGTTCAAATCTCTCTTGTCGGAGATAGTCATTACCTGGCACTTGAGTGGAGGGAATCTATCTGCCACTTACCAGGCCAAGCCTGACTACTGTCCAGGTCTTGCTGCATACGGACAGACTGCTTCATTTTTGGAACTAGGGGGGTAAACAACAGGCGAAAAACTCAAATCAATTTATTTCAGTTGTTTTTTTAAATTCATTCTCAGGGTTATAATGTCAAAGCTCTATCCTAGTTTCCACAAGTTGACACTTGGCCTTCTTGAATTGCCAACAGCAGCTTTGATACGCCTCAGAGAGTAGTTAAAACTCAACCAAGTTGGTATGGAATTAGAGTCATGCATTGGACACACTGGGGTAAGGATGGCAGATTTCTCTCCTCACAGAACGTTGAGAGCCGGCTGGGTCTTTACAAAAAGACAACATCCTAGTCACTTTTACTGATATCAACTTTGATTTGTTTCCAGCTATCTTATACAACTGAATTCAAATTCCCAAGCTGCCATGGTAGCAAGTGAATACACTCTCTCTGAATTATTAATCGTTATTCTCCTGTCTGACCTCCCACGTTTCTGCCCTTAGAAACTTCAACACATCCAAAACTTTACTTGCCCATATCCAAACTCGTACCCAGTCCCATTCATCCATCACCTCATGTTCACTGACCAACTTGGGCTCCTGGTCTGCCAAAGCCTCAATTTTAAAATTCTCATCCCTGTTTTCAAATCACTCCACAGCCTCATTGTTCCTCATTTCTGGAGCCTCTTCCAGTGACCACACTCTCCAAGATCCCTGCACTCTGCACTCATCCAATTAAAGCCTCTTGCACATCCCTGATTTTCATCAATCCACCATTGGTGAGCATGCTTTTGGTTGTCTAGGCCCTAAACTTAGTCTTTGTCTCTCTCTCTATCTCACTCTCCAACTTTAAAAGACTACTTAAAACCTACTGCCTGCTCCTAAGTGTAGGATATTAAGATTGCATTAGCCCCACCCAGACAGTACAATAAAATACCCCTCTAGAGTATATAATGCACCATTTACAGCTCAGGCTAAACTCTAAATAGTTAACAGAATTAGAAAATGTATACAAACTATATACTTTGACATTATCCTTTGCTTCAAAGTATTGCCATTATCCAGACAGAGGGTAGCACAGCATCAAGGCATAGATTGGGATCATGGCTTGTCTTCTAACATTTGCCTTATTGCTGAGACTGCTGAGAAAGTTTTAGGCAACAGACATTTCGATCAGATTCATGCTCTGCACCAATTTAGCTGATTTGAGCCAGAGTTGCAGTTGAGATACAATTGACCTCAGCACCCCTTGCATAGGATTCCCACATTTGTAAATCCGGGGATATCAATATATTAATCATTGGCAGAGAACAGGATCAAGCATCCCCACAACGAATGGATCAGATCTAAGCTCTGCAGTCCTTCCACATCCAGTCATGAACAATGGTGGACAATCAAACAGTTAAGAGGAGGAACGGCTCCACAAATATCCCCAACCCATCTGTGCAAAGGATAATGCTGGAGTATTTGCAACAAGCTTCAGCCAGAAGTATTCAGTGGATGATCCATCTTGGCCTCCTCCTAAGGTCCCAGCGTCACAGATGCCAATCTCCAGCCAATGAGATTCACTCCATGAAGGCACTGGGTACTGCAAACACTATGGGCCCTGGCAAAATTCCAGCAACAGTACTGAAGACTTGTCCTCCAGAACTAGCCACGCCCTGAGCCAAGCTGTTCCAGTGCAGCTACAACACTGGCAACTACCCAGCAATGTGAAAAATTGCCCAGGTATGTCCTACACACAAGAAAGGACAAATCCAACCCGGCCAATTACCGCCACAGTCTATTCTCGATCATAACAGCAATAGAAAGTGTCATCAATGGTGTTATCAAGCGGCACTTACTCAGCAATAACCTGCTCAATGACACTCAGTATGGGTTCCACCAGGGCCACTCAGCTCCTGACCGCATTACAGCCTTGCTTCAGACATGGACAAAAGAGCTGAACTCAGTGAGGTGAGAATCACTGCGCTTGACATCAAGGCAGCATTTGACTGAGTGTGGCATCAAGGAGCCCTAGCAAAACTAGAATCAATGGGAATCAGGGGAAAAACTCTTCACTGGTTGGAGTCATACCTAGCACAAAGGAAGATGGTTGTGGTTGTTGGAGGTCAATCATCTCAGTCCCATGACATCACTGCAGGAGTTTCTCAGGATAGTGTCCTCGGCCCAACCATCTTCAGCTGCTTCAATAATGACCTTCCTTCCATCATAAGGTCAGAAGTGGGGATGCTTACACATGTGTGCGCAGTGCTCAGCACCATTCACGGCTCCTCAGATGCTGAAACAACCCATGTTGATGTGCAGCAAGACCTGGACAATATCCAGGCTTGGGCTGATAAGTGGCAAATAACATTCACTCAACCCAAGTGCCAGGGCAATGATCATATCCAACAAGAGAGTCTAACCATCTCTTCTGACATTCAATGGCATTACGATCACTGAATCCTCCACTAAAAACATCCTGGGGGTTAGCATTGACCAGAAACTGAACTGGACTGGCCAAATAAATACTGTGGCTACAAGAGCAGGTCTTGGGAATTCTGCAAAGACTAACTCAGCTCCTGACCCCCAAAGCCTGTCCACCATCTACAAAGTACAACTCAGGAGTGTGTTGGAATAGTCTACACTTTCCTGGATGAGTGCAGCTCCAATAACACTCAAGAAGGTCGACAACATCGAGGACAAAGCAGCCCACTTGACCAGCACCCCATTCACTCCTTCTACCACTGACACACAGTGGCAGCAGTCTATCCTATCTACAAGCTGCAATGCTGGACACACCAATGCTCCTTTGAAAACACCTTCCAAACCTGTGACCCCTACCACCTAGAAGGACAAGGGCAGTAGATGCATGAGAACACCACCACCTGCAAGTTCCTCTCCAAGCCACACATCATCCTGACTTGGAACTGTACCAATGTTCCTTCACTGTCGCTGGGTCAAAATCCTGGAACTCCCTCAGCACTGTGGTGTACCTACAACACATGTACTACAGCAGTTCAAGAAGGTAGTTAACTAACACCTTCTCAAGGTGTTCTCTTAGGGATGGGCAATAAATGCTGGCCTAGCCAGCGATGCCCACATCTCATGAATGTATATAAAACCAACTGAAACAGCCTACAACACCATTAAGGCTCATGGATGAAGAGTGGTCAACTGGGCAAGGTACCGGACTTAAGCGTCCAGATAAAAATTTCTGGGAAGCTGTTCAAACATTGGCTGGGTGGTAACACTACTGCAATACAAAATCCAGTTGTCTGCCTTAATTAAAATAGTATAGCAGCTCTGAAAGTCATTAAGGCTGAATACCACTTTGGATTTTCATGGAACCTAGAGCTTGCTGCAGCAATAATACCCAGCAATATGTATTTGTTTTCCCTTAAAGGAAAGAAAAATAGTCAAGTTAGTTTTCAAAAAGCCAAAGTTAATGTGAAATTTTAAAAGGCCCAATGACCTTGATGGGGGAAGCAAGGATTTGGAAAATTAGTTTGTTGTTTAGGTGCTCCGTCCAACTGCATCCCCAAAAGGTGAAGGAGAGAGTACTTGCAGTTACACATTACCTTCACAGCTCCTGATATTGTAAAGCATTTCAAAACCACTGGACACTTTGGAAACATAGTCACTGCTGGAGTGTAGAGAAATGCAGCAGTCCATATGTATTGCAGGAAAATCCTATAAATGGCATGGAAATTAATGATCAGAGTGATGTTGAAGAAGGGGTAAAAATCGAGCAGGATTCTGGGAGAATTCCCTGACTCTACAAGTAAGTGCCATGGGATCTTTTATGCCACGCGCACTAAACTGTCAGTCTGGATTATATGGTCAAATCTCTGGAATAGAGTTCGAATCTATGACTTTGAGGCAGAATTGAGTGTGCTACCAATGGGACAAGCCTGAGACTAGAAGCTCAATATTTGCAAGTAAAACTTTCAATAGATTCTATTTAATTTCTCCTGAACTTCCTCTTCCTTTCCCCAAGCCAGCTGCGCAACATCACACTTGATTCTACCACTGAATTCTATTCAATCTAGACTAGCTGCACACTTACAGCAAACATTTTCATATTCCTGGTTGCAAAGAAACCAGTGTACTAATTTCCCATGTAGCATTGGATCGTCCAAGTCTACGCTTCAGCGTACAGCTTTACATCCCTTTATTGAGTCAGATTCATCTAGCTTGGTTTAAAAGGGAGTTAGTAGCCTGACAGTTTATTCCACATACATAATACTCTGGGAAAGTGCATTAATCTCTAATCTTGAGGTTTATTAATTTTGAGTGTGTGGCTTCTTCCACCACAGTTACGACTTAATTTGCAAAGGCTGTCTGCATCTACATTTTCCCTCCATGCTAAAGACTTGGATAATATCCCAATTCCCGGAGGCTGCCTTGGCAATTGGAAAAATTTAGCTTTCTCCAGTGCATCAATGGAAGGAAGCAGCTTCGGTATTGCTCAGATCCTGATCAAAATCAAGGAAGAAAATGTCAAGCGCTTATTAGTAGACAATTGGAAAAGTACATCGGATCGCGATGTTATTCTAGTGCTAAATCACGGATAATGGTTGGCCAAAAGACATCAGGGAATAGCAGCATACATTCACCATCAGGCATCCTCAGTAAAGTTTAATTGGATGAGACATGACATCAGGTCAAGTGAAAAAAGTATCAAAAAGTCCTGAGCTTCTGTTCTTCTTAGTAGACCCAAATTTCACTGTATGCAAAATGCTCTTGGTCCCTATGTCAATGCACACCATCCTAGATTTACTTACATTAAAATCTATCTGCTGTTCCAAAGCTGAGACATCTGGACAATCTACATTAGTTACGTGGGCACATTGCTTAGTCTCATCAACAAATCTTGCGCTACCATCAAAAACAAATGCTTCCATATCGTTTATCAGCAGTGTGAATGAAGCTCCTGCAGAGATCTATAAAGGCAGACTGTTTTCCAACAAGATAGATATCTCATTAATTTCACAAACTTAAATTATCTTCCAAAGCTTCACATGTGGATTATCAAATCAGTCTTGAAACCTAAGATATACATCTTACAGACTTTAAATCCATTAATTCAGTTCCTTCTTCAAAAAATCTTCCAATAGATTTCAGAAGCTGATACGTTGCTTTTAATTACCACTGATCACATTTCACACCACTTATTGTATTCAGATGAATACTGAAAGTGTTTATAAATCATTCCAGGTTATTTCCCCAGTGCCAACATAATACAAACTAGTTTACAATGCCCTAACTCACATCATTCTTTTCAAAGAAAATCATGACTAGATTTGTTTTCTTCTGTTTCTGTTCAGAAACCTACTTATTTTTTTCTTTATTCTTTCATGGGATGTGAGCATCACTGGCAAGGGCAGCTTTTGTTGCCCATCCCCAATTGTTCTTGAATGGAGTGGTTTACTAGGCCATTTCAGAGAGCAGTTAATAGTCAACCATATTTCTGAGGGTCTGGAATCACATGTAGGCCAGACCAGGTAAGAATGGCAGATTTCTTTCCCTAAAGGACATTAGTCTACCAGATGGATTTTTATGATAATTTATGATAGTTTCATAGCAACGATTACTGAGAGTAGCTCTATATTAAGTAAGTTCAGACATAGTCCACCAACATAAAGCTGAAGATTAGAACAGAGCACAGAAAACACCCAAACAGCTCAAATCGCATTGAAGACAAAATCTGATAGAGGTGAGGATATCCACCATACAAGTGTGAACAGGCATCCGCAGGTCATTCTCAAAATGGAAAAACACACAATACATATCTCTTGCTCTCATTCTCTCTCTATCCCTGTGGAAATTAGTGGCTTATGCACTTCATAATTTCCAGTATCTGCTTGTGCAGATTAATCTTGCCCAAACCATTTCTGCATCCAGCTACATTCTTCTATCACCAACTTTTTCTGATAGGAACAGTTCCAGCAACTTTTCTCAGAGCCCCTGAGAATGTTATTTTTTTCTCATTACTTCTCTTGCACCAATTCATGGCCCCTATCTTCAAGTCATTTTTTTTCTTGGAACATTCAATTTTCACAGTATGTTCTGCCCAATTTGCTTTTCACTCACAAGGTTCTTGCATACATGGGTCCAAAGGCCTGCCTGTGAACAGGCTAGAGTGGGATAGGTAAACCTGCATGCTGTCAGCCCTTGGACAGAGTCAAGAGTTTAGCTTTATCTTTGAGGAGCTAAGATTTCTCAGAAAAACAAATTTTCATGTCCTTCCACCAGTCATTCATTTGAATAGGTCAAAGGTTGGTAAAATTGATCACTTATACCTTTTCAGGTGATAATCTATCCATTATGTTAATCTAATTTACTGCTTCTGTTCCTCCTGAGGAAATTAAATGCCATAATTGGCAATATATCAATAACTTATTATTCCAGCCTGGTTCCACTCTCCCAATTCAAACTTACTGATTTTTTACATAACGTCCTGAAGCTAATCAACTTCAGTGACAAGTCACTATACAGAAATTATAATGCACGTCAGACTGAAACTGCTACTGATGGACAAAGGACTAAAGTGACTCTGCAGTAAAACTTAAATTAAGGAAAAAGGAAAAAACTTACATTTATATAGTGCTTTTCACAACCTCAGAACATCCCAAAACACTTTACAGTCAATGAAGTACTTTTGAAGTGTAATCACTGTAGTAATGTAATAAATGTGGCAGCCAGTTTCCACACAACAAGCTCTTACAAACAGAAATGTGATCATCTGTGTTTTGTGATGATTGAGGGATAAAATATTGGCCGGGATACCAGAGAAAATTCTCCTCCTTTTCAAAGTACTGCATCAGATCTTCTACCCCCAGTAGAGGGGGCAGGTGGGTCCTCAATTAACATTTCATCCAAAAGAAGGCATCAGCAACAGTGCAACACTCCCTAATTGTTGCATTGAAGTGTCAACCTAGATTTTGCTGAAGCCCTCGGGTGGAGTACAGTGACTCTGAGGTCAGAGTGTTATCAACTAAGCCACAACTGACACTTGAAGCAGCACACCCAAAACTGAAACCTGGAATGAGGGGTTAGACATAGTTTCAAATCCTGTGATCAAGTGAACATTGCACATGAATGGAGTAACTCAGTACTCCCTGCCACAATTTTAAAACCATTGCTCACTCAAAAACGGGTGATCTGCATTTGAGAATTCATCAATGTCATCCAAATTGACATTTGGAACACAACACTGACTAGCTTGGCTGGGAATATGTTCCAAATGCTTGTTACTCTGTGTGGAAGGCAGGAAGGAACAGAAAGTTCTTCTAATCTCATTTGGGAGTTGTTCTTTTCGTTCTATGCCAGCAAATTTTGCAGTCAATCCTGAGTGGTGGCCTTTCTCAAGCCTCTGCTCCCAGTGAAAATATATCCACAACAGAACTCAGCTCAAAGAGCTATCTATATTATTGTTCTCTCAACTCCCTTTAATGCTTTCAATGTCCAATTGAAATTAAGGTATACAGTCTTAAGTAGGTTCAACAGATTGTCATTCAGCCTGCAATCTTTCCAATACTCCACACTATTCTCCAAAAGGAGGAAAGTGTCAAGAAATGTAAAATAATGTGGAAGATGCCACAGTACGATAAGACAAGAGCCTTCCAATTAGTATACCATTCAGATGATCATTCTTCATATGCAAGCCTAAATAGTGAGCACAAGCAGCTTATTCAGCTTTGAAGATGGTTACAGAAAAGACAGTTATATGTCACACACACACTTTCCACCACATAACAATCACAAGCAGTGTACTACATTGTAAGAGCTGAGCATTTTGTTATATTACCCTCTTTGCTAGGGAGGTGTAAATAAAGCTATTTCAATAATGGCTGCCTGCCATGAGTCCACATGGCAGTTCTTCTCTCAGTAATTATGCAAAGAAGGGATTGAGATGAGAGTGGGTTGGAATTTTTTTTTACATTTCATTCGAGAAGTACTGAAGAGGAGTGACATTTTTGCACTTCCTAAAATTGAATTTGAAGAAGTCTTAGCTCTATGTGCATATCATGTTCATGAACAGCTCAGTGAGTCAGCATGATACCAAATTAATTGGAAAGAAAACTGCACTGAAGCCATATTTGGGGACAATGAAGGAATTCAACCTTAAAGAGGACAGGTGTAATTATGAACAAAGGATACACTTTTGGTTGAAAACAAATAAGTGGTGAGGATAAAGTAAAGGTTTTCCTCACCATGATAGGGTCTGAGGCTTTTGATTTAGTGTCTAATCAGTACTATGGAATTTACTAAAATTAATGAGAGTCTGGACTCTTATTATAGCATGACTAAGAATGAAATTGCACTCAGCTGCATTCCAAAAAAAGCACTTGCCAAGTGAGACTGCAGCATATTAGAATCTGGAGTTAAAGAAACTCTCTTGCCACTGTGTCTATAGCACAAACTCAGAGGGAGAAGTGGGTTCCAGTTTGTGGGGCACTGGCACCATATTGGGGAAAGTAGGATCTGTATCATTGGGACAGTCTATACCTGAACCACAGTGGGGCTGGTGTCCTCATGAGCTGCCTAACTAGGGACGTAGAGAGGGTTTTAAACAGGGTGGTGTGGGCAAGGGATCAAATTTGGGAAGATGTGATAAACGAAGAAGTAGAGACAAGGCAAGAGAGACAGGTATTAAGATGGGAAATCATAAACAGACTGTGACAGTAAGGAACAGAGAGTACAAATCTAAGAATAAAATCAACAGATAAGTCTGGACGTTACAAAAATAATAAGGACAAAACTAAAGACACTGTATCTAAACACACATAGCATTCGAAACAAAACAGGTGAACTGATAATGCATATAGAAATAAATAAGTATGACCTGAAAACCATTATAGAGAAAGGGCTACAGGATCACATAGATTGGGATGTGAATATTGAAGAGTGAGAGACATTTAGGAAGGACAGAAAGCTAGGAAATGGTGGAGGGGTGGCTCTGTTATAATGATGGTATAGCACATTAGAGAGGGATGACCCAACTTCAGGAAGCCATGATGTAGAAGCGGTTTGGGTTTGAAATGAAGAATGATAAAGGCAAAAAGTCACTTGTGGGAGTGGTGTACAGGCCTTCTAATAATAGCTACACAATAGGACAGAGTATAAAAGAAGAGACAGCGGGAGCTTGTCCGAAAGGTACAGCAATAATCGTGGGGGGTGTTAATCTACATATAGACTGAAAAGTCATATGGGCAAAGGTAGCATAGATCAGGAGTTCATAGAATGTTTTCAGGATAACTTCTGAGAACAGCACGTTCTGGAGCCAACCAGAGAGCAGGCTATACTAGACCTGGTATTGAGCAATGAGATAGGATTAATTGATGACCTAGTGCAGGCATCCCTAGGTAGCAGCGATCATAATATGACTGAACTGGCAAATGAGACTAGAAGACCATAAGACATAGGAGCAGAAATTCGGCCATTCGGCCCATCGAGTCTGCTCCGCCATTCAATCATGGCTGATAAGGATCTCAACCCCATTCTCCCCGTAACCTTTGATCCCCTTACCAATCAAGAACCTGTCCATCTCAGTCTTAAATACACTCAATGACCTGGCCTCCACAGCTTATGTGGCAATGAATTCCATAGATTCACCACTCTCTGGCTAAAGACATTTCTCCTCATCTTTGTTCTAAAAGGTCTTCCCTTTACTCTGAGGCTGTGCCCTCAGGTCCTAGTCTCTCCTACTAATGGAAACAAGTACCTCACGTCCACTCTCTCCAGGCCTCTCAGTATTCTCTAAGTTTCAATCAGATCCCCCCCTCATCCTTCTAAACTCCATCGACTATAGACCCAGAATCCTCAAACGTTCCTCATATGTTAAGCCTTTCATTCCTGGGATCATTCTCGTGAACCTCCTCTGAACCCTCTCCAGGGACAGAACATCCTTCCCGAGATACAGGGTCCAAAATTGCTCACAATATTCTAAATGTGGTCTGACCAGAGCCTTATAAAGCCTCAGCAGCACATCCCTGCTTTTATATTCTAGTCCTCTCAAAATAAATGCCAATATTGCATTTGCCTTCCTAACTACTGACTCAACCTGCAAGTTAACCTTAACAGAATCCTGGACTAGGACTCCCAAGTTCCTTTGCACTCCAGATTTCTGAATTCTCTCCCCATTTAGAAAATAGTCTATGCCTCTATTTTTCCTACCAAAGTGCATGACCTCACACTTCCCCATGTTGTATTCCATCTGCCACTTCTTTGCCCATTCTCCTAACCTGTCCAAATCCTTCTGCAGCCTCCCCATCTCCTCAATACCACCTGTCCCTCCACCTATCTTTGTATCATCTGCAAACTTAGCCAGAATGCCCTCAGTTCCTTCATCTAGATCATTAATGTATAAAGTGAAAGTTGTGGTCCCAACACCGACCCTTGCAGAACTCCACTAGTCATCGGCCATCATCCTGAGAAGGACCCCCTTATCCCCACTCTCTGCCTCCTGCCAGACAGCCAATCTTCTATCCATGCTAGTATCTTGCCTCTAACACCAAGGGCTCTTATCTTCCAAGTATTCTGAAATCTCATCCTTAATAATGGACTCTAAAATCTTACCAACGACCAAGGTCAGGCTAATCGGCCTGTAATTTCCTGTCTTTTGCCTCACTCCCTTCTTAAACAGGGGGGTTACATTCACGATTTTGCAGTCCTCTGGGACCCTCCCTGACTCCTGAAAGATCACCACTAACGCCTCCACTATCTCTTCAGCTATCTCCTTCAGAACTCTGGGGTGTAATCCATCTGGCCCAGGTGATTTATCCACCTTCAGGCCTTTCAGTTTTCCTAGCTCCTTCTCCTTGGTAATGGCCACCATACTCACCACTGCCCCCCGACTCTCTTGAACTTTGGGTATGTTACTTGTGTCTTCCACCATGAAGACTGATGCAAAGTACCTATTCAGTTTCTCTGCCATTGCTTTGTTCCCCACTACTACTTCTCCAGCGTCATTTTCCAGCAGCCCAATGTCCACTTTTGCCTCTCTCTTACCCTTTATATATCTAAAAAAACTCTTGCAATCTTCTTTTATATTACTAGCTAGTTTACCCTCATATTTAATCTTCTCCCTCCTTATTTCTTTCTTAGTTGTCCTCTGTTGGTCTTTGTAGGCTTCCCAATCCCCTGGTTTCCCACTGCTCTTCGCCGCATTGTATGCTTTCTCTTTAACTTTTACACTGTCCTTGACTTCCCTTGTCAGCCATGGTTGCCTCGTCCTCCCTTTAGTATGCTTCTTCTTCCTAGGGATGAATTTTTGCCGTGTCTCCCAAATTACTCCCAGAAACTCCTACAATTGTTGTTCCACTGTCTTTCCTGCTAGGCTCATCTCCCAGTCAATTCTGGCCAGCTCCTCCCTCATGTCTCTGTAGTTGCCTTTATTCAACTGTAATACTGTTACATCTGATTCCAGCTTTTTCCTCTCAAATTGCAGGGTAAATTCTATCATATGATGGTCACTTCCTCCTAAGGGTTCCTTCACCTTAAGCTCCCTTATCAAATCTGCCTCATTACACATCACTAAATCTAGAATTGCCTGTTCCCTAGTGGGCTCCACCACAAGCTGCTCCAAAAAGCCACCTCGTAGACATTCCACAAATTCCTTTTCTTGGGATCCACTACCAACCTGATTTTCCCAGTCTACCTGCATATTGAAATCCCCCATGATCACTGCAACCTTGCCTTTCTTACACGCCTTTTCTATCTCCTGGTGTGTCTTGTGCCCCACATCCTGACTACTGTTCGGAGACCTGTACATAACTCCCATTACGGTTTTTTTAACCTTTGCGGTTCCTCAACTCTACCCACACAGGAGGTTAAGGGATATGTCAATAGAGGTTCAGTGGCAGACTTCTAAAGGAATATTTCAGAATACACAGAATATATACATTCTAAATGAAAAAGAAAAATTCCAAGGGGAGAGCCCACCATCCGCGGGTTAACTAAAAAAGTTAAGGACAGTATCAAACTTAAAGAAAAAGCCTATAATTACACAAAAACAGATGGCAGGTCAGAAGATTGTAAAGAATATAAACAACAGCAAAGAATGCCAAAAATTAACAAGGCGGGAGGAATTAGAGCATGAGAGAAAGCTAGCTCGTGGCAGACGGATAGTAAGAGTTTCAATAGCTATTTAAATAGGAAAAGAGTTAAAGTGAGTGTTGGTCCTATACAGAGTGCATCTGGGGGATGGATAATGGAAAATAGGGAGATGGCGGACAAATTAAAAAGGTATTTTTCTTCAGTCTTCACCACAGAGGACACATGTAACATCTCGGAAATAGCTGTAAATCAGGAAATGGAAGGGAGGGAAGGACTCGGGGAAAATTACAATCATGAGGCAAGTGGCAATGAACAAATTGTTGGGGCTGCACACTGAAAAATCTCCAGGTCCAGATGGACTTCAGCCTAAGGTCTTCAAAGAAGTGGCTAGAGAGATAGTTAATGCACTGGTTTTAATTTTCCAAAATTCCCTAGACTTAGGGAAGGTTCCATTAAATTGGAAAATAGCAGATATAACTCCTTTATTCAAAAGGGGAGGTAGAGAGAAAGCTTACTGATTTTAGCAGCAAGAAGTCCAGTAACATGTTAAAAATTAAAAGCATAAAAGTTCTATTAACAAGAATGAAAGAAACCTCAAGCATACAGTTAAACTTAGTCTTACAAAACATTCCCCCAAAAAGACACTACTTGGTCAGATCCACAAGTGAACACCTTCTTGACAACAAAAACAGAATTACCTGGAAAAACTCAGCAGGTCTGGCAGCATCGGCGGAGAAGAAAAGAGTTGACGTTTCGAGTCCTCATGACCCTTCGACAGAACTTGAGTTCGAGTCCAGGAAAGAGCTGAAATATAAGCTGGTTTAAGGTGTGTGTGTGGGGGGCGGAGAGATAGAGAGACAGAGAGGTGGAGGGGGTTGGTGTGGTTGTAGCGACAAACAAGCAGTGATAGAAGCAGATCATCAAAAGATGTCAACAACAATAGTACAATAGAACACATAGGTGTTAAAGTTAAAGTTGGTGATATTATCTAAACGAATGTGCTAATTAAGAATGGATGGTAGGGCACTCAAGGTATAGCTCTAGTGGGTTTTTTTTTTTATTTTATATAATGGAAATAGGTGGGAAAAGGAAAATCTTTATAATTTATTGGGAAAAAAAAAGAAGGGGGAAACAGAAAGGGGGTGGGGATGGGGGAGGGGACTCACGACCTAAAGTTGTTGAATTCAATATTCAGTCCGGAAGGCTGTAAAGTCCCTAGTCGGAAGATGAGGTGTTGTTCCTCCAGTTTGCGTTGGGCTTCACTGGAACAATGCAGCAAGCCAAGGACAGACATGTGGGCAAGAGAGCAGGGTGGAGTGTTAAAATGGCAAGCGACAGGGAGGTTTGGGTCATTCTTGCGGACAGACCGCAGGTGTTCTGCAAAGCGGTCGCCCAGTTTACGTTTGGTCTCTCCAATGTAGAGGAGACCACATTGGGAGCAACGAATGCAGTAGAAAAAAAAAAAATTAAAAAAAAAAACCCACTAGAGCTATACCTTGAGTGCCCTACCATCCATTCTTAATTAGCACATTCGTTTAGATAATATCACCAACTTTAACTTTAACACCTATGTGTTCTATTGTACTATTGTTGTTGACATCTTTTGATGATCTGCTTCTATCACTGCTTGTTTGTCGCTACAACCACACCAACCCCCTCCACCTCTCTGTCTCTCTATCTCTCCGCCCCCCACACACACACCTTAAACCAGCTTATATTTCAGCTCTTTCCTGGACTCGAACTCAAGTTCTGTCGAAGGGTCATGAGGACTCGAAACGTCAACTCTTTTCTTCTCCGCCGATGCTGCCAGACCTGCTGAGTTTTTCCAGGTAATTCTGTTTTTGTTTTGGATTTCCAGCATCCGCAGTTTTTTTGTTTTTACCTTCTTGACAACACTCCCTTGCAGATGTTTAACTATAAAAATCCAGTGATATTACCCAAGGCAAACTACTGTAGCTTTAATAAGGGCATACCACATAAACTGTAATTCTATTCAATTCTGCTGTGGGAGTCCAAACTTCAGAATAAAACTGCTTTTTGCAGCCCACAATTTTCCAGGCTTGACTGGATGACTGATCCAAACCTGCATCTTCTCCCAACCCAGACTTAACAGTTCCAGCAGCTCCAACTCAACAACAGCTACAGTTAAAAATACATTTTTACCTCTTTCATCTCAGGTTCCATTGTTTGCACACGTCTTGAAACTCAAATCCTCCCAAATATAAAATCTTTCATGTCTCTATTCTGCCTTTGCTTTTGGGTCAATAAAATATAATACCCCCTTCTACTTACCTATGGAACTCCTGCAAGATGCAAACATGTTTCGTTCCTCCCCTGACTGCCTTTTGATATTCAAACAAACTCGCCACTTATTTAAAAATGCAAATGTTAGATCTAACCCATTCATTTGTACCTCAGACCTAACAGCTATATCCTTGTCACATTTTTAAACTGACCCCAGACAACCAGTCTCCTATTAATCTCTGCCCAACTTAACTGAATCATACACACAAACACACGCACACATAGAGACGCACAGCTTACTTCACAGCATAACACAAAATTCCCAAAAATACTTCAAAAAAACCTACATTTCTCAAACCGCCAACTCCTCGGTTGCCATCCTGAAAATTCAGGCCCAAGAGTTGTACTCAGTCAGAAAGCGAGAAAAACAGCATATGAAAGATGAGAACAAGAGGGCTGAAGATATAATTCTAGTGCGCACAATAGAAATGAAAGATTCACAATCAACTTTCATCATTGATACAGCTACCACTGTGTCTATTACCTTGGAAGTGTACAAGAAATCCCCGAGTCACATTCCGTTACGCAAAATTGGTGTGAAACTGACTAGTTAGATCAATAACAAAATTGCAGTTTTCGGTCAAGTTTGTGTTAGATGGCATATGGTGATACATCCTATTACTTGCCATTGGTAGTAGCAGGAGGGAACAAAGGCTCCTCAATGGGAAGAAATTGGCTTAAGAAGATAGGGTTAAAGTGGGCTGACTTATTTACAGTCGGGATTGCCATTGAGGAAGTGCAATGAGAGCACATAGCAGTCTTTAAACAAGGAGGACTAATGATAAAATTAGGCATCACAACATGCAAGTCAAGATAAAGGATATGCAAGTCAAGATAAAGGACAATGTATATTTGACACTTTCCAAGGCTAGGCTAGTGCCTTATGAACATTTTAAACAGTAAATAAAGAGTTGAATAGTTTAGAAAGAACAGGAGCAACTAAAAAGGCAAAGTTGTGAAGTGTCTCAGAATAAAAAATGATCCAAGTTGCTTACTTAGCATAAAGGAAGATGTTCGTGGTTGTTGGAGGTCAGTCATCTCAGCTCCAGGACATCACTGCAGGAGTTCCTCAGGGTAGTGTCCTAGGCCCAACCATCTTCAGCTGCTTCATCAATGACCTTCCTTCCATCATAAGGTCAGAAGTGGGGATGTTTGCTGATGGTTGCACAATGTTCAGCACCATTCAAGACTCCTTAGATTTTGAAGCAATCCATATTCAGCAAGACCTGAACAATATTCAGGCTTGGGCTGATGGATAGCAAGTAACATTCGTATTACACAAGGGCCAGGCAATGACCATTTCAACGAGACAGAATCTAACCATCGCCTCATGACATTCAATGGCATTACCACCACTGAGTCCCCCACTAACAACATCCTGGGGGTTACCATTGACCAGAACCTGAACTGGACCAGCCATGTACATACAGTGGCATAAGAGCAGTCAGGGGCTGGGAATTCTATGGAGAGTAACTCATCTCCTGACTCCCCAAAGCCTGTCCGCCATCTACAAGATACGAGTCAGGAGTGTGATGGAATACTCTCCACTTACCTGAATGAGTGCAGCTTCAACAATACTCAAGAAGCTCGACACCATCCACCACAAAGCAGTCTGTTTGATTGGCACCCGATCAACCACCTTCAACATCCATTCTCTCCACCACCAGTGCACAGTGGCAGTACCATGTGCCACCTACGAGATGCACTGCAAGAACTCACCAAGCTTCTTTCAACAGTACCTTCCAAACCCGCAACTTTGAACAGCTAGAAGGACAATGACAGCAGATGTATGGGAGCACCAGCACCTGCAAGTTCCCCTTTCCAGTAGCACACTGTCCTGACTTGGAACTATATTGGCGTTCTTTCATTGTTGCTGGGTCAAAAACCTGGAACTCCCTTTCTAACAGTACTCTGAATGTTCTTACAACACATGAACTGCAGAAATTCAAACCAGCAGCAGACCAATGTCTTCTCAAAGGCAAGTAGGGATACACAAATTCTGGCCTAACGAATACGCTCATATCCCAAGAACGAATACAAAAAAAAAAATTCCATGGTGAAACACAAAAAAACTATGGGAATGAGTGTGTTGATTTCTTTGAAGTGAAAGCATAAGAGTAGTTTGTTTTGGTGGCTAGCTATAGCGATGGATAAATGTTGAGTCTATGCCCAATACCATAAGTGAAACAACTGAGATTTCTCTATGTTGATTTGCATTTTATGGGTTGCCAGAGGTGTTGGTGTCAGGTAATGGTCCACAGTTTGTGTCATAAGAGTTAGAAAATTTCTGAGTAAGAATGGAGTCAAACACAGTCTAGTACCACCCAACATCAAAATGGTGCTGCAGCAAGAAGTGTATAGATTGTGAAGAGGTCCTTGCAGAAGTATAAGAACTTAAGAAATAGGGGCAGAAGTAGGCCATTGAGCCCTTCGACCCCATTCCGCCATTCAATGAGATCATGACTGATCTTGTACTTCAACACCATTTTTCTGTACTATCCCCATATCCCTTGATGTTTTTAGGTTTCCATATTATCGATCTCAGTCTTGAACATACTCAATGACTAAGCCTTCACAGCCATCTACAGCAGAGAATTCCAAAGATTCACTACCCTCTGGGCGAAAATATTCCACCTCATCTCAGTCCTAAATGTTGTGCACCTTATTGAGACTGATTCCCCGGGTTCTAGCGTCCTTCCTGCCTCTACCCTGTCGAGCCCTGTAAGAATTGTGTATGTTTGAATGAGATCACCTCTCATTCTTCTAAACTCCAGAGAATAAAGGCCCAGTCGATTTAATCTTCCCTCATAGGAGGATCTCTCCATCCCAGGAATAAATTTGGTGAACCTTCTTTGCACTGACTCTATGGCAAGTACATCTTCCCTTAGATAAGGAGATCAAAACTGTACACAATACTTCAGGTGTGGTCTCACCAAGGCTCTATATAATTGCAGTTAAGACACCTTTACTCCTATACTCAAATCCTCTTTTAATAAAGGCCAACATACCATTTGCCTTCTTAACTGCTTGCTGTAACTGCATGTCAGCTTTCAGTGACTCATGAACAAGGACACCCAAGTCTCTTTGAAGTTCATCACTCCCCTGCCTCTCACCACTTATGTTCTGTATTTCTGTTTTTCCTGTCAAAGTGGATAACCTCAAATTTCTCCACATTGTATTCCATCTGCCAAATTTTTGCCCACTCACTGTCCAAATGCCCTTGAAGCACTTTCGTATCCTCCTCCTCAAAATTCTCACTTCCACCCAGTTTTGTGTCGTCTGCAAACTTGGAAATCTTATTTTTAATCCCCACATCCAAATGGTTGGTACTGATTGTAAATAGCTGGAGCCCAAGCACTGATCACTGAAAAGTACCCCACTGATCACAGCCTGCCAACCTGAAAATGACCCATTTATTCCTACTGTTTTCTGTTCGTTAACCAGTTCTCAATCCATGCCTGTATATTCCCCCAAATCCCACATGCTCTAATTTTGTTTGCTAAGCTCTTGGGCGGAACATTATCAAAAGCTTTCTGAAAATCTAAATATACCACAACCCTTTTCTAATCTGCTAGACATATCCTCAAAAAACTCCAACAGGTGTGTCAAACATGATTGTCCATTCATAAATCCATGTTGACTCTGCCCAATACTACCATTATTTTATGTGTCCTGTTATCACATCCTTAATTATAGATTCTAGCATTTTTCCTTACAACTGATATTAGGTTAACAAGTCTGTGGTTCCCTGCTTTCTCTCTCCCTTCGTTTCTTAAATAGTGGAGTTACATTTGCTACCTTCTAATTTGCAGGAACCCTTCCAGAGTCCAAAGAATTCTGGAAGATGACCACCAATGCATCCATTATCTCCACAGCCACGTCTTTCAAAAATCTGGGATGTAGATCATCAGGTCCAGTGGGTTTACTACTTTAAGTCCCATTAATTTCCCTCATACTTTTTTTCAACCAATATTAATATCTTGCAGTTTCTCATTTACACTTGATTCTCCATTATTTCTGGGGGGTTTTTTTAAGTATTTTCCTCCATGAAGAAGTGAGAGTTGATGCATTTTGGGAGGACTAACATGGCAAGGGAATACACAATGAATGGTAGGACTCTAGGAAGTGAAAGGCTCAGAGGGACCTTGATGTACATAGATCACTGAAGGCAGCAGCACAGGTAGATAAGGTGGTTAAGGAGGCAAATGGGATACTTGCCTTTATTAGCTGAGGCACAGAATAAGAGCAGGGAGGTTATGTTGGTGCTGTATAAAACGCTAGTTAGGCCACAGCTGGTGTACTGTGTGCAGTTCTGGTCACCACACTATAGGAAGGATGTGATTGCACTGGAGAGGGTGCAAAGGAGATTCACCTGGATGTTACCTGGGCTGGAGCATTTCAGCTATGAAGAGAGGCTGTATAGGCCAGGGTTGTTATCCTTCAAACAGGGAAAGCTGAGGGGGGACCTGATAGAGGTATACAAAATTATGAGGGGCATGGATAGGAAGAAACTTTTCCCCGTAGCAAAGGTGTCAATAACCAGGGGGCATAGATTTAAGGTAAGGGGCAGGAAGTTTCGAAGGGATTTGAGGAAAAACTGTTTCATCCAGAGGGTGGCTGGAATCTGGAACATGCTGCCTGAGGGGGTGGTAGAGGCAGGAACCCTCACAACATTTAAGAAGTATTTAGATGAACACTTGAAATGCCATTGCATACAGGGCTACGGGCCAAGTGCTGAAAACTGGGATTAGAATAGATAGATGCTTGATGACCAGTATGGACACGATGGGCCGAAGGGCCTGTTTTTGCACTGTGTAACTCTATGACTTGAAGGCAGACAATGTATCTGTTTAGTTTCTCTGCCATTTCTGTATTCCTCATTAGAAATTGTCCTGACTCTGCTTGTAATGGACCCACGTTTATTTTTGCTAATCTTTTCTTTTGTTCATACCTATAGAAGCTTTCACAGTCCGCTTTTATGTTGCTCGCTAGTTTACTCTCATATTCTACTTCCACTTTCTCGCTCCTCCTTTGCACTATTGTAAAATGCTCCCAATCCTCAGGCTTACCTTTTTTTCTCCGAAACCTTATATGCCTCTTCCTTTGATCAAATACAATCCTGGATTTCTTTCAGTAGCTACAGTTGGAACACATTCCTTACTGTGTTTTTTGCATTAAAGGAATGTATTTTTGTTGTAAACTATTTATTACTTCTAACAATTGCTAACCATTGTCCGTCTACCATCATACCTTTCAACGTAGTTTTCCAACCCACCATAGCCAACTTGCTCCTTATACCTTCACAGTTTCCTTTGTTTAGATTTAAGACACTAGTTTCTGATTGAACTAAAATGCTTTCAAATTAATGTAGAATTCCAGCACATTATGGTCACTCTTTCCTAAAGGCTCTTTTACAACAAGATTATTAATTAGCCCTTTTCAATACACAATATTAGATCTAAAACAGCACACTTCCTTGTTGGTTCTTCAACGTACTGCTTTAAAAAAACCCACCTCAAGTTCATTCCAAGAATTAGTCCTCCACAACGAGTACTAATAAGGTTTACCCAGTCTACATGCAAATTGAAACCCCCTCTCGATTACTGTATTACCCTTGTTAGACAAATCTCTAATTTCCTAATTTATACCGTGATTTACATTACCACTTTTGTTTGGTGGCCCATAAACAACTCCCACCAATGTTTTCTGCCCCTTGCTGTATCTTAGTTCCACCCAAAATGATTTTACATCTTGATCTTTGGAAATAAGGGTATCTCTCACTCCAGTACTAATGCTCTCTTTAATTAGCAGAGCTACCCCGCCCCCCCACCCCCTAATTTTTCCCAGCTTCCTGAATGTCACATACCCTTGGATATTCAGGTCCCAGCTTTGGTTTCTTTGTAGCTATGTCTCTGTAGTGACCATTAGGCCATATATATGAATCTCCATTTGATCTGACAATTCATCTGTTTTATTGTGAACGCTACAGACATTCAGATACAAGCCCTTAATTCAGTTTTATTTTTTAACTGTTTTTGTAAATTCGGGTCCTATCTACTAGCACACTCTTAAGTTTGCAATCACTGTCCCTTTCTGCCATACTCTGATTGTCATTAATTTTATTGCTACCTTGATTTATTGCTTTGTCATTTCTCTTGAATTTACTCAATCTTCTCTTACATAATCCCCTTCTCCCTCTATTTAGTTTAAAACCCCCTCTACTTCCCTGATAATACGACTCGCTAGAACACTGGTCCCAGCACGGTTCAGCTGAAGCCTGTCCCAACTGTACAGCCCCCACTTTCCCCAGTACTGGGTGCCAATGCCCCATGGACCGGAACCTACTTCTCCCACACCAGTCCTTGAGCCACGTATTCATCTCTCTAATCTTATCTACCTGATGCCAGTTTGCACGTGGCTCAGGTAATAATCCAGAGATTCTTCCCTTTTAAGTTATGCTTTTTAACTTCTGCCTAGCTCCTCACACACTACGCAGAACCTCTTTCCTAGTCTTATCCAAGTCATTGGTACATGTTACCTACATGGACCAGGACAAGTGGATCCTACCCCTGCCACTGCAAGTTACTCTCCAGCCCCAAGCTGATATCCCTAACTCTGGCACTGCACAGGCAACTTGGCCTACCGGATTCTCGCTCAGTGTCTATCCCCCTGACTATACTGTTCCCTACTACTGTTATACTCCTTTTAACTTCCCCCACTTGAATGGCTTCCTGTACCATGGTGTAATTGTCAGTCTGCTCATACACACTACAGCCCTCACTCATGACAAGCTGCAAGAAGCTCAAACTTGGTGCAAGGGCTGAGGCTCCTCAACTCCCACCTTCTCGATCCCCTTACCTGTCTGACTCGCAGTCACACCCTACTGTTGCTGACCACTGACCAAATCAGATGATGCTAACCTAAGGGGTGTGAGTGCCTTCTGAAACAAAGTGTCCAGGTAATTCGCCCCCTCCCAGATGGGTCACAAGGTCTGCAGCTCAGCCTCCAACTCATTAAGCCAAAGCTCATCAAGCCACAGACACTTACTACAGATGTGGTTGCCATGGACTGCAGTAGCATCCAGGAGCACCCACATGCTGCAGCCATGACACATCACCCAGTCTGCCATCTGTGTTAATTAGATTTATTTTTCTTAATTAATTTATAGTTCCCCTCTTCACCGAACTCCCTCACACACCAAACTCCTGGCTTTACACTCTAATCATTTAAACGACACTCAGTGCAGGCAAGCAGCACTCAGAGCCCTGTACTCTCTGAAAAAGTGATGAATCAGCTCTGCTAAAGCTCAGATATCAGTTTACACTAGCTACCTATATAACTAGTTACAGCTGCTCTGACAGCTTGTACATCCCTGTTTAAGGCTGGACAAAAACTTAACTTACCTCTCAATTTAAACAGTAATTTTAGTCAGTTGCTAAATTTAAACAAAACTAGACTTGAGAGAGAGATTAAACCTTAAGATCCCCTCACTTACCAAACTCCTGGCTTCACAATCTGTGCAGAACATATATATGTGCCAGGTGACAAGCTAGGCAGTAAATTTCATGTTTCTTTTCAACACAGTCTGGACAATTTTCTGTTCTCTTATGGAACGGCCCCAAAGTCTACAACAGGTTGCTCATTGAACAAGTTAGTATTTAAACAGACTCTAAGGACAAGGTTTAGTTTGCTACTGACATCAGGCTTAAGTAAAGAAAAAAGAAAAACAAGGCAAAGTGAAGATGAGTCATGTAACACCAGACATGAAACTTAGGGTATTCGGTGTTGGTCATAAGACCATGGTGAAAAACCACCGAGGTGATAGAAGTAGGTGATTTAAGTTGTTGTAAAGAGACTAGGTGTATTTACACATCTAGTGAAGATTGGAGAGTGACTCCGTCAGTGTAATGGAGATCATTTGCACGAAAGAAGAAATCTGATGAAAGGAGAGCATGGTAACCTTTCTATAGTCTAAATTTGCCTTACAATCCAAAGTGAAAGTCATGAAGAAGCAACGTTTTCTGATATCTCAAAATCCACCGATAGAGCAAGTGAGTCAGGGTCCTCGATCTAGACCGATCAACTTCACAGTCTCAACCATTAAGTGGAGTTGACAGTCAAAGTTAAAGTTCAGGTTTGGCATCAGAGATGTTGAGAGAGCAGAGTCAACCTAATAGAAATGGAAGGAGACACCCACACAAAAAGAAAGAAGCTAGATAGGTTAATTGAAAGTATGTAGGAAGGAAGAAGAAAAAGTTGTTCTTTTCATTTTTTCTAGTCAAAGGATTATTTTTGTTAAACATATACTGATGTTGAGGAAAAACATTTTTAATATTAATTACTCTGGTAGTGTTGTTCATATATGTTTTGGTTATAATTACAGTGAAAGCAAATTTGGAACCCAACCTGTTAAATTTCAGATATTGGTTTAGTCATATTGTGCTCTACGAAATTATGTACATGTACAATTTTACATTTTAATATACAAATGCGGACGGAATGCAGTGTAGTGTAAGAGCTGAGGGTTTTGTTATACTGCCCTCTCTGCTGCTCCCCCTTTTGGGGGAAGTGCAAATAAATTTAGTTCAATCATGGCTGCCGGCTGAGAGTCCATGCAAGAGTCTTCTCTCGGTGCGATATACAACAAGCAGGAACTTGGATTTCTATCTTTTTGGCCAGTTGTAGCACTTATACACTGCATGCCACTCATCTCTTTCACCCAGGCTAAGATCTACTAACACAGCACGTAACAGGTATCAAATGTGGGACCACCCTGGCATAGATAGCCTAGTACCACAATCCATATTTAAACACTGAGCTTGTAAAATTTATCATCTTGATTTCTGCAGTGCAACAATATAAAATTCTGAAAAGACAAGCAAATTATGGCTATTTGCTACCAATTTAGTAACCTCCTGAAAAGGCATCCATGGTATACACAAGGAACAGTCTTGTTCAAAATCCAGGCCCATTACTGTTAAATCCATTCCTGTTGTTTCCATAGTTTTTAAAAGAGCGCTTCCTGTAAAATCCTCTGGTGATTTGAACCCTCCCCTGTGATGTGAAACCAGCTGTCAAAATTCCGAGATTCATCTTGAACTTTTAAGGGTAGCGCTCAGAATCCACCAATGCCTGCATACAGAATTTGTTTCACGTGCTTCTAAAAAAAGCAGCCAGAACCTGACCTAACTTGAATTGTAGGATATATGGCATCTGGGCAGCATGCCTGAAGGCATTTATTTCTTAACTTTCTTCATAACACATGCTTCCTTTGCCTCTGCATTAACCCAATAAACAGCATTGAGTGGTTAAAAAAAAAAATGGTCTGCAGCCTCTATCCTGCTCTTGTAGCCACAGTATTAATATGGCTAGTCCAGTTCAGTTTCTGGTCAATGGTAACCTCCCCTGGATGTTGATAGTGGGGGATTCAGCAATGGTTGCCATTGAACATCAAGGGGCAATGGTTAAGTTCTCTCTTGTTGGAGATGAACATTGCCTAGCACTTGTGTAGCACAAATGTTGCTTCCACGCATCAGCCCAAGACCAGGTCTTGCTGCAATTGGACATGGACTGCTTCAGTATCTGAGGAGTTGTGAATGGTGCTGAACATTGTGCAATCCATCAGTGAACATCCCCACTTCTGACCTTATGGTGGAGAGCAGGTGACTGATGAAGCAGCTGAAGATGGTTGGGCCTAGGACACTAATCTGAGGAACTTGATTATTTCCAACAACCACAACCATCATCTTTTTTGCCAGCTATGACTCCAGCCAGTCAACACTCTGCCCGCCCAATTCCCATTGACTTCAGTTTTGCTAGGGCTCCTTGATGCCACAGTTGATCAAATGCTGCCTTGATGCAAAGAGCAGTCACTCTCACCTCGAGTTCAGTTCTTCTGTCAGTGTTTAGACCAAGAATGTAATGAGGTCAGGAGCCGAGTGGCCCTGGCGGAACCCAACCTGAGCATCAGTGAGCAGGTTACTGCTGAGCAAGTGTTGCTTAATAGCACTGTCAATGGCATCTTCCATTACTTTGCTGATTATCAAGAGTAGACTAGGAGTAGTGGGAGGCGGTGGTGTAGTGGTATTGTCACTGGATTAGTAATCCAGAGACCCAGGGGCAGATGGTGAAATTGGAATTCAATAAAAGAAGTCTGGAATTAAAAGTCTGATGGTGGCCACAAAACAATGTCGATTGTCGTAAAAAGCCCATCTGATTCACTCAAATCCTTTGGGGAAGGAAATCTGCCATCCTTAACCAGTCTGGCTGACATGTGACTCCAGACCCACAGCAATGTGGCTGACTCTTAGATGCCCTCTGAAATGGCCTAGCAAGCCACTCAGTTCTCAAGGGCAATTAGGGTTAGGCAATAAATGCTAGCCTAGCCAGCGATGTCCCCATTCCACGTACGAATTTAAAAAAAATTGACTGATGGGACAGTAATTGGCCAGGTTGGATTTGTCCTGCTTTTGTGGATGGAACATACCTGGGCAATTTTCCACATTGTCAGGTAGATATTTTAGCTGTACTGAAACAACTTAGGTTGGGGCACTGCTAGATCTGGAGCAGAAATCTTCAGTATTATTGTTGGAATGTTGTCAGGGCCCACAGCCTTTGCAGTATCCAGTGCTTTCAGCCGTTTCTTGATATTACAGTGAGTGAATCGAATTAACTGAAGACTGGCATCTGTGATGCTGGGGACCTCCAGAGGAGGCCAAGATTGATCACCCACTTGGCACTTCTGGCTGAAGATGCTGACAAATGCTTCAGCCTTGTCTTTTGCACTGATGTACTGGGCTCCCCAATCGTTGAAGATGGAGATATTTTTAGAGTCTGCTCCTCCAGTTAGATGTTTAATTGTTTAGCTCCATTCACAACTGGATGTGGCAGGACTGCAAAGCTTAGACCTGATCTGTTGGTTGTGGGTTCTCTTAGCTCTGTTATGATCCTAGCTACTACTCGACAAGACAGATTCCTGGGTGGAACCTAACTTGATAAATCCTAACTACTTTTTGTTTAGAAACGTGGAGGGCAGCTACTAAACAGGAGTCTGCTGAACTTTTAAAAAAACAATAAAATACTTAGTAAACAAGAAAAAGATGAACTATATTACCCTATACTTCACCCACAACCATGACTTTACACATACATACAGATTCGTAAGGATACCTCAAGTTACAAAATCTATCTCACACTCTAATGTCCAAAGTATACAGTCCATGTAAACCAATAAGTGGCCTGTGGTCAGACACACCATATTCCAAAATCAAGCTACAGATGCCAATCTGTCTAATTTCACTAAACAGGATCTGTTCCAGATTCTTGTCCTCATTCTTTGACATAACTATCGCCTTGGGATCTTTTCCTGTCCCACTTTCGGGTTTTGGGACTTTCTCCTTGCTCTCTGTCCCTTTCCAGTGTCCAGCTTCTTCTGGTCACCACGGACAAGGAGATCCGACACCAGATCAGCTGCGCCAGCTCAGCCGTGCCAGCTCAGCCATCTACAAACTACAGCAGCAAGTGTTTGACAACAAGAGTAGCTGTAGTCACTATACTCCTGTACGGCAATGAGGGCTGAACTGTGTATCAGCGTCACATTAGAAATTCCACCAGCATTGCCTCCACCGCATCCTCTGGATTCAAAAGGAGGACTATCAATAAGAGCAAAAACTAGTGTCCTTCTTGAAGCCAGGTCCACAAGCAATCAGGCAAAACTCTTGCAAAATCAACTACGATGGGTTGGACACCGGTTTCCAGATGGCTGAAAACCATCTCCCCACCAGGTCCCATTTTCTAAACTCTCAAATGGTCTGCGTTCCAGGGGAGAACAAAAATAATTCTTGAAAGACACTCAAATGCTCCTTGAAGCGCAGCAGCACTGACCTTATTGACTGGGAGGAGCTTGCTACCAGCTGTTCAAAATGGTGACAACTTGTCCATCAAGTGCGTCATGCTTCAAGTCCAAATGCGTTCATAATGAGGCAGAGCAGCATTGGCCAAGGGGAAAAAACAGGATCCCACTGCTTTGTGGGGTTTACTGCTCCTTATGCCCAAAGATCAGTGGGTTGAGAATTGGCCAGTTCATTCACGTGAAGAACCATGGCAGAAACTCGCAACCCTGGGTAAACATCATCCCCGAATCGAGGGATAGCCAACGACAAAAGGATATTGATTGCATTATTTGCCATCACAAAAAGTGTTATTTGTTTCTGTACCAATTATTTTTCAATGCCTTTGGATAATGCAAGTTCAGGTGTCTTGCATGTTTTACATTCACAACATACAGTACTCTCCAATTTAAATATTTATAGAAATTGGTATTAACTCAACTCAATTGAATGTTTGCTTTTCCTTGAATAAAAACCTCAAATTATCAAAAACAAACATACCTTCTTTCAAAGCTTTATCCATGTTGTGCGAAAGGACCACTCTTCGTGTTTGCACAGATTCAGAAGAATTGCCTGACAGGCGGCCCTGAAATTAAATATTTAAGTATCATGAACTTATTTATCCAGAGTATCAGTACCATACCATAGAATAAAAACTACAGACTATTTCACTGTGGGTTTCCAACTTTGGCTGAAACCCGCGGTTTTGGTTAGCTACCATCCTGCTTCCCATTGCCCCATTCCCACCATCAATCCCAATATGTCCATCCTCACGGCGCACCAATCACCTTATAGCATTTGGGAAGCCAAAAGACTCATCAGCATGATCCGTAATGCTGTCTTTATCCCTCTCCCCCACCCCACACCTCCAACAACTATTTTGTTTTAAACTAACAAGTATTGAAAGAAATTTGTTTCTTTTTCTTCAATGCTCCAACAATTTTTTTCCCTGGGCTGCTTGTCTCCTGGAAATTTATCTTCCAAGTCCTGGAGGATTAGCAACCCTAGCTCTAGCACAGCGATCATGATATCTAACAAGTAGTTTGACACAGCTCGAATAAGGACATTATTATATCTACTCTTAGCTGTTGGCAAGGGTTACGGAATTTCTGTTTCTTCATGGTTCAAAAAGCACTGATGTGAACCATTATTTTGTTTCTGATCAATAGAAACCAAATGAAACACAGAGTATTACTAATACATGCCTTAAGAATGATGGCTATGGATGAAATTCTCAGATTCCCCAGTAAATTTGGAGTCTATAAAACAGGCCTTGAGCCACAATAAATAAAAACTCAGTTTTAGTAGTATGCTGCTGAAATAAAATGTTTATTGTACAAGTATATAAAATATTATTTGTCCTTTTACTTTTGAACTTGCAAGTTAATAAGTCTAGAATTGGTAGAATCAAAAAGGTCAACACATTATATGCAGAATTTCATATGTAACACTGACCAGAATATCATTACAGATTAAATTACTTAACAAATAAGCATGAGATTTGGAGAGTACAAGGGAGTCAGGAACAAACAAGGCCATTCAGTCCATTTATCTTATCAATTCAATGCGTACACTTGTGAAATCACCTCTCATTCCCTGGACATTTACAAGATGTACTGCAGAAATTCACCAAGGCTCCTTAGCCAGCACCTTCCAAACCCACAACCACTACCATCTAGAAGGACAAGGGCAGCAGATAGATGGGAACACCACAACCTGGAAGTTCCCCTCCAAGCCATTCACCATCCTGACTTGGAAATATATCACTGTTACTGCAGTGTTGCTGGGTCAAATTACTGGAGCTCCCTCCCTAACAGTAAGGTGGGTGTACCTACACCACAGGGACTGCAGCAGTTCAAGAAAGCAGCTCACCACCACCTTCTCAAGGGCAAATAAGGATGGGCAATAAATGCTGGCCCAGCCAACGAAACCCACATCCCGTAAACGAACTTTTAAAAACTCCCAAGCTTCCATGAATCAGATAATTTTTTTGATGTTAGGACAGATTGCTTCTCATAAAATTCAGATATTGGAGACTGTTGCTTCCATCAGTGGCACCTTGCTTTGTTGCTGTTAAATTGTAACAATTATGATAGCTCTCCCCAAGCTCTCTGTTCTTTTGCCTAATCAACAATAAGTAGATCCCCACAGCAGTCAGAGCAGAGACTGATCATTTACGAAATTAAGCCCACAACTCCCATGTCGTTTTCAGTACACCAGTCCTGCAGTTCTGTAAGAAGGTTAATTCCATTAGCAAAAAAAATGTATTACTTTGGTGACTTGTCACACAATTCAGACAGGCTTCCACATTCATGCACATCAAGGGCAAAAAGTGAGTGGAACTGAATTTGCTATAGTGGTTGAAATCATATTTAGGCTATCTAATTTTTTTATAATGCTATCACACAATGCTAGATTTGGGTATGTGCCCAACTATCCAGTAAATGATTAACACGAAGAAATACTTGCAATGTCACCTTTCACAAACTCAGTATTCCAACGTGCCAATGAATACTTTTGAAATGCAGTAATTGTTGTAATGTAGGAAATGCAGTAGCCAATTTACACCCAATCAGGTCTCATAGACAGCAATGTGATAATGACCAGATACATTTTTTTTTAAAGTTATGTTGTTTGAAGAATACTGGCCAAGGGGAACTTGCCTGCTCTCCTTCAAAATAATACTGTGGAAATTTTTATGTACACCTGAGGACACAAGGCTTTGGTTTAAATTTTAAAGGCAGCGTCTTTGACTGCACAGCACTCCCTCAGTACTACACTGCAGTGTCAGCCTGGATTTTGTGCTGAAGTCTCTGGAGTGGGACTTGAACCCACAACTTTCCAAATTAAGAGACTAGTGACTGAGCAAAGCTGACCAAAAATCAAAAGGAGCAGAGTTCTCCATTTTTTTTAAACTAAGTGTAGTGGCAGGTGGGTTTTATGGCACAAAGCCCACTGCTCGAAATGGAGGGAAATCGCATCCAATTTTGTGCTTGGAAGCTCATTAATTGTGCACAGGCAAGTATCTCTCCAAATCACCTGGCGGTTCAGGATCCAATTTGTCCACCCCGCCGTTACCTGGTGAGGTCGAAGGTCTGGGTGCCATATTTAAACGCCACCGGAGCACACACATCTCACCTCTCCAGCCCACCTGCCTCCAGGACACACCCGGAGATGCCTTCCACCCAGCAGGTGGCAGCTACAAGCCAAAAGAAGGAGGCAGACCTGCTTCACTCACCAGACCCTCGAGGTCTTGAGCAGAAGGTCTTGGGCACCACGGGATGTCCTGTATCCCAAGGATGGTTCCAGGAAGAACAGCAGCCTCACCTCTCTGGCCTGGAAGGCTATCGCAAAGGAGGTCAGTGCGGCTGGAAACTGCACACATAATGAAATCCAGTGCGGAAAAGAGGATGAATAATCTCCGCCACTCCACCAGGGTAAGTCATCTTTCAGCTCCCTCCAATATCAAATTCAAGTCATGGCTTCACATAATCAAAAGGTTACTCTCTTCAGGGACCTCACACAAACATTAGCAGGGGCCACATATCACCACTGATTCACAAAGGAACCTTCCATCTCACCACCATCCCATCAATCGTGCTGCGCACTCCCCATCCTCATACCTACTGGGGCAGGTTAACACAGGGGACATGCATCTTTCCCAACTTACACTCCATCCCTTTCCACCACATACCTTTTGTATTCACCCAGGACAAGCTTTCCCACAACAGGCAGAAAAGAGCACAGGCTGCAATGGGGCTGTGGGGCGAGGCAGCTGAGATCACTGGGGAGGACAGGGATTGCTTCTGTGGTGAAGGGGAAATCTAATTGCCTCAGCATCTTAGTACGGATCACCTCCATCAATTCATCACATCACGATAGTCACAGTGAGTAACATACATTCCTCATGCGCGTGAACTAAAACTCTATTCTCTACATGGTAGGCACCAGCAGATCAAGGCCCACAAGGGTGCCCACCATAGGTCCCAGCCCCCAGACCATTTCTGAAGAGGAAGCAGAGGAAGAACAGTTGCTGCGTTCACCAGCACCCTCCGCCAGCGCAAAGACACACCTAGGTGGGGCATAACTCTAGATTAGGATCGGGCTAACCTACTGGGGAACACCGAACTGACATGTCCCCTTAGCAGTCAGAGACAGGGACAGCCCAAGTCTCCAGCACTCAGGAGGCTATTGGAGACCAGTCAACCACTCAGTCCAAGTCAAGTGATGAGCCTCTGCTGGAAATGCAACATCAGGCAGCGATTCAGCAGACTAGAACGAAGGATGGAGGAATCTGTCCAGGTTCTGCCTGATGCCATGGCGCCAACATGCAAGCACCTCGAGGTCACCATGGGCAGGTTGGTGACCATCGTAGACACCTTGGTCCAGCAGGTTTTGCACTCAGCCCTGGACTCCATGCCCACACACCCTGGTGGGCATCATTACAATGTAGGCGACACGAGGACCTTGACTTCCCTCCAGGTACACCTTCTTCTCAAGTGGTCAGTGTGGGGCCCTTGCACACCCATAGGGAGGCTGAGCGTTAGCCGGACACGCCGGGGGCCATCTTCTCAGGACACTCCAAGGGTGTGCAGACGCTCAGATTCCTCTCTGCCTGTGATGCATCCACTCCAGCTGCTCAGGCGGAGGCAGGTGCATCTGTCCAAGCATGACACTGTTACCAGGCCGAGGCCTGGAACCACCAGAGGATGTCCAGTAAGTCAGGACAGACATCAGGACGTAGCAGTCTGTAGGCTGCCTCCACCTCTGCTGCGGATGCCGGTCTCCATCCAGGCCTGGTGGTAGGGTTAGGAAAATTAAGAAATTTTGAATTCAATTTTGGGTCACGGGTGTGCTACCACTGTAAAAATATTTTATTTCTGTAAATACATTCGATGTTTAGTGAATGGGTGGTCAACTAAAGGCATTGTAATTACGTACATTTGAATCCTCAAACATCACCTGTAACCTGTACGGCTCGGTATATCCCCCATTCTACCATTACCAGAAAACCAGTGGACCAACCCTGCTTCAATGAGGGTTGCAGGAGGACATGCCAGGAGCAGCACCAAGCATACCGAAAAATGAAATTTCAACCTGGTGAAGCTACAATACAGGACTACTTGTGTGCCAAACAGAATAAGCGGCAAGTGATAGACAGAGACAAGGGATTCCACAACTAACAGATCAGATCAAAGCTCTGCAGTCCTGCCACATCCAGCAAGGTGATGGACAAGTAAACAACTCACTGGAGGAGGCAGCTCCACAAATATCCCCATCCTCAATGATGGGGGAGTCCAGTACAGCAGTGCAAAAGATAAAGCTGAAACACTTGCTACAATCTTCAGCCAGAAATGCTCAGTGGATAATCCATTTCGGCCTCTCCAGAGGTCCCCAGCATAACAGATGCCAGTCTTCAGCCAATTCGATTCACGCCACGTGATATCAAGAAACTGAGGAAGGCACTGGATACTGCAAAGGCTATAGGTCCTGACAATAGTACTGAAGACTCGTGCTCTAGAACTTGCCGCGCTCCTAGCCAAGCTGTTCCAGTACAGCTACAACATTGGCATCTGTACTGCAATGTGGAAAATGGCCCAGGTATGTCCTGTCCACAAAAGACAGGAGAAATCCAACCTGGCCAATTATCACCCCTTCAGTCTACTCTCGATCATCAGTAAAGAAATGGAAGGGGTCATCAACAGTGCTATCAAGTGGCACTTGCTTAGCAATACCTGCTCAGTGATGCTCATTTGGGTTCCGCCAGGGCCACTCAGCTCCTGATCTCATTACAACCTTGGATAAAACATGGGCAAAAGAGATGAACTCCAGAGGCGGGGTGAGTGCTTGCCCTTGACGTCAAGGCAGCATTTGACCAAATGTGGCATCAAGGAGCCCTAGCAAAGTCAATGGGAAAAAGGGGAAAACTCTCCGCTGGGTTGGATTCATACCTAGCAGAAAGGATGACGGTTGCGGTTAATGCAGGTCAGTCATCTCAGCACCAGAACATCACTGCAGGAGTTCCTCAGGGTAGCGTCCTAGACCCAACCATCTTTGGCTGCTTCAATGACCTTCCTACCATCATAAGGTCAGAAGCAGGGATGTTCACTGATGATTGCACAATGTTCGGCACCATTCACAACTCCTCAGATACTGAAGCAGTCCATGTCCAAATGCAGCAAGACCTGGACAACATCCAGGCTTGGGCTGACAGGTTTACCAGAGTAATACCTAATGCCTGGAAAGGGTGGGTTGTCTTATAAGGGAAGGTTGGACAGATTAGGCTCCTATCCGCTGGAGTTTATAAGAGTAAGAGGCATCTTGATTGAAACATACAAGATCCTGAGGGGTCTTGACGGGGTGGATGTGCAGAGGATGTTTTCTCTTGTGGGAGGATCTAGAACTAAGGGTCACTGCTTAAAAATAAGGCGTCGCCCATTTAAAACAGAGATGAGGTGAAATTTTTTCTCTAAAGGGTCGTGAGTCTTTGGAACTCTCTTCCTGAAAAGGTGGTGGAAGCAGATTCTTTGAATATTTGTAAGGCAGAGGCGGATAGATTTTTGGTAAGCAAGTGGGCAATAGGTTATAGGGGGTAGATGGGATGCAGATTTCAGATTACTATCAGATTAGCCATGATCTTATTAAATGGCAGAGCAGGCTCTAGGGACTGAATGCCCTACTCCTTCTCCTTGTTCGTACATGGCAAGTAACATTCGGATCACACAAATGCCAGGCAATGACCATCTCTAAGAAGAGAGAATCTAACCATCTCCCCTTGACATTCAATGGCATTGCCATCGCTGAATACCCCACTATCAACATCCTGGGGGTTACCATTGACCAGAAACTGAACTGGATTAGCCATATAAATACAGTGGCTACAAGAGCAGGTCAGAGACTAGGAATCTTGCAGTGAGTAACTCACCTCCCGACTCCCCAAAGCCTGTCCACCATCTGCAAGGCACAAGTCAGGACTGTGATGGAATATTCTCCACTTTCCTGGATGAGTGCAGCTCCAACAACACTCAAGAAGCTGGACACCATCCAGGACAAAGCAGCCCACTTGATTAGCACTCCATCCACAAACATTCACACCCTCTACCACTGACACACAGTGGCAACAATGTGTACCATCTACAAGATGCACTGCAGAAACTCACCAAGGCTCCTTAGACAGCACCTTCCAAACCCACGATCACCACCATCTAGAAGGACAAGGGCAGCAGATACGTGGGAACACCACCTTGAAGTTCTCCTCCAAGCCGCTCACCATCCTGACTTGGAAACATATCGCCGTTCCTTCGCTGTCGCTGGGTCAAAATCCTGGAACTCCCTCTCTAACAGTGGGTGTATCTACACCACATGGACTGCAGCGGCAAGAAGGCAGCTCACCACCACCTTCTCAAGGGTGAATAGGGATGGGCAATAAATGCTGGCCCAGCCAGTGATGCTCACATCCCATGAGTGAATTTTTTTTTTTAAATTGAGGTTTATCCATCCTCCCACTCAGTCTCCCTCAGAGATTCACATTCATGTGAAGTCAACCTCACTGAAGACAGACTTCGCCCTTGTGTGATGTCAGGGAGATGTGTTAAAATCTTTGTTAGAAGTGTTTGATTTGTGCGCTTCTAATCCACCTTCCTCACAGAAGACCATTGTGCAAAGGCAGCTCATCAGCCTTGAGTGATTAGCAGCAGTTATGTTTCCTCAGTGGTAGTGGCAAAGGAGAAGACATGGACAGGAGGAGGAGATCCCTAACCATGTCCTCATCTCACTGGTTACTGTAGTTCCTTAATTATGTGGCGATGACTGCTTCAAGTCAGCTCTCACATTGCTTTTGTTGTTCTGTGGACTCTCGTTTATCAGACCGAGCGCATGTAGAGGGCACCGCAGACCTTTGTGGGATCATGGCCTAGTGAGTCATGGCGCCAGAAGTCACAAGTATTAGTGCTGGACTCATTCTCAATTCAAATTGTTGGAAATACCTTGAGATGAAAAAGAATGACATTGAGGATCAGGAGCACTGTGGCCTTCTCCTCTTGGCCTCACTTTACTCCTCCTGGATTCTGGCCATGATTAAAGTGTCATGTCTCCCTCGTCTTGCTTCCACTACAGCATCGGCACTTTCAAACTGACCCTCAACACCCTCGAGGTTCCTGGGCCTCCTGATCTTCATCATCTGAAGAGCTCTCATCCTCCTCCATTTCACCCTCTGGCATGGGATCACCTTTTTGCAGTGCCAGGTTGTGAAGGGCATAACACACAGCAATGATACGTGAAACCCTATCGGGAGTATACTGTAGTGCGCCACCTGAACAGTCTAAACATTTGAAGCGCATCAGCAGAAACCCTGTGGTCTGCTCTAATAGGGAGCTTGTGGAGCTGTGAGCAGCACTGGACCCTTCCTCAGAATGACTCCGAGGGCAATGCACCAGTGTAATCAGCCAGCATTTCAGTGGGTACCCCTCCCCAAGCAGCTGTTCCTGCAGATGGTTAAGCCCTTTGAAATCTCAGGCGCCTGGGGGTGACTCAGAATGTATGAGCCATGGCAACTCCCAGGGTACCTGACACAAACGCGTATCATGTGCTTCCAATGGTCACACACCAGTTGTACACTGATGGAATGGCAGCCTTTGTGGTCTATAAACATTAGGGGCTGCGGCCATGGAGCCCTTAAAGCCACATGGGTACAGTCGATTGCACCCTGCACTCGAGAAACCTGAGATAGCTGCAAAGCCAGTGAATCTCGCAGCATGGCTAACTTCGAACAGAGCAAACCTCAGTGCCTTGCTGTAAAAGCCATCTGTGGCCTTCTTTATTCATCTATGTGTTACAGACTGCGAGATGCTGCAGTGTGGGTGGCAGTGCCTCAAAGACAAGGCACCAACAATGCAAGTAGGGCAGAAACCACTATAGACCATTACAGTTGCTATAGATAACAGATTGTGAGTTTCAATATTTTGACTCGTTACTCATCAATGTCTTCAATGTTTCATTTCAGAGAAAAGGTAAAAGCAAAATTGGATCCAAGGCTCAACACTGCCTTTTTGAGGATCCTAATGCAATTGGCGAGGCGAAGGAGGGAGTGATGACGCAGCCACAGCTCCAGGAGGAGGACCCTTCGCGATTGCGTTCCAGGCCGGAGAGGTGAGGCTGATTCCGTGTCCCCGATATCTACCTGAAACCTCACGATGCGAAGGTAGAGCTCCCTTTTGTTATTCTCCAGCCTCCCCCAATAATACTGGACCCCACAGCTGTTGTAGTGGACAATCCTACCTTCCCCCTCGAGCCAATCACTACTGAAGTGCCCATGACCCATATGGACCTCTACCCTTTCTATCTGGAGGCTGTGTGCACAGTCACCTACCGAGGTGAACCCTCCCAGGAAAGCTTCACATCGCCCCACGACTTCATTATGTGTTCCCCAAATATAGGCTGCAGATGCCTCCCATTACCATCACCATACCACCTGCAGCCCAAAAGAGAGACAGGCAAGCCCATGGACAGCAACTGTGAGACAGCCCTGCATACCAAGCTGTGCATTATTCCTACTGAGCACACAGCCCTTGACCCTCCCTAAAGCTGCAGTTCACCGTGCTCCCAATGATTAATCCTGCAGCATGCCCACTGCGCCCATGACCGTCTCCACTCTCTGACGGTTAACTGTGAGGTCCAGAGAGCCCCAGGACTGTCTAATATCTGACTGCTTTCCATAATGCCCCAAGGGTGACTCTACTCTCTGACTCCTGACTGCAAGCCACTGACCAGCGTGTTTGACTTTCAGAGTTTCCCATTGCCCTCATGACTGAAGACTACACGGTACCCACACCCCTTATGACTATATGCAACCCATTCATTTGTGGCACACTAACAATGCCCCCCCACTCCCTCCTCTCCATCACCCCCACCACACTCCCTCCTCTCCATCCCCACCCCCACCACACTCCCTCCTCTCCATCCCCCCCCCACCACACTCCCTCCTCTCCATCCCCCCCCCACCACACTCCCTCCTCTCCATCCCCCACCCCCCACACTGCCTCCCCCCCACCACACTCCCTCCTCTCCATTCCCCCCCACCACACTCCCTCCTCTCCATCCGCCCCCCCCCACTCTCCCTCCTCTCCAGCTCCCCAACTCCCCCCCTCCTCTCCAGCCTCCCCCACTCCCCCCCTCCTCCTTCCCCCCCCCCACCCCCTCCTCCACTCCACCGCCCCCCCCATACTGTGTGTCTCCCCCCCCACCTCCCAACCCCGCCACCCCACACTCCAACATCTCCCCCATTTGAAATGGTGGTTTCTGAGTGCTCAGTCCTTTATGAGTACCTCTGCACAGTGGTGTACTTGTGACTACGGAGGCAACCACTGGGAGCAGATCAACCACACAGCCCTGGCAGTGTAGCATTCCCCCACCACCGCAACGAGACGCGCAGCACTATGGAAGGTAGGCTATTTGTGTTGCGTTCACCTCGAAGTCACGTGCCAAGTGAGGTCCAACCTGTGCACACCACCCATTTTCAAACATGATCCAGGCTGATGTGATTTCCCGTTGGTGTGACAAGGTTGGTCGGCAGCATGTGACTCTGGCGAGAAGCTAATCTAATGAGCATTCCTAAGATAATGAATGCAAATTGCGTTCACACCACTAAGCAGCAGGATACCGGTCCTGCCATTAACCTGCCATGAGGAGAATTGCAAACTATTTTCACATTGGCATGTTTCCAACTTTTGGCCTCCTGCTAAATTCTCCACTATAGCCCGCCACAAAACCAGCCATGGCCGGGAGGGGAGAATGCAGGCCAAAGTGACCAAAACTAAGATAAGAGGCCAACAATCAAAATCTTTTATTTTTCCATCATCAAAACCTGATCTATCCATTAGGGAACATCACTAGAGAGTGAGAAAGCTAGTTAGTAATATAAAGACAGTTAGCAAGAGTTTCTATAGATATTTAGATAAGAAAAAAAGTTAAAATGAGTGTTGGTCCTATAAAAGTGCACCTGGGGAATTGATAATGGCAAGTAGCGAGATGGCGGATGAATTAAACAGGTATTTTGCATGGGTCTTCGCTATGGAGGACACAAGTAACACCCTAGAAATAACCGTAAATCAGGAAATAGAAAGGAAGGAGGGAGGAGCTCAGGAAAATTACAGTCACCAGGGAAGCGGTATTGAGCAAACTGTTGGGGCTGCAGGCTGACAAACCCATGGTCTGGAGTGACTTCACTCTAAGGTCTTCAAAGAAGTGGCTAGTGAGATAGTTGATGCATTGGTCTTAATTTTCCCAAAATTCCTTAGATTCCGGCAAGGTTCCATTATATTGGAAAATAGCAAATATAGCTCCTCTATTCAAAAAGGGAGAAAACTTCAGGCCAGTTAGCCTAACATCTGTCACAGGGAAAATGTTAGAAGCTATTAAAGATGTTATAGCAGGGCACTTCGAAAAATTTAAGGCAATCAGGAAGAGTCAACATTGTTTTGTGAATGAAATCATATTTAACCAATTTATTGGAGTTCTTTGAAGGAATCACATGTGCTGTTGATAAAGGGGAACTGGTGGATAAACTGCACTTAGATTTCCAGAAGGCATTTGATAAGGTGTTATATCAAAATGTTGCTGTGGAAAATAAAAGCTCATGGTGTAGAGGGTAACATATTGGCATGGACAGAAGACTGGCTAGCTAACAGGAAGCAGAGTTGGCATAACTGGGTCTTTTTTTGGTTGGCAGGGTATGACGAGTGGTGTACCACAGGGATCGGTGTTGAGGCCTCAACTTTTTACAATTTATATAAATTACTTGGATGAATGGACCGAAGATAAGGTTGTTAAATTTGCTGACGATGCAAAGGTAGGAAAGTAAATTGTGAAGAGGGCATAAGGAGGCTACAAATTGACAAAGATAGGTTAAGTGAGTAGGCAAAGATCTGGAAAATGGAGTATAATGTGGGCAAATGTGAAATTGCCCATTTTGGCAGGAAGGATAAAAAAGCTTATTACCTAATTGGTAAGAGATTGCAGAGCTCTGTGATTCAGAGGGAACTGGGCGTCCTAGTGCATAGATCACAAAAAGTTAGTATGCGGATACAGAAAGTAATTAGGTAAGCTAATAGAATGTTATCGTTTATTATGAAGGGAATTGATTACAAAAGTATGGAGGTTATGCTTCAGTTGTACATGGCACTGGCAAGACCACATCTGGTGTACTGTGTACAGTACTGGTCTCCTTATTTAAGAGAAGACGTAAATGCGTTAGCAGTTCAGAGAAGGTTTACTAGACTAATACCATGAATGGGCGGGTTGTCTTATGAGGAAAGGTGGAGCGGGTTAGGCTTGTATCCACTGGAATTTAGAAGAATAAGGGGTGACTTAATTGAAACTTGTAAGATCTTGAGGGGTCTTGACAGGGTGGATTTGGAGAGGATGTTTACTCTTGTGGGAGGATTTAGAACTAGGGGTCACTGTTTAAAAATGAAGGATCACTCATTTGAGACAGAGATGAGATGAAATTTGTTCTCTCACAGGGTCATGAGTCTTTGGAACTCTCTTCCTCAAAAGGCAGTGGAAGCAAAGTCTTTGAATATTTTTAAGGCAGAGCTAGATTCTTGATTAATAAGGGAATGAAAGGTTATTGGGGATAGGCTGGAATGTGGAGTTGGGGTTACAATCAGATCAGCCATGATCTTCTTGAATGGGGCCGAGTGGCCTACTCCTGCTCCTAATTTGTACGTTTGTGCTTAAATATCACTATTATATCCATTCTTCTTTGTTGAAAGAAGATTGGATGGCGAAACCATTTAGCAAGGGAGTGGGGTGGGGCAGAAATAAATATGAGCAAATCAAAGTGAATTTTGCTGATGGCACTGAAACCAAATCACTACAAATGAAGAACTAACCATGGAACCAAACTCCACTAGTATGGACTCCAACTACCTTGGCTGCATGAAAATGGTGAATCACCTTGGGTCAATTCATTATAGGGACCATTTAAGAGATAAAAACTGATAGAAAGTTGATGTTTTGTTATGACCACAGGAAGGTGATCATGAAAATAAAACTGCAGTGCATTGCTCCAAGACTACAACCCACATATGTTCCATAAAAGGCATCTGCTTGTTTCAAAAAGGGATGGGAACAAAGCGTTCCTTAGTTGCATCACTCAGTGATTTACATTGTTCATAACTCTCTGCACTTTAAAACTGCAGCAGGCCATTGAGAAATTATAGAAATATATCAAAATAACCCAGTTTGGAAAAACCACTAATATAAATCAAGATCAAGGTTGCGTCAGTGCAAGCTTGTTTGTCAGCATTTTAATAAATTTGCCCTATTATAATTTACAAAGATGTGAAAGACAAGAGCCGGAAAGGTACCCAATTTCAAGTTGCAGGTCGCAACCGTGTTACCATGGTTTTGGGTTTAGCATCTACACTGGTGACTTTGTCAAAAGCTTGATATAAAGCACTTCTGTGCAGCACTTGCTGCAAAACAAGCTCTGCCTTTGAATACTGTGGCTTAGTTGTAGGTGGTATTTACAGGGCTTGGTGTTTTTTTGATTCTCATGCTGAGCTCTCAGCCTCAGTCAGCCCAATAACTAAAAAAAAGCATAAATGGCACAAGGAAAAAGGCAACATAATCAAATAAATTGAGCAAGTCGACTCAGGCCATCTCTCCAGCTAATTATGGCAAAGCAGACACAGAAGCTTGAAAGCAGCTGGACTCCTCACACTTAGGTAACAGTTTGTGGCACAGGAAGGGGGAAGATAAAATCAAGTCTTCCTAAGTGTAATGGTAAGGGCAAGCTATAAGGATACAATTTCTTTTGCATCCACACACAGACACACACACCTCTTCTCAGCAGCAATAATCAGTCAGTGCCAAACCTGGACTGTTGCAGTTGTTTCTTAAAAAGTATTGTGCTTATGCAGTGCAGAAGCCACCATGCACACATAACACAGCCACACTCTGGCAGCTCCTGCTAGAACTATAAAAGTAGCCTCTGGCTTGAAAAACCTCTATGCATAATATTTATCACAGAGAAAGTTATGTACCTCCTATGACTCTGTCCATGAGATAAAGGAGAATTGGATTTAAAAAGCAGCTTCATGTCTCCCAGCACATCAAATACAATAAGTAGCTTAGAAGTGACTGCTATTATGTAGTCAAACACAGTAACCATTTTAAGAGCAACAGGTTTCCAGAAACAGCAGTGAGATGAATCAGTAATTCATCTGGCTTTGGTGGTACAGCTCGAGGGAGGAATGCCCCTCCTGGAAACAAAACTATTTGCCCTTCTTCAAAAAAGGTGCCACAGAGTCTTCAGGAGACATTCAAACTGCTGGAAGACAGGTGCCTCCAACAATGTAGCATTCCCTCAGGACTGTACAGATTGCATCAACCCTGCCATCTGCTCACATCACCATTCTGCAACTCAGCTCCAGGGACATTGAAGACTGATTAACAAGGCTAAAAATTCACACACAAGCAAATGATTTGCAAGAAATGAAGTTAACATGTGTTCCAACACTGCTGAAACCTAGGAGAATAAAAACACAAGCAGCATTGAAATAGCTTTTACTCAGCCATCATGGAGTAACTCCTTCATTTGTATTCTTCTAAACAGCAATGACATCTACTCATGATGGGTCACCACAAATTATCAATAATTATAGTCACTGAATAAACTTTGCCAAGACTGGATGCGACAGCAAATGAAAGCTTCCATCTCACTGTTTTGTAAATGGGCTACCAAAAAAAGACCAGGAGAGACATGATAATAACGTGTTTGTTGCTAAGAATTACTCAGTGAGAGCGCAAACAATGGCAGCTGTTGTCAGGCCAGATAGGTTGAAACATCTGGAAGCCAGAGTCAGAAATGCAGCCCATCAATTCAAGCATATTTACATGGTCGGCAAAAGTTTCAGCAGAGAAGGGAAGAAATCAAACTAATATTTTTTTTAAATTGTGGATGTGGAAGTTTATTGTTCTAGTATCCGAAATTGATCACGACACACTGGACCGACAAACCGAAGAAAACAGCTGTGTGTTAAAAGAAAAAACAAATCAAATAAACTGAATGGCGGAAGAGACTTCAGATAACTGCATCCTCGGCAGCCACGAAAGAAAACGCAACAGACTTTATTTCAGTGAACTTCCAACCAAACCAATACACCCAACCAGCCAAGAAAAATATTCAAATAAACTGCCTCTAGTACATTATTATTGGATCTGGTTCAGCAAACGTGGAGAAATTAAAATGTCACTCTTGTGATAATCACATGTAAAGCATCTGGAATATTTGTAGAGAAAAATTAGGCAAAGGGCCGCAAGGTTAATATAGTTCCCTCACAACGATGAAATGTTCAGAACGAAAGGACACCACATGCTTATGTAGATTAAGAAGTGTGTTCACTTAGACTGGTGCAGTCAATATTGCACACAGACAGCTCAATTATTTGTCTAATGTTACAATTATGAGGTTTATAAGATTATTATATTTTGGGGCCGCAGCTTTAAATTTAGGCTAAATGAACGGAGTCATGTGACCTGTTCTGAAATCTGCCTGACAGTAAAACTAGGCAGTTTGATTGTTAGAGATCAAAGGAAGGTTTAGGTTGTTTTACCAAGAAGCCACTGCAAGGAGACAATGGTAGCAGTCTCAGAGTCTACCATGAGTTTATTTTTGAGTCTCCCAAAGTCCCAGAAAGGTGTTGAAGTTTCTGGGTTGTCTACAGTTGTGCTGTAAATCATCCACTTATTTGTAAGATGAAAGGGAGTTGGGGTTGTTATGACCGAGCAGTTGGTAAAGCTGAGTTCTCTAAAAAAAAATCCTAGAGGGAAACTTTAAACAACTGTCGTAACCTATAATTTTAAGTGTTATGTTTGAGATGCAACTCTAAATTCAGGAATCATACCACCAGTTTGAGAGGTTTTATATTAAGCTAACTGAAACATTTTATTAATTTACACAAGTTAAATGTGTACACATGGCTGCAAATTAATAAGATCATAACTTTTAACAAATTCCCAAACTAATCGTCATTAAGGCAACAGCAACCCACAGACTTAACCAGACACTAGGCAAAATATTTTCACCTTACAAATTCAAAATGGTTCTATTCAATTTGATTCCCGTGGAGACAGTTACAGCTGCTTTTGATCTCACATGGCCTCTGCTCTACACACATACACGAAACTGAAGTTATACTTAGCACAGCCCATTGAATGTAAATTCTCATTGTATCACCAGCCTCTTCTAACAATAAAACCCCTTTCATAGTACCAATTTTATTAGCAATATTAACATATTGCTTTGGTTTCTGCTCACTAGGTGTCAGAATTCACCCTGCTTCTTGAATGCTCTATTCAAAAAATGCAAATGCACTCTACCTCTCTGTTTACATCTCAAAACTAGCACACAAAGCACCCAGATATAAAAACAAAAAACTGCGGATGCTGGAAATCCAAAACAAATACAGAATTACCTGGAAAAACTCAGCAGGTCTGGCAGCATCGGCGGAGAAGAAAAGAGTTGACGTTTCGAGTCCTCATGACCCTTCAACAACTTTTCTTCTCCGCCGATGCTGCCAGACCTGCTGAGTTTTTCCAGGTAACACAAAGCACCCAGACTAGCTGGCTTTAATCCAATTAAGACACACCCACAGACTAAACCTCTATTTTAAAAGAAAAATATTTCCCAATAATATTATAGCTTCATGACAGGGGTCAAGAATACCTAATTAGCATTTCTACCTAGACACAAGGTAAATGTGTTCCACATTGCCTTGGGGCGGAAGGCAGAGGAAACCATTTGAGATCAGATTTCAGGCTTCCCTAAAAATCAACGAATATCACAGACAGGTAGTAGAGATCTGTGTGGTCAGCAGAGGTAAGAGGCTACTTGGTTTTGCAAGTTGCCACCGTCAGATTTGGGAAGGGAATGGTCTGTTGTTGAAAAAACGCATCTTATAGCCATCTAAGGACTCAGAGATTTGTCCTGGCATGGCCAGGGGAAAGAAGAATCATCAGAATAGGATTTACTGCTGGTGGTGCATTTAAGAGACACACTTCCCAAAAACTGAGGCAAGTACCTGGAGATGGTCACTCAAAATTACTACTTGGCGAGGCGATGGGAACCCAAAGGATTCTGGGAGCAACTGTGCACTGTTTGCTACAAGAACTATATTGGGTCATAAATATAAGCTACAGAGAGGAACATTTCCCTTTTAACGTACAAGTTGTCTACAAAAAAAAATGTTTTGTCAAGTGCTTTTTTAGTCATTTGTTCACAGTAAAAGTTTTCAAATAGTGAAATCTTGCTGTCATTCTTTCAGCTTTTAACTGGAAGTTCGAATCTCTTTAAAAGTCATCAGTCGCTATGGAGATCGTAACACTATTAGATGAGTGTCGTGGTGGGTTTGACTGCACATTGCCACACAGAAGCAAAATTCAGAACGAGCTACTGGGCAGCTATAGTACATACAAGAAACTACAATGCTAGCCAAAGCTGAGCCCCCGGTCCTACAATCCTCCATATGGCTTGGTTATTTGGAACATCCAGATCAAATTCTCTGCAGCAACCAAAATGGAAAAATATTCCATGACACAAAAGCATAAATATTTAAACACTGTCCAATCATATCATTCTGCTTTTCCCAATACCTAGCTCCACTTTGAAGAGATCTAATCGTGCGTCTGATTTTTCACAGAAACATATGGAACAGGAAGGAAGCTATTTGGCCGTTCATGTCAATGCAGCTGAAAAAGAACTATTCAGCCTTGCCCCACTTTCCAACTCTTGTCAATAGCCTTGTAGGCTAAGGCACTTCAACTTCAACCATTGGCCAGCAACTGAACTGGACTAGCCATATAAATACTGTGGTGACAAGGGCAGGTCAGAGGCTAGGAATCCTGCGGTGAGTAACTCACCTCCTGACTCCTCAAAGCCTGCGCACTATCTACAAGGCACAAATCAGGAGTGTGATGGAATATTCTCCTCTTGCCGGGATGAGTGCAGCTGCAATAGCACTCAAAAAGCTTGACACCATCTAGGACAAAGCAGCCTGTTTGGTTGGCATCCCATCCACAAACATTCACTCCCTCCACCAATGACAAACAGTGGCAGCAGTGTGTACCATTTACAAGGTGCACCACAGGAATTCACCATGGCTTCTTAGACACCACCTTCCAAACCCACAACCACTCACATCTGGAAGGACAAGGGCAGCGGATACATAGGAACAGCACCAACTGGAAGTTCCCCTCCAAGCCACTCACCAAACTGACTTGGAAATACATCACCGTTTCTTCAGTCACTGGGTTAAAATCCTGGAACTCCCTCCCTAACAGCTCTGTAGGTGTACCTACATCACATGGACAGCAGCAATTCAAGAAGGCAGCTCACCATCACCTTCTGAAGGGCAATTAGGGATGGGCAATAAATGCTGGCCCAGCCAGTGAAGCCCACATCTCAAATGAATGGATTAAAAAAAATGCTTGGATATGCAGTTTTTTTTTCAAATGTTGTGAGGGTTCTGCCTCTACCACCCTTTCAGGAGGTGAATTCCAGTGAAAATATTGCTCCACTCCCAATTATTTTAAATCTATACCCCCTAGTTATTTCTCTCTCTGATAATGGAATAGGTTGTTCCTATCCACTCAATTAATTCTTCCCCTCAGCCACCCCTGTTCCAAAGAAAGAATCCCATCCTATCCAATCTTTCCTCATACTATGATTTTCTTGTCTGACAGCATCTTCAAATCTCCTCTGTACCTTCTTTCGTACAATCCTGCCGTTCCTGCAATGTCACCAGAACTGTGCACAGTACTGTAATTGCGGCCTAACTAATGGTATTTAACAAGCAGATGGCAAAATGTTTAATATGGTACAACAGTATAAGTGCTAATACATTCAACCTAATGTAGGTCATGGAAGTTTTAAGATGCTCAAAAGGGCAAAAAATTGAACAAAGTTCATGATTCGGGAGGGCGTGGTCTAACTTCTATAAAACTCTGAACATTTGAATCTTTTAAAGGATGTAGGGAGGGAGGAGGGATGGAATATGGGAACAGGGAGGTAATAATGTTACCATATTAAACATTTTGCCATCTGCTTGTTAAATACCATTCAAAAACCCAGTTTCATGATAAATGCATCATGTTAGCACACAAATATTTAGGTAAAAATACAATTTGTGGTTCAGCAGTTACCCTCAGTTTGTGTGTTACACCCCTCTCACTCAGCTAACAGGCAACCATACCTGGGCAAACAGATACTTTCCCTGGCTTGTCTAGTCCAACTGCCTCAGTCTAATTGGAGGGGGAAGAGCTGGTGGAAAGCAGGGTTCTAATGCTGGAGGTGGTTATGGAGATAGGGAGGGCCAAGGCTATGGGGTAATTTAAACAAGAGGATGCGTTTTTTTTAATTGGAGGCATTGGAGGGGCCTGGAGCCAAAGTTGATCAGAAAAGGACAGAGGTGATGAGCACATGGGAGTTGATCCGGGAGAGGATACATGTTGGATTTTACATGAGCAGAGGGAATGGGAAGATAGCCAGGAGAGCAGAGAAATACTTGAGACTTGAAATGACAGAGCCATAGAGCATTTCAATAGCACTGGGTTGGAGGAGATGTGAGGGTGTGTGTGTGTGGGGGGGGGGGTGTGTGTGTGTGTGTGTGTGTGTGTGTGTGTGTGTGTGTGTGTGTGTGTGTGTGTGTGTGTGTGTGTGTGTGTGTGTGTGTGTGTGGCAATGTTACATAGGTTAAAATTGGTGGCCTTAGTGATAGGGGATAAGGAGTCAGAAGCACAGTCTTGGAGCCAAAATTATGGATTGTCTAGTTCACACTGAACAGTAGCTGGAAAGAGGGCTGTAATCGGTGGTAATGGTGTGGAATTTGTAGCCAGGGCTAAGGTCAGTTAATTTGGTAATGGCAAAGTTATTAAGAAAGCTGCACTGCATGCAAGACAATGTTGGGACAAGCAAGCTAACAGCTAAGAGGCAGAGGGAAGATAGAGAGATGGTGGAGAGGTACAGCACATTGTTGTCAATGTACATTTGGAAGCCAATTGCATGTGCAACATGTAAATGAGGAAGAGGACGGAGCCAAGGCGAGATCCCCAAGAGGATCTCCAACTACAACAGTACTTACAGGAGTGGGGAAAATTGCTATTAGAGAAACTGCTCCAGCTATGGTTGAATAGCTAATCGTATAAATAGGACCAACCACTGAGCTGGACAATGAAGAAGTGGTGTTGGAGGCCGGTGTGGTCAACCATGTCAAAGGTTGCAGAGTTGTCAAGGAGGAAAAATGTCACAGGAATTCCCTGATTAAATCTGTATCAGTGCTGTGGCTGAAGTTGAAAGCTGACTGGAAAGATTCAAACATGGAGTTATGAAAAAAGTTGGCATTGATGTGGGAGATCTATTCAAGGATTTGGGGGGGTGATGTCATTTGCAAGGAAATGGGGATCCATTTCTCTGGTGGTTCTGATGGAAGGGAGTGGAAAGTATCTGAGCAGAGGGAATCTGTCATGCCAGCTGGCATGGAAGCCATTAAACATGGTTAAGAGCTCAGCAGTTTAGCAAAATTTAAGTCAAAGGGAGTAGGAGGTGGGTCCCAAACATATGAGAAAAATGGAAGAATCACTAGCGAAAGACATTAGATCAGAGCCTTGGGAAGGGTTTGCTTTTTTGATGAGGGAAAGTGGAGGGAGGAAGCTGAGATGGTCTTAATCTTATTGGTAGAACACCAAAATGACGCTGTCCCACTACTGTGCTCAATAATGCCCATGCACATTTATTTTCTAATCTGCGAACGCAGTTTAAGATTGATAAGGAGTGCTAACTGCATTCTCCAATTCACTTCTTTGAAGTGATTGAATTCCAGACAAATAATCTGTGGAAATTACCTAGAAAATTTTCAATGTCAACACTTTGCATTTCTAACAAGAAGCTTTCATCAACACATTTTAATTCTGCTACAAACTGCTGTAGACCATAGAAGACCCTGCCACTTGATGTGGAAATTAGTGCTGCAAGTTTTCACTGCAACACAAATTCATGTTATTTTGGTTAAAAATACAGAATGAAGGTCATCATAACCTGAAACTTTAACTCTGCTCCCACCACAGATGCTGCGTTACCTGTGTATTTCCAGCATTTTCTGTTTTTATTTTGGAATTCCAGTATCTGTAGTATTTTGCTTTTGTAATATAAAAGTTATGATGGATTTATAATCCACACAGTGCCAAGGGCAAGCAGAGCAGGACAACCTCCACAGATTGAGTTTCTCAGCAGTTAAGGAGTCAGCTCCAGCGTGACTGCTGAATTATACTGGTACTTTTGCACCTTGTGAAGATGGTAGTAAACTCCAGTCTACAAGCCAAATTATTTTTCAATAAAGCTTTTTATAAATAAGACAATCTTTCTTTTGAAGTAATATGGAAGTCATTTCCTAATGCAGTCATCCAGATCAGCTGCAACGATAAAATGGGATTGCAAATCAATCTGTGCTATCTCACTATGCTCATCCCCTTTTACTCCATAGTATCTCTGTAGCTGTACAAGCAATTTCCTATATTTTCCCCAGCATTCCAGTATTTTTTCTTATTATGTTTGGTAAAGACTGCAATATTACTTGTTATTTTTCAATTATTATCCTTTTTTGAGTACATGAATGGAGGTTCAAAATAGCAGTGATGCTGCGTCACCATGTTATAAATTGTCATTAACATGAGCTAGGGATGAGTGAAGGGAACAGCCAAGGATAAAAGGGCACATATGTTGGGACTCACCCCACTTTGTTCCTGGACCCAGCACAAAAAAAAAAATCAAAGTCACATTAACTAAGTTCTTCAATCAAAATCGTGGGAAAGTGCCTCAACAAGTTCTTTTTTAAAAAAGAAAAATGTTTATAAACTACTATTTCAGAATATGCTGAACAAATTCCTTATATGGTAGTTAAAGCAGTTCATTTGCAAGTAACAAAAAAACCTGACTCGTCTGCTGCTGTTTACATTAGAATTTTTTAAATGACATAACTTTATATAGTTCCTACAACATGAGATGTGAATGTTGAAATGGATGCGTGGACTGACAAGAAAGGTCAAGGTCAGGAACCAGTACATCGGGGGGAGGTCAGTGAAGATTGTAGAAGCAGTGAATAAAGTAATGAGAAGAGGTTGAAAAGGTACGGCCTGTTGTGGAAAGTTGTAGTGAGTGATGATGGTAATGCCAGGAAGAGGAGAGTCCAAGGCCAGATTGAAGAACGTGATGGCGAGAGACAAAAACACAGAAGAATTGGTAGAAGAACGGGTGACCGACAAGGGATAGAGAAGGAGGAATCAGCCAGCATTGTGGTGACCCCAAGTAAAATGGGAGAAGCTGAAAAAAAGCAGAATAAAAATACCCCAACATCCTTCATGGGAGCGTTATCAAACAAAAGTTGACGCAACATGATAATTTGCTGCAGCGAAAAATCTACCCTTTAACTGCAATAGAACATTTAATACATGGTTGGAACAGGCAGAGGATTTTCCCCTTTGCCTGCACAAGAGATACAGATTTTTACCAGAATTGTCAAAAGTCATCAACTCCAAATTTAGTTATTTTGGCACATATAATCTCCAACTATATTAACCTAAACAGCAGTACATCAACTGTCATTTACTTAATGAAAGAAAAGTTTTTTGAAAACAACAATATTGAATTCTAATCCTGAGACTGTGCACAAACATAAGATAAAATTCTTGGGGATCACTATAACCTAACAGTGCATACCGCATAGGCCCAGGCTTCACTTTAAGTTTAAGGGCTCATGTCTCAGAGCACTTAAAAACTTAAATTAAAGATTAGTTTAAGGGTTTAGGTTGTTTTTTTAATTCTGGAGGATTTTTTTTTGTCTAATTGCTCACTAATTTGAGCTAAGGCTTCAGCCCAATTTGCAGAACAGCAGCAGCATTACCAGCATCAGAAGGAACTCAACTAATTCAAACAAACACCAATAACAACGTTCCTCACAACTGTACTGGTCTCCAAACACTGATAGATATACCTCAGGGGTCAGCGCTAAGTTTGCTTTTGCCTTTGATACACGTGACATATTTTGGATGGAGAAACAAGGAACGGGAGTTAGAGATTCAACGGACTGCAGCGATTCAAGGCGGCAGCTCACTCCCGCATTCTCAAGGGCAATTAGGGCTGGGCAACAAACGCTGGCCTTGTCAGCAACAACCATACCCAGCGGATAAATGAATTTTAAAAAAGACACTGACGGTGGGAGATGATCCTAGTACAAACTATAGGGAATGAACAAGAAAGTCAATGAACCTAGGGAACTGACACATGCAGGTAGAAAAAAAAAGGCCAAAAATATTGTGTGTTTTACAGGCAAGGGCAAAGTACTAGAGAAAATAACTAATACTCTATTTGTACAAGGCAATGGTTGGGCCACAGCTGGTTTATTGTATGCAGTTTTAGGAACCCCAATTATAGAAAGGACACAAGTCACAAATAGCATAAAGATTCACCAGGATGATGGCAAGGTTGGGAAATTATAGCATTCAGGAGAACCGTGAGCTACTACAACTTGGTGCAGAGGTTCAAATGAGACTTAGAAGAAAATTTTACAATAATTAAATTGTTTGATAGATAGTGTGAACAGGATATTTCTTCTGGTTGGGGAGTAAATGACAAAGAAACATCAATTTAAAATCATTAAGGCTGGAGAAAGAGGGGTGAGAAGAAATCTATTTTTATATAGTTTCCAGAGCATATACTGCTTTACCTCAAAGTGATTGAGGCAGAAACACTGCAGCTTTTAAGGGAAATTTGTTTGCAGCAAACCAGAGATACTGTGCTACAGGGGAACAAGAGAGGCTGTTGGATTAGTTTAGACTGTGCTCGCAAAGTTGGCACAGACAGCATGCTCCAAATGACCTTGCTCTGTGCTGTAAACTCCAGTGGTTCTTATGGGTGCTGCTATTTCTACATCCAAAACAGAGTCACTGTTTTCTTTCAACTTAAGCTTCAAAAGCTAGATATTTCTGTCATTCACTCAACACATTCAAGTGACCAGTCTTGCTGAGGGGAAGGAAACCCTCACTTCTTGAGCACTTTAACATTACAAATCAACAGCAATGAACAGATGAGATGGTGCTTAGTCCCAGTGCAAACATCAGTGTATAGACAAATCCGAAGACTACAGTGGCAGGTCTCGCTTCTCAAAGCTTGACGGTCAAGGTAGATCCTTCAGTATACTGACAGAAGTAATCAAAGCTCCACTACCTTACCTTGAAAAGTTCATTGTAGATGATATACAATTCCCCTAACCAGTTCATTGTACAATAGTCTCACTATCTACAAGACGACAATAGAGGTTGAACTTCCATATAAATCTTTCAGGAGATATGCAACAGATAAAGTCTAAACAGAAAATAAACAAGAAATGTCTCAAAACAACACATCACAGAATTTTCTGAAACAGTATCCTATCTTTTTAGTAAAGGTGCTCACATTTGAGGCAGTAGAAACATAGATGACACTGGTACGTTGCACATAAAAATCGTACATTTAAAAAGAAGTCTGCAATTCAGGCTAACACCAGTTTCACCACATGTACAGGCAGGATTTCAATTCCACTCCTGCAGGAATTAGATGGACCCATCTCACAGCTTAATCACGGAATCAATGAAGCGTGGTTTTGAAAAAGAAAAGACAAAGCAAATACCAGTGATGGACAAACCAACAGACGATGTAATACAAGGTAGCAGAACAATGTGCAACTGCAGCATTACTGGATAATACATGGATATAGACATTGCATGTAACTATATATAACCATCTAAATGCATGCAATTTTGCAGCAAAACAGTCATATCAGTGCAACCTCTTCAGTAAGGAATACTTCTGACTCTAGGATACTGACTTATCTAATAGTTTTGCAAATATTGAGTATCAAAAAAAATGAGCAATTTGTTTCGGAAACTTGAAAGCAGATGGTATTTGGGAATTGTAAATTTTATTCCTAGGTTTGCAAGTTATTTCTCTATCTCAGATAAGATAATCAGTTAACGTGGGGCCAGATTTTGCTGCGAAAATAAGAGAGAGGCTAAGGGCAGTCACTATTGTATAAGCACAAATTCAACAGCAGCTTCTGGTGAGCGGAGGTGTTGTAAAAGACAAAGCCCTCCTCAGTAAGCTGTGCGAAAACCACATTTCACCATTCAGCTCCCCATTCAAATTTAATGAACAGGCTTTGTAGATACAGATTAAACTCACCAGAGAAAATTAGGGCTTGTCCATTCCAGGCTAAGTACCGTTGTAACAGTGTGCCAAGTTCCAATTATAAATGTGGAGTCCCATACCTTCAGTTTTCAATTATTGTTGAAGATTTTTTCTTTAAAAAGTACATTTTTAAAAATTTTTCTTGCTTATTTTATCTTTTTCAGTCTAATTTTTCATTCCCACATTTTTTTTCAGTACCTAATTTGACAAAGATATTTAATTCAAGCTTCCACTTTCTGGTTCAAACTCTATGTTGCTCAATAATGACTCTTTAATCTGATCAGTTAAGAAGTTACACAGGGACTTGCACTGTTCACACATGTCCCAGATGCCCTGGAGAGGGCACAGTGTCATTTGGATTATCCCTCAATAGCAATTTGCATGCAAAACCCCAAGAAAATTCCATGGACAAGTGCAAGTCTAACAAACTTTCAGTTCTGTTTGGGAGCTGCTCATAGCAAAGTCTGGCCCGTCTTGCTTCTCACATTCGACCAACATCAAAAACATAAGAAACAGGAGGAGTAGACGACATGATCTGTCGAGCATGCTACACCAGTTGATCATGGGTGATCTTCAGCTTCAACTCCACTTTCCCAGTGCTCTCCATATCCCTCCATTCCCTAAGGTACCAAAAATCTGTCTATTCCAGCCTTAAACGTATTCAACTATGGAACATCCACAACCCTCTGGGGTAGAGAATTCCAAAACAAAAACAGAATTACCTGGAAAAACTCAGCAGGTCTGGCAGCATCGGCGGAGAAGAAAAGAGTTGACGTTTCGAGTCCTCAAGACCCTTCGACAGAACTAGGCGAATCCCAGGAAGGGGCGAAATATAAGCTGGTTTAAGGTGGTGGGGGGGTGGGGTTGGGTGGGGGGAGAGAAGTGGAGGGGGGTGATGTGGTTGTAGGCAAAAGCAGTGATAGAAGCAGATCATCAAAAGATGTCACAGACAGCAGAACAAAAGGACACATAGGTGTCGAATTTGGTGATATTATCTAAACGAATGTGCTAATTAAGAATGGATGGTAGAGCACTCAAGGTATAGCCCTAGTGGGGGTGGGGGGGAGCATAAAAGGTTTTAAAATATTTTAAAATAATGGAAATAGGTGGGAAAAAGAAAAATCTATATAATTTATTGACACCAACACCCATCTAGGACCCTCCACCCCTGCCTGTCCCTCCGTCCCCACCCCATCTTCCAATCCCAGCCCCAGCCGTGTATTCACTATACCCCCTGACCTTCCCCTCTCTGATGCTGAACATTCAGTGCTCAGCAAAGGACTTAGTTTCATACCCTTACGCCCTCACCTTAATGAATTTCGGGCTCGGCACGATGCTGAATTCTTCTTCCGCCGTCTTCGTCTCCGGGCTCACTTCTTTGGGCAGGAGTCCTCTCCCCATTCAACGGATCCTTTCACCCACCTCCAATATTCTCCCTCCACCTGGACCCCTCCCTCTGGATTCTTACCTTCTCTTGATCTTTTCATTGAGAACTGTCGACGCGATATTAGTCGTCTCAATTTCTCTGCTCCTCTCACCCATTCTAATCTCTCTCTCGCTGAACTTACTGCACTCCATTCTCTCAGGTCCAACCCTGACATCGTCATCAAACCCGCTGACAAGGGTGGTGCTGTTGTTGTCTGGCGCACTGACCTCTACCTCGCGGAGGCTGAGCGTCAACTCACAGACACTTCCTCCTACCTCTCCCTGGACCATGACCCCACCACTGAACATCAAGCCATTGTTTCCAGGACTGTCACTGACCTCATCTCCTCTGGGGATCTTCCTCCCACAGCTTCCAACCTGATAGTCACCCAACCTCGGACGGCCCACTTCTACCTCCTACCCAAAATCCACAAACAGAACTGTCCCGGTAGACCGATCGTGTCAGCTTGCTCCTGCCCCACAGAACTCATTTCTCGTTATCTTGACTCCCTTCTCTCTCCCCTTGTCCAGTCCCTCCCCACCTACATCCGTGATTCCTCTGACACCTTACGTCGCATCAACAATTTCCAGTTCCCTGGCCCCAACCGCTTCCTCTTCACCATGGATGTCCAATCCCTCTACACCTCCATCCCCCACCAGGATGGTCTGAGGGCCCTTAGCTTCTTCCTCGAACAGAGGCCCGAACAATCCCCATCCACCACTACTCTCCTCCGTCTGGCTGAACTTGTTCTCACACTAAACAATTTCTCCTTCAACTCCTCTCACTTCCTCCAAATAAAAGGTGTGGCTATGGGTACCCGCATGGGCCCCAGCTATGCCTGTCTCTTTATGGGGTATGTGGAACATTCCTTGTTCCAGTCCTACTCCGGCCCCCTTCCACAACTCTCCGGTACATCGATGATTACTTCGGTGCTGCTTCGTGCTCTCGTCAGGACTTGGAAAAATTTATTAATTTTGCTTCCAATCTCCACCCCTCCATCATTTTCACGTGATCCATCTCTGACACTTCCCTTCCCTTCCTTGACCTCTCTGTCTCAATCTCTGGTGATAGACTGTCCACCAATATCCATTACAAGCCTACCGACTCCCACAGCTACCTTGACTACAGCTCCTCACACCCCACTTCCTGTAAGGACTCCATCCCATTCTCTCAGTTCCTTCGCCTCCGTCGCATCTGTTCCGATGATGCTACCTTCAAAATCAGTTCCTCTGACATGTCCTCCTTCTTCCTTAACCGACGTTTTCCACCTACGGTCGTTGACAGGGCCCTCAACCGTGTCCGGCCCATCTCCCGCGCATCCGCCCTCACGCCTTCTCCTCCCTCCCAGAAACATGATAGGGTCCCTCTTGTCCTCACTTATCACCCCACCAGCCTCTGCATTCAAAGGATCATCCTCCGCCATTTCCGCCAAGTCCAGCATGATGCCACTACCAAACACATCTTCCCTTCACCCCCACTGTCGGCATTCCATAGGGATCGTTCCCTCCGGGACATCCTGGTCCACTCCTCCATCACCCCCTACTCCCCAACCCCCACCTATGGCACCACCCCATGCCCAAGCAAAAGATGTAACACCTGCCCCTTCACTTCCACTGTCCTCACTGTCCAAGGGCCCAAACACTCCTTTCCAGTGAAGCAACATTTCACTTTCATTTCCCCCAACTTAGTCTACTGCATTCGTTGCTCCCATTGTGGTCTCCTCGACATTGGAGAGACCAAACGTAAACTGGGCGATCGCTTTGCAGAACACCTGCGGTCTGTCCGCAAGAATGACCCAAACCTCCCTGTCGCTTTCCATTTCAACACTCCACCCTGCTCTCTTGCCCACATGTCTGTCCTTGGCTTGCTGCATTGTTCCAGTGAAGCCCAACGCAAACTGGAGGAACAACACCTCATCTTCCGACTAGGCACTTTACAGCTTTCCGGTCTGAATATTGAATTCAACAACTTTAGGTCTTGACCTCCCCCCTCCATCCCCACCCCCTTTCTGTGTCTTCCCCCTTCCTTTTGTTTTTTTTCAATAAATTATAGATTTTTCTTTTTCCCCACCTATTTCCATTATTTTAAAATATTTTAAAATCTTTTATGCTCCCCCCACCCCAACTAGAGCTATACCTTGAGTGCCCTACCATCCATTCTTAATTAGCACATTCGTTTAGATAATATCACCAACTTCGACACCTATGTATCCTTTTGTTCTGCTGTCTGTGACATCTTTCGATGATCTGCTTCTATCACTGCTTTTGCCTACAACCACATCACCCCCCTCCACTTCTCTCCCCCCACCCAACCCCACCCCCCCCACCACCTTAAACCAGCTTATATTTCACCCCTTCCTGGGATTCGCCTAGTTCTGTCGAAGGGTCTTGAGGACTCGAAACGTCAACTCTTTTCTTCTCCGCCGATGCTGCCAGACCTGCTGAGTTTTTCCAGGTAATTCTGTTTTTGTTTTGGATTTCCAGCATCCGCAGTTTTTTGTTTTTTGTTTTAGAGAATTCCAAAGTTTCACAACCCTTTGAGTGAAGTAATTTCTCATCTCAGTGCTAAACATTCAGTCCCTTATTCTGAGGCTAAGTCTGCGTCTGCTAGACTCCCTAGCCAGCGAAAACATCAGAGTACCCTGTCAATCTTATATTGCAACGAGATCATCTCTCATCTTCTAAACTCGAGAACACAGACCCAATTTACTCAGCCTCTCATCATAGGACAATCCTCTCATCCCAGGGACCAATCTAGTGAACCTTTGGGTGCTGTTTTATAATCATATTTGCACTTCTTACTTCCTCTTTTAAAATTTGCATATCTTCCAAACCATGATAATCTTAAGCGCATCATACCTTTCAAGGTGCCACCTGCAATGAAGATGTCAACTTCTATATTTACTTTAATAAACATGAAAATCAAATCAAACCCAGGGAAACTGAAAAGTCAGGCAGTGGATAAAAGAGCATTAGGTATTTAGGGTGAACCTACAACTGTCCTTTACAAAGTATTGCTTCAATAAATCCATGTGAGCTATAACAGAGTATAATTTCCATCTATGTTAGAATATGCTCCTACATATGTCAAAAGCTCCTTGGAGTCCTATAAACAGAATGTCCAAAGCCCTAATCTTACATTCAATATATCAAGGTATTTTTCTCCCAGAAATCATCCAAAAAGAAATGCAGGCTGTCCACTTCACACAAAAATCTGCCAGCAACAACTGCAATTACATTTATAAAACACCTTTACCATCGAAAAATCTCCCAAAGCACTTCATACGAGTGTAATCAAAGAAAATTTGACACCAAGCAACTTTAAGCGATATTAAGACAATGCCCAAAAGTTTGGTCACAGAGGTAGGTTTTAAATATGTTTTATCAAAGGAGACAAAGATAGGGAGGTTTAGATAGGGAATTCCAGAACTTAGGACCAAGGTAGCTGAAGGCATGGCCACCAAAGCTGGAGTGATGAAAATCCAGGATATTCAAGGTCAGAATTGGAGGAGTGCAAGGTCAAAAAGAAATGGAAGCTTTGCATCATATCCATTGCACTCTCTGCACTTCCAACACTGGATGCCTAAAGACCCAGGCACAGGAGCCAAGTAATCACAGAAGCAAAATACTGTACATGCTGGAAATAAAACTTGCATTTGCTCAAAACATTTCTCTCTTTCCTCAGTCTCTTCTGCACATTCTACAGAATAAAGTAGATATGGTCTTGTTAATCAGTAATAGGAGTGAAATTTATATTATGCGTTATTTATAAAGGATGCCGAGAGGATGCCATTTCAAGACAACAAGCATTACAGTAACAAGTTTCAAATTAGAACAGGAAATGTCAAGTTTCACATTTGTGGCAGTTATTTGTATTCTTGATGCAGCATTTACAACAAAGAATATTTTGTTTTTAGTCATTCACAGGATGTGGGCTTCGCTGGCTGGGCCATCCCTAGTTGCCCTTAAGAAGGTGGTGGTGAGCTGCTGCAGTCCATCTGGTACAGGAACACCCACAGTGCTGTTAGGAAGGGAGTTCCCGAATTTTGACTCAGCGACAGTGAAGGAACGGCGATATATTTCCAAGTCAGGATGGTGGGTGGCTTGGAGGGGAACTTCCAGGTGATGGCATTCCCATCTATCTGCCACCTTTGCCCTTCTGGATGGTCGTGGTCGTGGGTTTGGAAGGTGCTGTCTAAGGAGCCTTGGTGAATTCCTGCAGTGCATCTGGTAGATGGTACACACTGCTGCCACTGGTAACCCCCCAGGATGTTGTTAGTGGGAGATTAAAAATTAAAACCATGAAACCATTGTCGATTGTTGACCTGGTTCACTAATGTCCTTAGGGAAGGAAATCTGCTATCCTTGCCTGGTCAGGCCTACATATGACTCCAGACCCACAGCAATGTGCCTGACTTAAATGAACTCTGAACAAGGGCAATTAGGGATGGGCAATAAATGCTGGCCTAGCCTGCCACGTTCACATTCCATGAATGAATTTTAAAAAAGGACTGCTTCAGTATCTGAGGAGTCACGAATGCTGCTAAACATTGTGCAATCATCAGCGAACATCCCCACTTCTGACCTTATGATGGAAGGAAGGTCATTGATGAAGCAGTTGAAACTGGTTGGGCCGAGGACACTACCCTGAGGAACTCCTGCAGCGATGCCCTGCAGCACATCACACCCATCATCCTTTGTGCTAGGAATGAGTCCAATCAAGCTTGTTATGGACAAAGAAAAAGACAAGTTGCAAAAAATGTTTTGGATTGGGGATTTTAGTAAAATAAGGCAGGATCTGAACAAGGTAGACTGGGAACAGCTGTGGGGAAATCTACAGAAGAGCAGTGGGGGGGGGCATTCAAAAAGGAAATGGGGAGGGTGCAGACTCAATACGTTCCCTCTAGGGTGATAGGAAGGAGTAACAACCCCAGAGGACCATGGATGACCAGAGATATTCAGGATACGATGAGAAGGAAAAGAGAGGCTTTTAGCAGGTACAAGGGAAGCAAAACAGCAGAGGCATTAGTGGAGTACAGACAGTGCAGGGTGGAGCTTAAGAAAGCAATTAGGAGAGCAAAGAGGGGATGTGAGAAAGCTCTGGCTGGTAAAAGTAGGGAAAATCCCAAGATATTCTATAAATATATAATGGGAAGAGGATAACTAGGGAAAGAATAGGGCCCGTAAGGGACCAAGGGGGCAATCTATGGGTGGAGCCAGAAGACATCGCTAGAGTGTTGAATGAATACTTCACATCCGTCTTCACCCAAGAGAATAAGGATGCTGGTATCGAACTCGGGGAGAGAGACTGCAAGGTTAAGCAAATTGATGTAGGGAGCAATAAGGTATTGGAGGTGTTGGCAGGCTTAAAAATGGACAAATCTCCAGGTCCGGATGATTTGTGTCCCAGACTGCTGAGGGAGGCAAGGGAGGAGATCGCAAGGGCTCTGACCCAAATTTTTAATTCCTCTCTGGCCATGGGGGAGATGCCAGAGGACTGGAGAACAGCTAATGTGGTTCCACCATTTAATAAGGGTTGTAGAGATAAGCCAGGGAGCTACAGGCCAGTGAGTCTCATGTCAGTAGTAGGGAAACTATTGGAGAAATTTCTGAGGGAGAGAATCTATCTCCACTTGGAGAGGCAAGGTTTGATCAGGGTAGTCAGCATAGCTTTGTCAGAGGGAGGTCATGCCTAACAAATTTGATTGAATTTTTTGAGGAGGTGACCAGTTGTGTAGATGAGTGTAGTGCAATTGATGTAGTTTATATGGATTTCAGCAAAGCCTTTGCCAAGGTCCCACATGGGAGACTAATAAAGAAGGCAAATGCACATGGGATACAGGATAATTTGATCAGGTGGATTCAAAATTGGCTTAGCTGTAGAAGACAGAGGGCGATGACAGAAGGATGCTTTAGTGACTGGAAGCCAGTGTCCAGTTATTTACCACAAGGATCTGTGCTGGGTCCCCTATTATTCATCATTTATAAATGACATAGATGACTATGTGAGGGGTTGGATTAGTAAGTTTGCGGATGACACAAAGATTGGCCAGGTGGTTAACAGTGAGGTTGAGTGTCTTGGGCTACAGGAAGACATAGACAGGATGGTCAAATGGGCAGAAAAGTGGAAGATGGAATTTAACCCTGAAAAGTGAGAGGTGATACATTTTGGAAGGAGTAAGTTGACAAGGAAATATTCAACAAGCGGCATGGCACTAGAAAGTTCTGAGGAACAAAGGGACCTCGGTGTGTGTATCCATAGATCTCTGAAGGTGGAGGGGCAGGTTAGTAGGGTGTGTTAGTGAGGTGGTGAAAAAGGCATATGGGACACTTGACTTTATCAATCGAGGCATAGATTACAAAAGTAGGGAGCTCATGTTGGAGTTGTATAGAACCTTGGTGAGACCACAATTGGAGTACTGTATGAAGTTCTGGCTGCCACATTATAGGGAGGATGTGATTGCACTGGAGGGGGTGCAGAGGAGATTCACCAGGATGTTGCCTGGGATGAAACATTTAAGTTATGAAGAGAGGTTGATAGACTTGGGTTGTTTTCGTTGGAACAGAGAAGACTGAGGGGCAACCTGATCGAGGTGTACAAGATTATGAGGAGCATGGATAGGGAGCAGCTGTTCCCCTTAGTTGAAGAGTCAGTCACGAGGGGACATAAGTTCAAGGTGAGGGACAGGAGGTTTAGTGGGGGGGATGTGAGGAAAAACTTTTTTTACCCAGAGGGTGGTAACGGTCTGGAATGCGTTGCCTGGGAGGGGAGGAGGCCGGTTGCCTCACATCCTTTAAGAAGTACCTGGATGGGCACTTGGCACGTCATAACATTCAAGGTTATGGGCCAAATGCTGGTAAATGGGATTAGGTAGGTAGGTCAGATGTTTCTCACGTGTCCGTGCAGACTCGATGGGCCGAAGGGCCTCTTCTGCACAGTGAGATTCTGTGATTCTGTGAATGGAGAGTCCCCCCCCACCCCCACCCCCCCCCTACCCCCCCAAATTTGGCAAGACAGACCCAGCAGAGGTGGCGACCCAGTGGTATACAGTCAGAAGGGAGTTGCCTTGGGAGTCCTCAACATCAGCTCAGGACCTTATGAAGTCTCATGGCATCAGGTCAAACATGGAGAAGGAAACATCCTGCTGATTACCATGTACCGCCCACCCTCAGCTGATGAATCAGTGCTCCTCCACGTTGAACGCTCCTTGAGGAAGCACTGAGGGTGCAGAATGTACTCTGGGTGTGGGGCTTCAATGGCCATCACCAAGAGTGGCTCAATAGCAACATTACTGACTGAGCTCTGAAGGACATAGCTGCTAGACTGGGTCTGTGGCAGGTGGCCAGGGAACCAAAAAGAGGGAAAAACCTCATCCTCACCAACCTGCCTGCTGCAGATGCATCTGTCCATGACAGTATCAGGAGGAGTGACCACTGCACAGTTGTTGAGGAGACTAAGTCCCACCTTCACATTGAGGATACCCTCCATCGTGTTTTGTGGCACTACCACCATGCTAAATGGGATAAATTTCAAACAGATCTAGCAACTCAAGACTGGGCATCCATGAGGCACTGTGGGCCATCAGCAGCAGCAGAATTGTACTCGAACACAATCTGTAACCTCATGGCCTGGCATATTCCCCACTCTACCATTACCATCAAGCCAGGGGATCAAACCTGGTTCAGTGAAGAGTGCAGGAGGGCATGCCAGGAGCAGCACCAGGCATACTTAAAAATGAGGTGTCAACCTGCTGAAGCTATAACACAGAACTACTTGCGTGCCAAACAGCATAAGCAGCAAGTGATAGACAGAGCTAAGCGATCCCACAACCAACAGATCAGATCTAAGCTCTGCAGTCCTGTCGCATCCAGTTGTAAATAGAACATGATCATTCAGCATTTTAACATTCTTCAGGTCAAGGCAGCAAAGGTGGACACAGGCACAAAGGAGCTTTGTTTTGCTGCAGGTGTATTTGGAATGGGTCAAATCCAAAGTTTCCGTAAAACTGGAAATGAATGGCCATGTGCTCACACTGACAAATGCATCCCTCCTTCTACAAGCTGCATTGTTGAATTTGAGGGGACTTATTATTCACGCCTCCAGAGGGGTTCAGATTCCTTGGTAGTTTCCCATTTCTAGGTGGAAGCTGCATATTACATTGTCTAACTAGAATTTTGTTCCATTGATTCTACTATGGTGGGAAGGACATGGTTTTACTATGAGGCGGGAACATAACTTTTTGCCACTTGCAAACACTAGTCTGCAAATCGCAGAAGAGTTCCACCATACCCCTGAGAGATAGGAAAGTGGGTCTAAAGTGGAAGTGGGTCTACACTGATACAGGCCTTTGTAGTTTCCTAGGTCACTTTTCAGAATAATTGGATTTGAATACTGAACTAGGTGCTTGTAAGAATACACCAAGATCATATTCCCTCCAGAATTAATCTGACAGAGAGAGGGGGAGAATTGATTACATTTGTGTTTTGAATTGAACCCCACATATTTTACTGTAATGTACTGATGATTGCTCCAGGTTCACCATGATAGGTGACCTAGACTAGACACCCACATTCCTTTCCGCTGGTTCTAGCTTTGTGTACGAGTACAATGTCCAAGGCAAAGGTATGATTAGGGTTGTTAACTATTAGCTGTCGACAGGGGTCATACTAAAGTAGAAAGGAGTGTCTGATTTAGAAATACCTTGACATATCCCAATGAGAAAGGTTAAATTTTTCCATTAACTTCAAAGAGGAATAGGAACATAAGATTTAGGTGCAGGAGTAGGCCATTCAGCCCTTCAAGCCAGCTCCACCATTCAATAAGATCATGGCTGATCTGGTTGTGCCTCAACTCAGATCTTCTCCTCCAGAAGGAACTAGCTAAGCCTAGTGACACCCCCACTACATCAGGCTCTGAACCCGCTTGTGACTGGCTCATCTAAGAGCTCTTCACTGCCAGACTGGAAAGAGAACCGGCAAGACCCAGCAAAATTTTCAGTCCTATGTATGTTTTTTTCCAGATCATTTATGTAATAATGGGGTGATTTTTTTTTTGTTCCTTCAGGCTTCCAGACCAAGTCTGTAAGGAGAAGGTCAAATTGGGAGTTAAGATGGGAAGTTTCAGCTTTCCACAATCAGCCATAATGTTTTATTCCAGCCATTACAGTATATCAGAGAGGCACCACCCTGTTTGAAGAGTTTAAAGTTTAGAAGTCAAAGTCCTCCCTTGAGCTTGGGAGGTTATAGCTATCCTTTTAAAAATAAAAGGAATTGGAAACAGAAAGGCCCCATACCTTTTCAATCCTGGATCTTGAGTTTGAATTTAGGCCACACTTTTGGGGAGAAAGTCTTTGCTCTCATAGGTCATACTGAAACAAATCTAGAACTGTCTTTCACTGCTCTTTGAGGGCATGAGCTCATTTTGCAAAACCACCAAACATTTTACCCAGAGGGCGGTGACAGTCTGGAATGCACTACCTGGGAGGGTGGTGGAGGCGGGTTGCCTCACGTCCTTTAAAAAGTACCTGGATGAGCACTTGGCACGTCATAACATTCAAGGTTATGGGCCAAGTGCTGGTAAATGGGACTAGGTAGGCAGGTCAGGTGTTCCTCATGTGTCGGTGCAGCCTCGATGTCAGTTCTGTCGAAACGTCAACTCTTTTCTTCTCCGCCGATGCTGCCAGACCTGCTGAGTTTTTCCAGGTAATTCTGTTTTTGTTTCACATGGTAAGGGCGCCATGGCCACCTTCCAGAGTGACAGATTAGCAATATGCAGTGAATTAAACATAGATATTGTCAGCAGGCTGTGTAACCTGTTAAAATTCAGATTACACTGGCATCAACTGAACAGCTGGAAAACAAAAGCCATCTTATTTGTCTTCCACAAGGAATGCTGTAGCCTTGCTTTGGTTCTAATCCCCTCCCAAGCCACACTATGAAGCTGGACTAGACACAATATACAACATTGGTATTCCACCCTTAGCTAGCTTTGAAACTCCAGCACGAAATTAGCATGCTTTCCTTAATCTTTGCAAAATTATCTATCTTATTTCCGCTGCTGAAAATGTTGTACATCTTTTTTACCTCAAGCTTTGAATTCTCCAACATCCTGCTTGGCAGCCTGCCAAATTCTTGCCAATACAGGCTCAAATTTGTCCAAAGCTCTTCCATCCACACAACATCCCGCGCTAAGTTCCGCTAACCATTGTCTTTGCCCTCACCACTTCTTCATTTAATTCATTTTATTAGGAAACAGGAAGTAAAACTCCTTGTCTTTCTTTACAAATCCCTCCACTGCCTCACTCCACCTTGTCTCTATAACCTCAGGTGCTCTATAGTCCTCTCACTCACAGCCCCTGCGCAATCTCCTCTCACCATTCCTCACTCATGGCAGAGTTTTCAGCCACACTTTGTCCCAACCTCTAGAATTCCCTCTCCTTAACTCTTCACCTTGTTATATTTCTCATTTAAAAGCTGCTAACAAAAGGGAATATGGTGCTGTTCATCCAACAGTCACCTGCCTGAAACACTATGTAGGAGAGATGATAAATGCCCTTTTCCATCAGCTTGCAAGTTTAAAAGGCTTTTGCACCCAAAACTCTGGAATTAAACTATTAACTCATGAGCAGATTGACATCTCTGTTGTTCCTTTAAAGGAACAACAAATGTCCTGTGCACTTACAGAAAATGTCCACATGTTGACTTCATGGCTCAATTTAAATACTGGAGTCATGACTAACTGTTACTAGTAGCCTGAAATCAACCCAACAGGGAGTTTTGAACATACTCATCCTGGAACTGGATGTTTACAAAAAGATAGCAACTAAGAATTCAGAGGCATTCATACGATCTGGCTTTGTAAATGATAACATGTAACTTCACATAAAACCCCTACATAGATTTCATGTTGTTCATTACAGCCCATTTGACGATTTTGCTGCCTGAAATGAACTGATTTTTCTACCAACCTTTCACACCACAAAGAGAAACATGAATACACTACTTAGCTCTGTCACATTTACGTCGAGCTTTTTCATTTCACGTCATCTCAGTGGGTTCCACCCAGTTCATGGAAATGTCGCTTATACTGCAGAGTAGCACCAAGAATTTGGACACAAATAAACTAACATGCACCACCATCATGTTCCCTCAGCTATTAGAACATAGAAAGAGAAATAAAAGATGTAGTTTGGCAGAAAGAAGGGTTTTGTTTTTCCATTCGCTAGCTAGGCCAGCATTTATTGCCCACCCCAAATTGCCCCTGTTCAGAATCAACCAAGAGTCTGGAGTCACATGTAGGGACAGCAGATTTCCTTCCCTAAAAAGTGAATCAGATGGGTTTTCATTTTTACGACAATCGGCAATGGTTTCATGGTGATCAGACTTTTAATTCCAGATTTTTATTGAATTCAAATTTCACCATCTGCCATGGTGGGATTTGAAAATGGATCCCCAGAGCATTACACTGGGCCCATGGAATATTAGTCCAATGACAACAGCACTACGCCACCGCCTCCCCGGCACTGTGCTGGCATGCTGGGTGAGAAACCACTGACCAGGGGCAATCAATGGAGACAACAAATTGGAGAGCCCCAAAAAAGGGAAAAGAAGGAGAAGGAAGAAGGGAGAAGAGACACAGACACAACAGAGACTTGTATTAGATGTAGATCCCAATCAGTTTTGGAACAAAAATTATTTTGATGCCAAAACAGAACCCATGTAAGAGCCTGATGGAGAAGGGGGAAATTAATTCACATACCACACAAAGACAGATCTTTTCAGGCCAGTGTGAAACATACCACATTGATGTAGGAGTACATGGACCCAGTCTTATCCAACCTATCCACACTAATCTAATCAACCAAAAACAAATGACAATTAAAGCTGGAATCGATCACAAAGGAGACTATCAACAACATAGTAGATCTTGTGTTGATAAGCAGACATCAACCTGAAACATTAATTCTGTTTCTCTCCACAGATGCTGCCCGATCTGCTGAGTATTTCCAGCATTTTCTGTTTTATTTCAGATTTCTTGCATCTGCAGTGCTTATATTGTGTTAGAGTAGGTTTCCAACTGTATCATTATCATTTGTTATGCAACGATCATAGAATCATAAGCATAGAAGCATACAAACATACTAATTAGGAGTAGGCCACTTGGCCCTAGCCTGCTCTGCCATTTAATAAGAATGTGGCTAATCTGATTGTAACCTCAACTCCACATTCCAGCCTGGAGGAGACCATTCTGCCCATATGCCTGTGCTAACTCTTTGGTAGAGCTAGTAAATTAATCCCAGATCCCTATCGTTTTTCCTAGGGCGCCATAAAAACGTTCCTTTTCAACTATACATCCTATTCCCTTTAGAAAGTTACTGTTGAACCTGCTGCCTTTCAAGGATTCCAGATCATAAGTGTGTGAAAAAAAATCACCGCCCTTCTGTTTTATTTTGCTAATTATTTTGTCGGTCAGGGTCTGGTTTCAATCCAAGTAATCCCCATCTGTTTTATACTTGTGCGTGTGTCGATGTCACATTTGACCACCTATTTTCGCCTTCGTATCACCTGTCTCAGCTCATCTCCTGCTGGAACTTTCGTTCTGGCCTTCATTACCTTCAGATTCGACTATGCCAACCCGTACCTGGGGGCCCCCGTACATTCTACTCTCTGTGAGATGTGAGGTCATCCAGAACTTTGCTGCCATGTCTTAACTCACAGCAAGTCCAGCACCCCCATTGCCCCGTGCTTACTGCTGATCTACACTGGCTCCCGGTCAAACAACATTCTGACTTTAAGCCCTCCAAGACCTCACCCATCCGCACCACCCTCCAAGACATCCGAACGCCTCTAATTCTAGCGTCTTGTGTACTCCCAATTTTAATCGCTCCACCATTGGTGAGCGTGCCTTCAGGTGCCTCAGTCCTAACCTCTGGGATTCCCTCCCTACACCTCTCTGCCTTGCTTTCCTCCTTTAAGATGCGCCTTCAGCCCTCCCAATTCAAACCAGCCTTTGAATCATCTGACTTAACACCTCCTGGCGTGGCTGGATGGATGTCATACCTTGATTTATAATGCTCCTTGGGGAATGGTTCATTATGTTGGAAGGCGCTATAGGAATGTAAGCTGTGTTGTTATAATGTAACCGTGTTCGCATGGGGCGGACTGCGGTCTTTTTTTATTTAATTTTTTTTTTGCAGCTCAGTGGCACATCTTACCGTGATCTGGCGGAGCAGCTGGGGAGCCCCGGGTGACCTGCCCCTCTCTCTTGGGAAGCGGAGTGGCTTGAGGCGGCTCTGCTTGGCCAGGACCAGGAGGCTGCCCAGCAGGAGGCTGCTCAGGCACAGGGCCGAGTAGAAGAGGAGCCGGCAGAAGAGCCAGGCCAGGAGGGAGGGAGACCCGTCCTCGGACTGGAAGCAAGAGGCGGCGAAGAGGCAGAGTCCGGCCAGGAGCAAGTAGTAACCGCGGCTGCCATCAGGACACATAGTGACCATCGCATCTCCCAGCTCGACCCTCTCCTCCTTTTAAACGCGCTCACGTCCATAACACTCGCAAACATGTAGAAGGCACTTTCTGAAAGACTCGGGAACCGAATCCGCGACACCTGGAGGGAGAAAGAGGGGGAGGGGGAGGTAAATAAAATAAAAATTACAATTGACAGCAACAGCAACAAAAAAATAAAACAAAATGACATGAACAAGGAGATAAAATTAGAAAGGCGGCCAACCCGCTCTCATTTGCCGTTGCAGATCCTACATTTTCCTGAGCGTCTTGTTTCACATTGGGTCGTTTTGCGGTGAAATTCACAAATTTATCATCTTTCTCTCTCTCTCTCTCTGTAGTTTGTGGACGTCGCCAGTGAATGAAAACCTGTCCTGTCGCCTTTTTGCTTGTCAAATCATTCCTGAGGGGGAATTTTTTTTTTCTCTCTTCCCTTTCAAATATTCTCCTTGTGGGTGTTCAAACCTCCACAGGGCTGCACCTTGGCTATTTTTAAGTTTTAAAAATATATATAAATATATATTTCCCTCAAAGTATCTGCCGGCGGAGGGAAGAGCCTAAGAGAGAAAGTCTGAGGGTTTCTTTTCCCTCAACGTCCATTCCCCCTTGCAGGCAGTGTGTGTCTTTCGAGCGCTAATGATGTGCCCGTCACTTTCGGGTCCGCCTGTTTCCTGCCCCAATCTCAGCACAATCCGGAAAGGAAGCCACCTCTTAAAAGGGGCAGGCTCCCAAAATTCACTGGGCCCCACCAGACCCCTCACAGCTTCCACCTTCCAGCCTCCCTAACAGCCTTGCAGAAGGGGACCTGTTCAAACAACAACAACAGCAAAAAAGAGTTCACTCTATTGGGGGTGGGGAAAGAGTGAGGGTGGTTGGGTCCCACAAGTTGGAAATCAAGTCTGAGGTGATGAGCACCTACTCACTGAGCCCCAAGCTCCCAGGCAACGATTAAGGTTATAATGGCTCAACAAAGGCAAAGCTTAACCCAGAAGGAAAAAGACAATAAAACTTGGGAAATGACTGGTAGCGGTCCAAACTGCAGTTCCAAATTTAGGTATACAAGACCTATTTGGACCATTGCCAGTCCTTTCCCAAGATTTACTGGTTTTTCCAAATGTTAGACTAAGGTTATAAATTCAGAGGCTTTATTTTGTTTTGGCTCACATGAGTCGATTACCAGCAGAACAAATACAATTACAAGCCATCCACCTGAGGGAGCATTATACAGTGCAAAAATAGGCGGTCCAGTCAACTGAAAATAAGTGCCTAAATGGTGATTAGGTTCTCATCATTGATAAGGCACATTTAGTGGAAATTTATTGGGTGGTGGGGAGCTGCAGGTGTCATTAATTTTCATGGCCCCTCCCCAGGTGCTTTTTCTTTAAACTGTGTGTTATGCCTTTGAATTATTCTTGTGTACCAGAAAGTTGTTTCAGGGATAAGAACAGGAATATGCAACTAAATGCTGACAAGATCTATGAGATTGAGAAAATACTTAAAAGCTTTAGCTAAGGTCCATAAACAGATTGCATTAAAGCAATGTCATGGTAGCATTGACAACTTAATTGAACATAATGTAATGCCCAGTCCAGTTTTCAAAATATACTTCTAGGAACTATTTATGTTAGTTCCCGATGATTATGGGTGTTTAAGAGACATGAGGAAATAGAAAGAGTAAAAAAAAATTATGTAACTCAGATGATTCAAACCATACCTGTTGAGGAGTGGACCTAGTGGATTTTTGTTTAATTCTTTAATGGGATTTTGTTCTCACTGGCTAGGCCAGCATTTTTATTGCCCATCCTTAAATGCCCTTGAGAAGGTGGTGGTGAGCTACCTTCATGAACTGCTGCAGTCCACGTGGTGTAGGTATACCCACAGTGCTGTTAGGGAGGGAGTTGTAGGATTTTGACCCAGTGACAGTGAAGGAATGGCGATATGTTTCCAACTCAGGATGGTGCATGGCCTGGAGGGAAACTTTATGGGAGGGAAGTTTTACTTGATAAATTCACTGGAGTTTGAGGTGCTGAGACTTTGTTTACAATGGAAATTCCATGAATGTGTAAATTAATTTCACCAATCTTTGTTCATTTACAAATTTGAACAGTAGAAAATTTTATTTTGCAAATTACCATAGAATCATCCAATCTTACAGCACAGAAGGAGGCCATTCAGCCAGTCTTGTCTGTGCTGTTTGAAACAACTGTCCAATTTAATCCCATACAGCAGCTTTTTCAATATAACCATGCCAGAATTAGTCCTTTTGAAGTACATGTTCAATTCCCCTTTGAAAACTCCTCTAAAATCTTATTTCAACCCTTTCAAGAAGTGAAGACAAATGCAAAGTAGCCCTTTAGTAGCCCTTTGCCCCTACAAGTAAAGTTTCTTTATCATGCAGGGAAGTCTAGCTTAGGATGCCCCATCTTTTTTCATATGTCAACCATGGATCAGTTGGTAATTCTCTTGCATCTGGGTTTGGGAGCCACTCCAGAGACTTGAATGCAAAAACCTAGGCTGACACTCCAATGCAGTACTGAGAGAGTGCTGTGTTGTTGGAGGTGGCCTCTTTTAGATGAGAAGTTAAACACAGTTCCCAATTGCACTCTTAAAGCAGATGTAAAAGATCCCATGACACTTGTTCAAAGAAGGCCAGGGGAGTTATCCCTGGTGTCCTGGCCAATAATTATCCCACAATCAACATCACAAAAAACCTAATTATTTCAGCCAAGCTAGAAAAACATGCAAAATCACAAAACATTTGCCTAATTCTTTGAAGATTTGTCAAAGAAACTCAAACATTTCACCTTTGTTATGTTTCATTATTAAACAGAAGGTTAATCTGGAAAATTCCAAAAGAGAAAAAAAAAAGTTTTATTTTCCTTTATGTATCTCAACAGTTGAAAAGCTGCTTTAATGAAACATCTATAAACAATGTTTAGTCTCATAAAATAGGTTATGCTGCATCAGCACCCTGTTTACACGGTGATTTGAATTAAAGTGTGGTTCTATGAAACTGCCACCACATCTTTTTCTGGACATTTTCAAAAGCCCTACTGTACAAAGCATAGGATTTTTTAAATGAACTAACAACATCTAGTGGCAGAAATAATATTGTTAGCTATCATAGCTAAAAGGAAAAATGTAAAAAGGGATGGGGTAACGCATAGAAATGGAACCAAGTGACTAGTGGTGGAGAGAGTGAATATTTAAAGTGGATGGGGTGCCAATCAAGAGGGTTGCTCTGTCCTCCATGGTGTCAAGCTTCTTCAGTGTTGTTATTCTTCTTCAGTGAGTCGATCAATTGGAGAGTCAGTGTGGACATGATGGGCCAAATGGCCTCCTGCATGGTAACAATTGTGTGATTCTGTTGTTGGAGCTGCGCTCATCCAGGCAAGTGGAAAGTATTCCATCACACTCCTGATTTGTGCCTTGTAGATGGTGGACAGCCTCTGATCTACTCTTGTAGCCACACTGTTCATATGGTTGGTCCGGTTAAGTTTCTGGTCTCACCTGACAGCCATATGTGCTGGATCTCAGCAAGAATCGTCAGATAGCAATCAAGAGCAGGCACTTTGCCTGATTTTTCCACTCCCTAGCCTGAGGCACTAAGATTATTTCAGCATTTCAGCTGCTGCACGGCACCAATACTAATTGTAGCAATTCATCAGCACACAGCAGGAATTGACCTTCTGGACTGTAGGTTTACACTGGCTGATTTCTGAACCCAGTTCTTGGCCAATAAGAATGGAATGTTTTAGAAGTGTGCGCTTTTGCACTAATCATGCATTTCTCCATTCTTTCTAAATATTTGGGTATGATGACATTATCATGCACAAGCAAAGCAGGTTACACATTTTTTAAGGCAGTATACAGTTTATGTTATTGCGCTGGTAATCCAAAGGCCTAGATTAATAATGCAGAAATCGGGGGTCCAAATCCCATTGTGTCAGTTTGAGAATTTGAATTCCGACTTTATTTTAAATCTGAAATAAAAAGTTAGTATCAATAAAAGTGACCATGAAGCTGTAGGCTTGTTGTAAAAACCCAAATGGTTTACTGATGGCCTTTGGGAAGGTAACCTGCTGTGCTTATCTGGTTTTTGATTCCAGTCCCCATGCCCTGACATGGCTGACTCTTGTCCTCTGAAGTGGCTGAGCAAGTCACTCAGTTGTATCAAACTGCCCGGAGTAGTTCAAGGCAGTGCCTCTACCTCCACACCCCACTACCCCCTCAACCCTCCATAACCTTCTCAGAGCAACAATGGATAGGCAACAAATGTCAACTCTGCCAGCAAAGCACACATCCTGAAATGAATGAATTTTTAAAAAAAATCTTCTCATGTATGGACTAGTCTGGTAAGGCTGCAGCGTGTACCATCTACAAGATATACTGCAGCAATGTACCTCAAGGTTCCTTCCAAACCAGCAACTTCTACCACCCAGGAAAACAAGAGCAATCGGCACAAGGGAATGCCATCACCTGCAAGTTCCCCTCCAAGTCACACACCAGAGCGATCTTGTTGGAACGCATTTGAATGGAGGTAGTAATGTGCACTGGTAGTGTTATCCTGTTTGAATAAGTGGGAAGAGAAAGGGAAAAACCCTTTTGAGAAAAGCAACATGAAGAGTGACACCCTTTAGCAGGCAGGAAGAGAGATTCCTGAAGGAATATACTGCACTGAAGGAGTGATTGGGTACAGAAAGAGGGACCAAACCCTATAGAGCAAGTGAAGATATATGTGGCTCTGCTGGAAGTGAAAAGGATGGGTCCTGTCAGTGTTCAGTGTGCCCATACTATACAATGGTTTCCTCCAAATCACTATGAACATCACTAGGAGACTATATTCAAGAACAGAATACACAAAGCTAAAGTTTAATTGTTGACTTAAAGTTTTTGCAACTCCTGCAACAAGATTTACTTACTTAGACATAGTTTCTCCGGTCCCATGTGGGACAATGGGCAGCAAGACGCCACCACCAGCCCAGACCAATGCAGTCTCTTTTGCTCAAGCACACATGTACTTCACCAGGTCTCCTTTGGCCAGTTGCATCTTCTTCTTCCACTGGTGGTGTCTATTCTACTGCAGCTCTGGAGAGGTATACATCTGGGAGGCAAAGAACATGGCCTGCCAGCATCAGTTGTTTCTCCGTTATGATGTCCCACAGGTGCCTTTGACCAATCCTCCATCAGATTTTTAAAAAGTTTTAATCAAGTAAGTGGTTCCAAATGCTCGTATGAACTAGAGCAGCAGCAGAACTTCACAATTAATTTACTTTTCGGTTTCAAATATTGTCATGTTGAGAGCTTTTGATTATTTTGCCTAGGAGAGATTTCAAATTAATTTATATTAAGATGTTTCTATTAAGTTAAGTTCAGCTCACACAGGCTTAAATTCACATAGCACACAAACTTCTGGTGATTAAGTCCAGATGAACATAGGAATTAGGAGCAGGAGTAGGCCATTCAGCCCTTCGAGCCTGCTCCACCCATTCAACTAGATCATGGCTGATCTTCTATCTCAATGCCGTTTTCCCACATTATCCCCATATCCCTTGATATCTTTAATATCTAGAAATCTATCGATCTCTCTCTTGAATACATTCAGTGACTATGAGCTTCCACAGCCCTCTGGAGTAGAGAATTCCAAACATTCATCCTCTGGGTGAAGACATTCCTCCTCATCTCAGTCCTAAATGGCCTACCTCTCATTTTGATGTCCCTTGATTCTAGACCCCCCTCCAGTCAGAGGAAATATCCTTCCCGCAGCTACACCGTCAAACCCTGTAAGAATATTGTACGCTTCAATGAGATCACATCTCATTCTTCTAAGCGGTAGAGAAGATAGGCCCAATCTCCTCAATCTCTACTCATAGGTCAATCCCACCATCCCAGGATTCAGTCTGGTAGACCTTTGTTGCAATCCCTCCAAGGTAAGTATATCCTTCCTCAGGTAAGGAGGCCAAAACTGTACACAATACTGCAGGTGTGGTCCCACCAAGGCTCTATACAATTGCAGCAAGACATCTTTACTCCTGTACTCAAATCCACTTGTAGTAAAGGTCAATGTACTATTTGCCTTCCTAATTACTTGATGCACCTGCATGTTAGCTTTCAGTGACTCATGAACACGGACACCCAGGTCCTTTTGGACATCAACATTGCCCAATCTCTCATTATATAAGAAATATTCTGCATTTCTGCTTTTCCTAAGTGGATAATTTCTCATTTTTCCACATTATATTCCATCTGCCATGTTCTTGCTCACTCAGTTAGCCTGTCTAAATCCTTTTCAAGCCTCTTTGCATCCTCTTCACAACTCACAATCCCACCTAATTGTGTGTCATAAAAGTAAACCACATTGTTGTGGATCTGGAGTCACATGTAGGCCAGACCAGGAAAGGATGACAGATATTTTTCCTAAAGTACATTTGTGAACCAGATGGCTTTTTACAACAATCAATAATAGTTTCATGGTCACCATGAGTGAGAGTAGCTTTATATTCCAGATTTATTAATTGAATTTAAATTCCCCCAGCTGCCATGGTGGGATTTGAACCCCTGTCCCCAGAGCATTAGCCTGGTACTCTGGATTACTATATAAAAACAAAAAAACTGCGGATGCTGGAAATCCAAAACAAAAACAGAATTACCTGGAGAAACTCAGCAGGTCTGGCAGCATCAGCGGAGAAGAAAAGAGTTGACGTTTCGATTCCTCATGACCCTTCAACAGAACCCTTCATCATCTCCCTACAAAGTTGGGCAGGAGGCAAGGGGCTGAAGGAAGGGGCTAGAGTAGGGATATTTCTCACATACATAACCACATCAGTTGGTGACACTAAGGTTGGCCAAAATGTTCTAATGATGTTCACACATCATAGATTTTAATGGCTTAAAATCATCTCAAAAAGGAATGAATCATAACTGAGCAGAAGGAAAATTGCCTGTTTAAGAAAAAAAGTGAGTGCAGCAATTTCCTCTGCACCTGCAGACTAACTAAAATCTGGCAACTTGGCAAACACCCTCAGCAAAGCCAAAGTGAGAAACAGCATTCAGGACTGCGCAAAGATTCCTTAAACAAGACATCCAATTTAATTCTACAAATGGAACCATTCATTGATAGCCACTGCAGACATCATTCAGTTAGGAGGTGCTCTGGGATATGCACATCTTAAAATGGTGCACTGTTTTTTAAATCTTATTTTTTCAATGTTACAACATAGTCACTGACCTTGAGGAGATTAACCTGCAGCAAATCGAAATCACCAGGCTTCAACCCCTTTTTGAACAGAGATTCTTTTTGCAAGGAGCCCCATCTGGTGGCATTGCTTAAAAAGCAACAGTTAACTTTCTTTTTAAGTTCTGAAGAGTACACACGCTTTCCGCTGTTGTGCAGCTGTTGTTTTTTAAAGAAGATACTGAGCAGTCATTATAAACCAATTAGTCATTTACAAAAAGAAAATGTTACTACAGCAATTGTATGAGATGTCTCCAGAGTTAAATTTGTCAAACACTGGAATAATGCAAACTGTGAAACATTATTTTCCAAGTGCTTTACTTACTGCCAACTTACAAAACCAAGTCCAGTTAAAAGAAAACAGGACAACTACAAACAGTGATACAACAGTGAAAAATAAGCATGGGAACTATAACATGTAAGAAAGAAGAAAGACTTGCACTTATTTAGCACCCCTCATGACCTCAGGATATCATAAAGCACCTTACAACCAATGAAGTACTTTTGAAATGTAGTCATTTGTAATGTAGGAAACATGGCAGCCAATTTGCACATTGCATGGTCCCACAAACAGCAGTGTAATAATCTATTTTAGTGACATTGATTCACAGAATCACAGAATTGTTGCAGCACAGAAAGAGGCCATTTGATTAAGGGATAAATGTTGGCCAGGACAACAGGGGAAAATCCCATGCTTCTGTTCAAATAATGCCATGGTTCTTTTAAGTCTACCTGAGTGGACAGCCAGGGCCCCAGTTTTATGTCTCAGCTGAAAGATGGCATCTCCAATAGTGCCGCATTTGCTCAGTACTGTGCTGGTGTGTCAGCCTAGATTTTGCGCTTAAGGAGTGGGTCATCAATCCACAACCTTCTGACTCAAAGGTGACAGTACTATCACTGAACCAGGCCTGACACCTAAATAAACATTCAACATAACCTTGCCTTGAGCCCCAAAACAAAGTTCTAGAATAGCTATTCATCTTGCACACCTCTACTATTCTAATCTAGTCTGTTTGCTGTCCACAGATGACATTTTTCTTGGTTACACTGGTACTTGCCCACTTATGCTTTTGAGGAGAGCCCAGTGAAAACTGTCAAATTATCCAACTACAGTCTTTCATTATATCCTCCATTAAGCTAATGGGCTGTACAACCTAAAACATTAGCTAACAGCAATAACAATCATGTTACATTAATTTAATGTTCTATTCCAGAGGATTGGCTCAAAAAAGGGCGGGACTGGGCCTTAGATATTTCTGGGTACAAGGTGTTTAGGAGCGAAAGGAAAAGAAGAAAAGGGGCAGGGGGGATTGGCAATATTATTTAAAGATGACATTACAGAACTGGAGAGAAAGGATTTTCCAGAGGGGTCAAGGACAGAATCTCTCTGGCTAGAATTAAGGAATGGGAAAGGCGCAAAACATTAATTGGTGTAGTATATAGACCACCAACTACTGGAAAGGATGTGGAGAAACAAATTTGCAAAGAAATTACAGAGAGGTGCAAGAGTTATGGAGTAATCATGATGGGGGACTTCAATTATCCAACTATAGACCGGGATAGGAATAGTACAATCGGACAAGAGGAGCGAAAGTTCCTGGAATGTGTTCAAGATAATTTTCTACAGCAGTATGTTTCCAGAGCAATGAGAGGACATGCACTTTAGGACCTGGTTCTGGGGAATGAGTCGGCCCAAGTGGATCAAATATCAGTGGGAGAGCCTCTAGAGGACAGTGACCATTGTATCATAAGGTTTAGGTTGATCATGGAAAAGGGCAGGGAACAACAGGGATAATTAATTGGTGGAAAGCCAACTTCGATGAGATGTGAACGCATCTGAGTTGAGTGAGTTGGAATCAAATGTTGGCAGAAAAGACAGTGGCTGAACAATGGGCTACCTTCAAAGAAAATGTATTGCAGGCAATGTCAAGGTATATTCCCTTGAAGGGAAAATGTAGGACAAAAAAATCCAGAGCACCTTGGATGACGAGAGCAATAGAAGTATCGACGAAAAGGAAGAAGTATGTGTACGACAGATATCAAGTAGAAAATACAGTGGAGAATCAGGCTGAACATAGAAGGACCAGAGGGGAAGTGAAGAAACAAATAGGAAAAGCAGAGAGCATGAAAAGAGGCTGGCAGCGAATGTAAAAGGGAACCCCAAGGTCTTCTATAAACATGCAAATAATAAAAAGGTGGTAAAAGAAAGAGAAGGGCCGGTTAATGGCAAAAAGGCACTTGCATGTGGAGGCTGGAGAAATAGCAGGGGTGTTAAACGAGTACTTTGCATCTGTCTTTACAAAGGAATAACTTGCTACCTAGGCCAAGGTGAGAGAGGAAGTAATTGGTACACTAGAAGAACTTACAATCGAGAGGAAGGAGGTGTTGGAAAATTATCTTGACTTTAAATAGATAAGGTATCAGGACCAGATGAGATGCATCAAAGAGTACTGAGGGAAGTGAGATTGGAAATTGCAGAGGCACTAGTGATAATATTCCAGTCTTCCTTAGACACAGGGGAGGTGCCAGAGACTGGAGAACTGCAAATGTTACACCCTTGTTCAAAAAGGGGTGCAAGGATAAAGTTGGCAACTACACGCCAATCAGTTTGACCTTTGTGGTAGGGAAATCTCTAGAAACTATAGTACGGGATAAAATCAATATTCAGTTAGACAAATGCAGGATAAATAAGGAATGCCAAAATGGAGTCATCAAAGGAAAATCATGTTTAACTAACTTGCTAGAGTTTTTTGAGGAGGTAACAGAGAAGGTTGAAAAAGGGAATGCTGTTGATGTGTACATGGATTTTCAAAAGGCATTTGATACAGTGCCACATAACAGACTTGTGAGCAAAATTCTAGGTCATGGAATAAAGGGAAAGTAGGCACTTGGATAAGAAATTTGCTGAGTGACAGGGAACAGAGAGTAGTGATAAATGGTTGTTTTTCAGATTGGAGGAATATTTGTTGTGGAGTTCCTCAGGGGTCAGTGTTGGGACCCTTGCTCTTCCTGATATATATTAATGGCCTAGACTGTGGTGTGCAGGGCATAATTTCAAAATTTGATACGAAGATGATACAAAGGTTGGAAATGTTGTCAACTGTGATGGTGATAGTCTTGAACTTCAAAAGGACATAGACATGTTGGTGGATTGGACAGATAAGTGACAGGTGAAGTTCAATGCAGAGAAATGTGAGGTGATTCGTTTTGGCAGGAAAGATATGGTGAGACAGTATAAAATAAAGGGAGGGTCTCTAAAGCAGGAATAGATGGACCTCAGTGTATATTTACATAGGTCATTGAAGATGGCAGGGCATGTTGAGGGAGCAGTTAATAAAGCATATAGTATCTTAGGCTTTATTAATAGGGGCATTGAGTACAAGAATAAGCAGGTCATGCTGAACCTGCATAAGACACTAGTTAGGCCTATTTGGAGTACTTTGTCCAGTTCTGGGCGCCATACTTGAAGAAGGATGTGAAGCCATTGGAGTGAGTAGGAGGGGAGGTGATGGCATAGTGGCATTGTCGCTGGACTAGTAACTCAAAGACCCAGATTTATGCTCTGGGGACCCGGATTTGAATCCAGCCAGATATGTAAAAATCATCTGGTTTTTATAACAATTGACTAATGCACTTTAGGGAAATGAAATCTGCTGTCCTTACCTGGTCTGGCCTACATGTGACTCCAGACCCACAGCAATGTGATTCACTCTTACATGCCACCTGAAATGGCCTAGCAAGCCACTCAGTTGTATCAAACCGCTATAACACCTCAAAAAAGGAATGAAACCTGACGAACCACATGGCATTGACCTAGGCACCAGAAACAACAATGGCAAACTCAGCCCTGTCGGCCCTGCAAAGTCCTCTTTATTAACATCTGGGGGCCAGTGCCAAAATTGGGAGAGCTGTCTCACAGACTAGTCAAGCAACAGCCTGACACAGTTATCCTCACAGAATCATATCTTAGAGATAATGTCCCAGACACCACCATCACCATCCCTGCCTTTGTCCTGTCCCAACGTCAGGACAGACCCAGCAGGGGTGCAGCACAGTGGCATACAGTCAGGAGGGAGTTGCCCTGGGAGTCCTCAACATTGACTCTGGACCCCATTAAATCTCATGGCATCAAGTCAAAGATGGGGAGGAAACTTCACGGATCGGTACAGACTCGATGGGCCGAAGGGCCTCTTCTGCACTGTGTGATTCTGTGATTACCACGAACTGCCCTCCCTCAGCTGTTGAATCAGTACTCCTCCATTTCAAACATCACTGAGGGTGGCAAGGGCACAGAATGTACTCTGGGTGCAGGGCTTCAATGGCCATCACCAAAAGTGGCTCAGTTGCAACATTACTGACCAAGCTGGTCAAGTCCTAACGGACGTAGCTGCTAGACTGGGTCTGCGGCAGGTGGTCAGGGAACCAACAAGAGGGAAAAACATACTTGACCTCATCCTCATCAATTTGCTTGCCACAGATGCATCTGTCCATGACAGTAGCAGTAAGAGATTGTCCTTGTGGAGACGAGGTCCGGCCTTCACACTGAGGATACCCTCCATCGTGTTATATGGCACTACCACTGAGCTACATGGGATAGATTTCAAACAGATCTAGTAACTCAAGACTCCATGAGGCACTGTGGGCCATCAGCAGCAGCATAATTGTACTTGAACACAATCTGTAACCTCATGGCCAGCCATATCCTCCACTCTACCATTACCACCAAGCCAAGGGATCAAACCTACACCATATGGACTGCAGCGGTTCAAGAAGGCATCTTACCACTATCTTCTTATGGGCAACTACGGATAGGCACTAAATGCTGGCCCAGCCAGTGAAGCCCACATCCTGTGAATGAATAAAAAAATGTACAGAGGAGATTGACAAGAATGATTTCCAGGATGAAGAACTGTAGCTATGAGGATAGTTTGGAAAGGTTGCAACTGTTTTCCTTGGAGAAAAGAATACTAACAAGAGACTTTATAGAAGTATTCAAGATCCTGAGGGGTATGGACAGGGTAAATAGTGAGAAACTGTTCCCACTCAAGGGAACATCAAGAACTAGAGGACACTGATTGACAATAATAAGCAAAAGGAGTAAATGTGATGAGAGGAAAAGCTTTTTCATCCAGAGGGTGGTTGTAATCTGGAACAAACATTTTGAAAGGGTGGTGGAGGCAGGTTTGATTGAGGTGTTCAAAAGGTAATTGGATTGCTGCCTGAAAAGAAAGAATGTGCAAGTTTACAGGAATAAGGGAGGGGAGTGGGACTAGGTGGAATGCTCTTTCAGAGAGCCAGTATCAGCCCAGTGGGCTGAATGGCCTCCTTCTGCACTGTAAAAGCCAGATGGTGAAGGATAAAACTGGAACCAATCTTTGCACACTTCTATATTTATTGACAACCATAGTTTTAGTGTGTCTATTTATTGGGGCTCAAGTGAATGCCCACCACATGCATACAATGAAACACAATTAATATACTATTAATACTTAAAGCTGCATAAGAAATCAAAGCAGGTTTTAGATCAGGCTAATCCAACCCACAGCCCATGGGCCGCATTGTGGCCTGCAACATTCCTCTATGTGTAGGATCGGAATCCCCTCCAACTGGGAAATTTATGGAGCATAATTTCAAACCCACAGACATATTTTGACCTCATGATTGGAACCAAAAATTACCAAAGCCAAGCTGTAGTCAGCAGTACAGGGCTGGGCAGCAAGGGGTTAATTCAGGCATTTAGTGAAAAAAATACATGACTCATCAAAAGCGTTTGGACATTGACTGCTATCAGGGAGCAACGGTACCAGGGAAATGCTATTACCCGCCATTGACTAGTGCAATCAAGAAGTCTGATTACCCAATATAATAGCACAAAGGACATATCATCAATACAATACATTCAAGGGATTATGCAACTAAGCTCTGAAAAATAGACAATATTACTAGAATAGGGTCATTCAAACCTTCATTAACTTTGGAGGCAGGTGCTTTTACCATGCCACCTAAAATAGCATGAGAATTGCTTGTACAATGAGAACTGATAATATTCATCTGGATACATCTTCCATGGAAAACCCCGTATTGTTTCAACCAGAAGGAGCTGATGACATTTGTCTGGACTTTGCATGGAATCAACTAAATGGACATTGGAACAACAGAAAATCTGTTCTGACGTGTCTGAGTTAAATTATTATAAAAGAGGAGCAGACCTGAGTATCTGGGCTGCAGTTGGAAAGAGGGTCAGGGCTGGTCACCTTGACTCAGGTCTACATTCTACATCAGACAGACCAGCAATGTTATGGATTGTAAGTGTTTTCAGCCATTGCTTGGTGATATTCGCCTGAAGGTTTTGGGTTGCCGTTAGAAGGAGAGTCAGGGCTGGTCACCTAGATTCAGGCCTACATTCTACACCGGACAGACCAGCCATGTTGGGAATTGTAAGTTTCAGCCAAATCGTAGTGATATTGGTCTGAGGGTTTTGTGAAGGTTTGGGGAGGAACTTGGTGTTTTCTGCTGGTTCCTTGTAACTTGTTTCAGCCATATCTTGGTAATATTGGACTGAGGGTTTTTTCTTAAGGCTTTAGGACAAAACATGGTGTGTCACCTGTGTTTTTGTAAGTTCAAACCGAGCCGTGGGGACTTTGTGTGGAGTTAGCATTTTTGTAAGTTTAAGCCCAAGTCATGGTGACTTCGTGCCTGGTACTGGGAACCAGTTGTTTTAAATTTTAGGTTTTGTACTGTGGGGTTGTGGGTGATTCAATAAAGCGATTGTGAATTATCAGAAGAAACTTGTCTCACTGGTCATTCTGTTCAAGCCAAACACTTGTAAATCTGGTGTCACGAACTTGAGTGTGGGGAAGATCTCTGAGGGAAAAAGGGAATCCCTACGATTGTTCAAAATGCTGTTAAGATTGGTCCATGAGATTGAAGGTTCCTGCAAGGGACTGGTCCTTCAATCACAGACTGTTTCCCTCCCACGTTTGCTGCTTATAGAACCTGAGAGCAACAAACATGGGAGAGAAAAAGGCAAACGGCAGCTGCAAGTTTGTGGAGAGAGAGAGAGAGCCTCCGCTCCCCACGCTTTCCCCCGGCTGCCACCATCTTTCCTTGGCTCCTGCCGCCTTTCCCCTTCTCCTTCCCCCTTTCCCCAACTCCCGCCGCCATCCCCCTGCTCCCACTGTCATCCTCCGGCTCTCACCGCTCTCCCCCAGCTCTCAGTGCGAAGCCATGTTTGGGCATCGCCAGGCCTCAGGCCTTGCTCCAGGCCTCTTTTCCCCTCTCATCACATCCACCCTCCACTCACCAATTTAGTGAGTGAGTGAGGATGGGTGAGTGAGGGTGGGTGTGTGAGTGAGGGTGGATGAGTGAGTGAGGGTGAATGAGTGAGTGAGGGTGTGAATGAGTGAGGGTGGTTTACACATGGACAATGTCGCTGAAAAAAGAGACTTATCTAAGCTTTTCATCTTGCACTCATCAAGACATTCACAAGAATACCAATATAGGGGGATAACAATTTGTTATGTGAAGAGAGTGCTGATTGGTTGGCAAATAGTGTTACTGTGGAGAATGCACCATTGATGGTAACTGACAGTTTGAAATTTAAACCAGGCAGCTTGACTCTGATTGGTCAAGGCATTGCCCTGAAGAATGAGTCAGCGAATAGCTGTCACTTATTTTGTTTAGCTGAAACAGGCGCAATGTATGTACATGTTCTTTCTGTGGGGCCCTGTGTGTTAATATATGTAGCTTCCAGTACACGCAAATGCATCTCACTGCAGGCCCAACTGACAATCTTAACTTGGTTGTCAGTATAATTCTCAGCACATTGAGGATCATTTAGCAAATGTTGTCTAATTGTGAAATCACATCTAATGTTAGACACTATGTTTTGAGTTTTGCAAGCACAGGCTGGTTGGGTACAGTCTGTACCCTACCCGTTGCGAACTGCGGCTGGGATATGCTCTTTGATATGATCCACCAGTCTTTGGGACATATGGCCTATGTACCTAGTATCACACTGGCACTGAAATTCACATACCACATTACTTATTTGTGAGATAGGCAGAATATCTTTTTGGCTTGACACCAGCATCCTGTTAGTGGCGAATACCAATTGTGTTGTTACTGCATAGTAGCCGCACCAAATTTCACCTGTTGCTCAAATCTTTGAGATACCTTAACCTTCCAGGGTAATCTGAAGTAGACTGGACACTTTACAGGGCCAAAGGTGATGGCCTTAGGCCTATTCATGAGTTTGCATGATGTACAGCACAAAATGATCTGATCGGGGAACCATTATCCTGCAGGATGCCTTTGATATGCCCTGTTTCAGCATCAAGCTTGCATGGTGAGCAAATGTCTTTGGCCCTATTTACGAGGTTGCCGATAAGATCAATCTTATAATTTGTGGAACTGTCAGAATCCCAACATGTACATTGACCAGTGAAGGTAGGCTCGGGTTAGACCGTGGCAGATTTCTCAACTAGTACATCAAGGAAGCGGAGTTCATTTGACTGCTCCATTTCAAAGTTGAATTTGAGCGCAAGATGGAGCCCATTAAGACATGTAAAGAAATTGTTACATGCAGCTGTGGATTTAAATATAGCAAACATATCGTCCACATATTGGTAAGGTGTCATTCCATTGAAGACATGTTTCTCATGGAACCTAACAAAGATGTTTGCGAGAGCTAGGCCTAGATGGGATCCCATGACAACGGCATCTAATTAGGCATACATTAAAACTGAACTCCACTGCGTGAGTTGCCAAGTTCATAAGTTTAATGAATACTGTCTTTTTCCAGCAAAACTCAAGTTCTAAACTATCAAACAAATATTTACAGACCATATCCCTGAACGGTGCATTAGGTGGGTTATCTATTAAGATTCTGTTACAGCATGATCCAATTTGTCTTAGCAAAACTGGAGCATCGGAGACCCATCCATAAGGATTACTGATATCACTTTTACTGTAAATATCCAATCCTGACTGACCAATGTTTCCTGTTATTACACATACAAATACAGTGCTGAATGTTCTTATAATATTAACTGTAAGTGTATGTGAGAGGGGTGAGTGTGCATCTGTGAGAGTGAGAGGGGTGTGTGTGAGAGGTAGAGGCTGAGAGGGAGGGGAGAGTGTGTGTCTGGCTCACTCCCAGTCTCAGGGGTCTCATTCACCCTCATTCCCACACACCAACACGCATTCTCATCCGTTTTCACAGTGGGTGAGAGTGAGTGAGTGTTATGGCCGGATTGGGAGGGGTGCACGAATTATCAAGCCCCACTACTCCATGGGCCGTACCGTTAATTTAATTGTTTGATTTTCTCACCAAAATGGCCAATTGTGTACCTGTACCTCTAGTATCCAGAAGAAGAGACTCTGACCAGATTTCTTTCAAAAAACTGAGAACAATTAATTTATTTTAAAACAAAACTCCTTTTAAACAAGTTTCAAGAATTGGTTGATAGTGATTATACTCTGGAAGTATAACTAACTAAACCTTTTAAACTTCCCCAGCACCCACAGAAGCACACACACACACACACACACACACATACGTACACAGTCAAACAAAAGACACACAGGTAGTCACCAGCAGAGTCAGGTGGATGGAAAAAAACTTGCTTAAAAAGCAAAAGAAAATTAAAGTTCACAGAGGGTCGATGCTGTCTGAAGACATGCCCAGTTGATGTTGGGAGGGTCACCAACGATACTTCAGCATGGAGGAGAGTATAGCTGGACCAATTCTTCCTGTATCAGCTAGGAAGTCCAAAATTATGCAGACAAATCACACTCTGATGAGGATTATCTGACTACAGGTCGAGAACCATACACAGTTTCACAAAGCAGAGAGGGAGAGAGAGCTAGTCAGGGTAGCCTTCTGTTCTCAGCCTTTCCCAAACAAGACTGAAAGCAAAACCACAGACTCAAACTTAAGGTTTGTCTCTGCCATGTGATTGCCTTTCTGTCTTCCAGCTTCATGAATTAAAGTGCTTTGCAGTTCATGACAAACAATCAATTCCTTCTCAAGTACCATACAGCTCAGGTAGTTTCTTGGAAGAGGCCTGCTTGTTGACAGTTCCAATGTGAACTTATGACACTTTTAAAAAAAGTCCAAATACTGCAATGTCCTTCCACATTTTAAGAAGAAAAATCCAGTTTAAAGAGATATAATCCTAACAGCACACTGAGACCGGGAGTGAGCCGGACACACATACTATCACCCTTCCCCATTCTAATTATTATTTATTACTCCTCTAAATTATCAATTTCTTGTTTTGACATTATTTTTTGCTCAGCAAGTTGTTTGTCTTCATAAGTCTGCTTTTTTTTTTTGAAATTCATGTTTCATGCTTTTCCAAACCTTATCTTTCTGAAGTTTGCTTATCAGTCCCTTGAGTGAGAAACATGACCCCCCACCCCACCCCCATGCAAAAAGGTTGGGCAAGCCTGTTTTAGATAAACTTAATCAAAAGAAATTCTTTTTCTCCCTTTATTTTCAACTATTTTCGCTCCTGTGCTGAAGATACTGACTTCTTATTGGGATATGGTTCCACAGATCTCTTCATAAACCTCACTCAAGTGAGGTAACAGACAGTAGGTGTCAACTGACTATTCAGTCATGGGGTGGGGAAGGGAGGGGGTAGGACACAACATGAATCACAAGCTAGACTTTTCTCTCACCCTTCATCCACACATATGCACTTCCAGCATGGAAAGTAAATAAACATTAACATAGGAAATAGGAGCAGGAGTTTGGCCCCTCAAACATGCTCTGCCATTCAACTGGATCATGGCTGATTTTCTATCTCAAAAACCATTTTTCCCACCCTATCCCCATATCCCTTGATGTGTTTACTATCTAGAAATCTAGAATTCTGTTTTGAACATACACAATGATTTAGCCTCCACAGTTCTCTGGGGTAGAGAATTTCAAAGATTTACCACCCTCTGAGTGAAGAAATTCCTCCTCATCTCCTAAATGTCCTACTTCTTAGTCTGAGACTGCATCCCCTAGTTCTAGACTCCCCAGACAAAGGAAACATCATTCCTGCTTCTACCTTATCAAGCCCTGTAGGAATTTTGTATGCTTCAGTGGGATTGCCTCTCATTCTTCTGGACTCTGGAGAAAATGGGCCCAGTCTCCTCAATCTCTCCTCATTGGACAATCCCACCATCCCAGGATTCAGTCTGGTGAACCTTCGTTAAACTCCGTCTATGGCAAGTATATCCTTCCTTAGGTATGGAGACCAAAACTGCACACAATACACCAGGTGCGGTCTCACCAAGCTCTATATAATTGCAGCAAGACATCTTTACTCCTGTATTCAATCCTCTTGCAATAAAGGCCAGCATAATATTTGCCTTCCTGATAGTTTGCTTGCTAGCTTTCAGTGATTCATGAACAAGGACATCCAGGTCCCTTTGGACATCAACACTTGCCAAACTCTCACCATTTAAAAAATATCCTGCATTTCTGTTCTTCCTACCAAAGTGGATAACTTCACATTTTTTCATATTATATTCTATCTGCCATGTTCTTGTGGTCCTATGTTCCCATGTTCCTAAACATTAAGATTTTATCTGCTTCTTCTTTACACATGGATGTGGAAACAAATGTTGGTTTCCCAGTTGCCCTTCTGATTGTGATCAGATATCACAGGTCAACTAGGGTGTGAGCATCACTAGCAAGGCTACCGTTGATTGCCCATCCCCATTCATCCTTGAGAAGGTGTTGGTGAACCATCTCCTTGAATTGCTGCTGTCCATCTGGTGCAGGTACACCTCTGGTGCTGTTAGGGAGAGAGATCCAGGATTTTGACCCAGTGGGAATTGACAGAAACAAGTACCTGGTTCGCTCTGTGTTAGGCTGTGCTGAATTCAGTGGTGTTTTTTGATGCATTAAGCCCAGCTCAGATTACAGGATGGGTCAAAATGTTTATAAAATCATGCTTGAACTGGGATCTCTGAGAAGTACAACATCCAAACCGCAGTTCACATTGTAATTTTGAAACATTTTGATTGATTCTACAGTGTAAGCAGAATATTAAGTCATAGGGTACTGCCCGTACCTAATGTATCCCTTTATAGTTTGCCAAGCCTGTGCATGGTTTACTAATCTCACCTCTAAACAGTATGCATTACTTACACTCCTGCTGTATAGCACAGCTAAACAACTTACATTATTTAATATAACCTTATTTCCATAATCTAGTTGTTGCCCGTACATCAAACTTAGTCTCCAAAAATATCTGTCAGTCACTGTAATAATTTAGTTTTTTATTCTTTCATGGGGTGTGAGCATCAGTAGCACTGCCACCATTGATTGCTCATCCTTGAGAAGGTGTTGGTGAACTACTTTCTTGAACCGCCGCTGTCCATCAGCTGCAGGTACACCCGCAGTGCTGTAGGGGAGAGTTCCAGGATTTTGCCCAAATAGGAATTGACTGAAACAAGTAACGGGTGAACTCCGGAAATGGCAAAACACAAGGTAACCATCCACACAATCTACAAAGGTTTAGCTTGTGCTGCCAATATAAATGTTGATGGAATACGGATATTAGTCTGTGATGCTGACTCAGGAGAAGCAGAAGTGACAGTGAGGGAGCAGCTGACAGCTTCAAATCAGGATGGGGTCTAACTTGGAGGGGAGCTTGCAGGCAATGATGTTCCCATGCATCTGATGCCCTTGTCCTTCTAGGTGTTAGAGGTCATGGGTTTGGAAGGTGCAGTCAAAGGAAGTTCGGTGAGTTGCTGCAATGCATCTTTTATTTAATACATGGTGCTGCCACTGTGCATCAGTGGTAGAGGATGTGAATATTTAAGGAGGTGGATGAGGTGCCAGTCAAGACAGTTGCTTTATCCTGGATCGTGTTGAGTTTTTTGAGTATTATTGGAGCTACACTCATCCATCCAGGCAAGTAAAATTATTCCATCGCGCTCCAGACTTCTGCATTGCAAATGGTGGACAGTCTTTTGGGATTCAGGAAATGAGTTGCTGCTCTGATCTGCTCATGTAGCCACAGTATTTATATGGCTGGTTCAGTTCAGTTTTTGCTATTAGCGGACAGGGCATGTCTGGGCAATTTTCCACCTTGTTGGGTAGATGCCACTGTTATATATGTACTACAACAGCTTGGCTAGGGGGTTTTGCCTGGTTCTCAAGCACAAAGCTTCAGTCCTACTGCCGGGATGTTGTCAGGGCCCATGGCCTTTGCTGTATCCAATGTCTTCAGCCATTTCTTAATGTCACGTGGAGAGAATCGAATTGGCTGAAGACTTATATCTATGATGCTGGGGATCTCAAGAGGAGGCTGAAATGGATCATCCACATGGTACTTCTGGCTGAAGATGATTTTAACTGCTTCAGCCTTGTCTTTTGCACTGACATGCTGAGCTCTCCCATCCTTGAGGATGGGGATATTTATGAAGCCTCCTCATCCAATTAGTTAGTTAATGGTCCACCACAAATCATAACTGGATAGGGCAGGATTGCAGAAATTTGACCTGATCCATTGGTTGTGGGATTACTTAGCTCTGTCTATCGCATGCTGCTTCTGCTTTTTAGCATGCATAAAATTCTGTGTTGCAACTTCACCAGGTTAACACCTCATTTTTAGGGATGCCTGGTGCTGCTCCCTGCATGCTCTCCTGCACTCCTCATTGAACCAGGGACAAAATCAGTTAGGTTTCTCCCTCTTGTTGGTTGTCACCACCTGTCACAAGCCTAGTCTGACAGATATTTCCTCCAGTACTCAGCCAGCTCAGGCAATAGTGGTACTACTGAACCATTCTTGGTGAGGGGCATCAGGTCAAACATGGGCAAGGAAATCTGCCTAAGAGAGAGGCTTCTGGTCTCACCCTTCCCCTTCCCCTCCATCCCAGAACCACAATAGTGTCCTCTTGTTCTCACCTTCCACCCAGCAAGTGTACATAGTCATCGGGTTATCCTCAGCTGTTTCTGCCACCTCCTGTATAATCCCACCACCAAACATCTGCCCCTCACCCCCATCTCCTTCCAGCATTCTGAAGGGTTCCTTCAGAACCCACTGTGGCATCCTGATCCACTCTTATACTCACTTGACTTGAATGTAAAGCACCTTCGCCTGCAAGCGCAAAAGATGCAACCTCCTCTCACCTCCAACACTACAGTCCACTACTATTCTTATACTTCTTCCACTTTGGTAAACAGCTCACAATGCAGTCTTCTCTACACTGGGGAGGCCACACACAGGTTGAGTGATTGCTTTGTTGAGCATGTCCATTCAGTCCACAAGTGTAACCCTGAGCTTACAGTCACTTGTTATTTCAATTCTCTGAGCCACTCCCATTCTGACCTTCCTGTCCTTGCCCTGCTGCCAATGGAAGCTCCAGCAACAGCACCTCATCTTTTATTAAGGCATTTTACAGCTTTCTGGACTAAACACTGAGTTCAACATTTTTAGATCATAACCTCTGCCTCCATTTTTTTCGACAGTAGCTGTTGGTAATAATTCTGCTGTTCATTTAATTACTCCTGCCTTCCAAATTATCACAGATCTTCCCTTTTGTTCTGTCCTTCCCCATCCCCACCTCTGTAATTGCTGAAAACCTATCACATCTGCGACATTTTGCAGCTCTCACGAGAGGTCAGTGGCTTAAAATGTTAACTTTGTTTCTCTCTGCAAAGATTCTGCCTGATGTGCTGAGTATTCACAGCATTTTCTAATTATGAGGGACTGGAGGAAGATTGGAGAAAAATGATATGGTAATTTAGTCTTTATGTCACTAAACTTATAATCCAGAGAGTGCGAGTTCAAATTGCCACCATGACAGATTGAGAATTCAAATTCAGTCTAAAATAAAATCTGCAAATAAAATAAAAGCTGCAGTCAGCAAAAGTGACCATGAAGCTGTTGAACTCTTAATAAAATTGGTTTATTAATGGCCGTAAGTGATGAAAACACATTACCCTTACTTCATTTGATCTAAACAGGATTCCAATTGACTGCCCTCTGCAGTAGCTTAGCAAGCCAATGGCCTTCATCAAAACAATTACCTAGACTACAACACAGGCTGCTACCAGAGGTTCAGTAGCTTGTCCCCCACGAACTTCACAGGGCAACTAGGGTTGGCTAACATATGCAGCCTGGCCAGTAAGACCTGCAATGAATTTAGAAAATTCCCGCAGCTGCTTACCTCAATTGGCAGCAACTTTGCTTCTGGCTCAGACAATTTTGGGTTAAAGTTCTGCATCAGAACTTAAACTCATCATGTACATTTGGTGATTCTGTTGAGGACTGAAAAAGAGTTGAATTTTCAGAAGTGCAGTCCTTTGGATCAGGTATGAAAAGAGATGCTTCATCTCTTGCTTTAAGTGAATTGTAAAATGGACTCGGAGCTAGGTGAAGAGCAGGAAGTTCATTTTTTATGGTCATACAATTTGCATTTATTATATATAGTTTCTTGAACATAATGAAACATCCCAAGACACTTCACAGGAACATCATCAAACAAAATTTGGCACTGGGTCACATAAGGAGATACTTAGGTGTCCAAAATCCTGATCAAAGAAGTAGGGTTTAAGGAGTGACTTGGACAATGAGTGAGATGGAGAAGTTTAGAGAAAGAATTCCAATGATTAGAACCCAGGCAGCTGTGGGTATGGACACCAATAGTGGAAGGAAATTAAGGATGGACAGGAAATCGGAATTGAAACAGCACATTGGAAATGGCACAAGTAAAAAAGATGCAAAACAGGTAAAAATATTGAAGACATAAAAGATGTATTTTATACGGCAGTTTGTTAAGACTAATTTCTTAATGCTAATACTTTGATTTGTGACTCTTAATGAACTTATTTCACAACATAGTTGTTTTCGATAGACGTTACTGTTAAGTCACTGATTCAATATTGAAGCAAGCTGAAAGATACATATTTGAAAAATACAAAAAGTTTATTAGAATAGGGAAGGCTAAGTAGATAGCTCAGAGAGCCATTACAGGTAGGATGGGCTAGATGTCTCTTTCTGCATTCCACTTCATACCAATATGGAGGGGAGGCGGTGATGTAGTGATATTGTTGCTGGACTAGTAATCCAGAGACTCAGGGTAATGCTCTGGGGACCCGGGTTTGAATCCCGTCAATTTGAATGCAAAAAAATCTGGAATTAAAAGTCTAATGATGACCATGAAACCATTGTTGATTGTTGTAAAAACCCATCTGGTTCACTAGGGAAGGAAATCTAGACACAGCAATGTGGTTGACTCTGAAATGGCCTCGCAATCCACTCAGCTGTAACAAACACAACAAAAAAACACTACAAAGACACAAAAAAGGAATGAAACTGGACACATCCGACATTGACCTCAGCACCGGAAAATACAACAGCAATTGCGACCCTGCAAAGTCCTCCTGATTAACATCTGGGGGCGAGTGCCAAAATTGGGAGTGCTGTCTCACAGACGAGTCAAGCAACAGTCTGACATAGTCATCCTCACGGAATCATACCTTACAGATAAATGTCCCAGACACTGCCATCACCATCTCTGGGTATGTCCTTTCCTACCGGCAGGACAGACCCAGCAGACGTGGCGGCACAGTGGTATACAGTCAGAAGGGAGTTGCCCTGGGAGTCCTCACCATCGACTCTGGGCCTCATGGCATCAGGTCAAACATGGGCAAGGAAACCTCCTGCTGATGAATCAGTGCTCCTCCATGTTGAACATCACTTGGAGAGAGCACGGAGGGTGGCAAGGGTGCAGAATGTTCTCTGGGTGGGGGACTTCAATGTCCATCACCAAAAGTGGCGTGGTAACACCACTTCTGGCCAAGTCCTAACATAGCTGCTAGACTGGGTCTGCCGCAGGTGGTGAGGGAAAAACATACTTGACCTCATCCTCACCAACCTGCCTGCCACAGATGCATCTGTCCATGACAGCATCGGTAGGAGTTACCACCGCACAGTCATTGTGGAGACGAAGTCTCACCTTCACATTGAGGATATCCTCCATTGTGTTGTGTAGTACTACCACTGTGCTAAATGAGATAGGTTTCGAAGAGATCTAGCAACTCAAGATTGGGCATCCATGAGGCGCTGTGGGCCATCAGCAGCAGCAGAATTGTACTCGAACACAATCTGTAACCTCATGGCCCGCATATCCCCCCACTCTAGCATTACCAACAAGCAAGGGGATCAAGCCTGGTTCAATGAAGAGTGCAGGAGGCATGCCAGGAGCAGCACCAGGCATACCTGGTGAAGCTATAAAACAGGACGACTTGCTTGCCGAACAGCAAGTGATAGACAAAGCTAAGCGATCCCACAACCAGCGTATCGGATCGAAGCTCTGCAGTCCTGCCACATCCAGTTATGAATGGTGGTGGATAATTAAACAACTCACTGGAGGAGGCAGCTCCACAAATATCCCCATCCTCAATGATGGAGGAGCCCTGCACAGCAGTGCAAAAGGCTGAAACATTCGCAACAATCTTCAGCCAGAAGTGCCGAGTGGATGATCCATCCCTGCCTCCTCCAGAAGCCCCCAGCATCACAGATGCCAGTCTTCAGCCAATTCGAGTCACTGCATGTGATATCAAGAAACGGCTGAAGGCACTGGATACTGCAAAGGCTATGGGCCCTGATGACACTCCAGCAATAGTACTAAAGACTTGTGTTCCAAAACTTACCACGCCCCTAGCCAAGCTGTGCCAGTACAGCTACAACATTGGCATCTACCTGGCTATGTGGAAAATTGCCCAGATATGTCCTGTACACAAAAAGCAGGACAAATCCAACCCGGCCAATTACATCCCCATCAGTCTACTCTCGATCATCAGTAAAGTAATGGAAGGGGTTATCAACAGTGCTATCAAGCGACACTTGCTTAGCAATAACATGCTCACTGGGTTCTGCCAGGGCCACTCAATTCCTGACCTCATTACAGCCTTGGTCCAAACATAGACAAACCTTCACTACATCAGTTGTAGCACAGATAATTTGATGAATTCAGTTAATTCACAAATAGAACAAAATACATATAGCAATTAACAGTAAAGCACATTTTGGTTCAAAATTCAAAATCTTTCCAGTTTTTCTTTTTTTAACTGTTTTATTTAATTCAGTCATGGGATGTGGGCTTCACTGGCTAGGCCAGCATTTATTGTTCATCCTTAATTGCCCTTGAGAAGGTAGTGGTGAGCTGTCTTCTTGAACCGCTGCAGTCTATTTGGTGTATGTACACCCACAGTACTGTTAGGAAAGGAGTTCTAGGATTTTGAGCCAGCAACAGTGAAGGAATGGCGATATATTTCCATGCTTGTTTAGCTCCTTCAGTCTTGGCATTTGGGCTAAAAGTGCTTGATTAGCTTACATCAGTCTTTACAAATGAATTAATAGTTATACTGCAGCAAATATTGCCTACTTCTACCATGAAGATGTTGTATGATTGCTTGCTCTTGAGCTTCACTGCAACAAAGTCTCTTTCCTTGATATTATATTCTGAAAGTGAAAAGGGGAAGCCCAAAAATGCACTGACATGGGGGAAAACAATATCTTCAGAACGTTTCGACATACCATGAGATTTTATCACTTTTGCAGCACTATACAAACATTAATTGAGGAAGAAAATGTGTGTGGTTCCATATCAAACATTCAACAGTTTTAAAATTGCAGCTAATCATAATAGTTCTTTGTGTTATATTCCATTTTCATATAACTTAATTATTTGAATTTTTAAAAGAAAAAAAAAAATTGAGGACCTTTATGAGGGAAAAATACCACACAAGTTCTTCTCTCACATGGTGCAGTTATTTTTATGGTTACAACTTCAGTAACTTTGATCCCATCAACCTGTCAGGAATAGCACTTCCAGATGGGGCACTGGGTTAGTTATCTGCCAGTTTGTCCATGGAAGAGACATCAATGTCTTCATTAGTTGGATCCTGTGGTGATTGACTGGTATCAACCTCAAGTGATGTTGTCAGGTTGCAGTCAACTGATGCTATGTTGACTGCATCTCGGGGGGTGTTGGAGATCCTTTGTAGGCAGAGAGATAAAGATGAACAAATATGAAAATATAAGTTAGGATTAAGCATTCATAATGCAATAAAGACTTGTGAGTTTTCATTTTCTCTGCAATTAAAATCTATATTTATTTCTATTTCCTATAGACAATGACCTTGATCTATTTCTTTTTTAGTCATTTACGGAATGTGGGCATCAGAGGCTAGGTCAGCATTTATTGCCTTTGAGAAGGTGGTGGTGAGCTACCTTTTTGAATCGCTGCAATCCATGTGGTGTAGGTGCACCCACAGAGCTTTTAGGGAGGGAGTTCCAGGATTTTGACCCAGCGTCAGTGGAGGGATGGCGATATATTTCCAAGTCAGGATAGTGCCTCGCTTTGAGGGGAACTTCCAGGTGGTGATGTACCCATGTGTCTGCTGCCCTTGTCCTTCTAGCTGGTAGTGGTCATGGGTTTGGCAGGTACTGTCTGAGGAGCATTGGTGAGTTTCTGCAGTGCATCTTGTAGATGGTACACAATGCTGCCACTGTTCATCAGTGGCAGAGGGAGTGAATGTTTGTGGAAGAGGTGCCAGTGAAGCGGGCTGCTTTGTCTTGGATGGTGTCAAGCTTCTTGAGTGTTGTTGGAGCTGCACTCATCCAGGCAAGTGAAAAATATTCCATCATTTAAACCAATAAAGTAAATGAAGAAATTTATAATTTTTTATGACGTTTGTATCATCTCACTATTCAGAAGCCAATGACAAAATTAATGATATTTTTTGATCAAAATGGTCATTAAAATTTTGAAGAAAAAACTGCAGTAGCTTTACTAATAGTCCTTACCTCATTTTTCTGCCATTAGACTGTCAAGGTAGAAGAAACTTCTCCCAGTTGCCAGTGAAGCTCTGGTTCAGACATGCTGCTGTTTTCTCTGATGTTTGATATGCAGAAGCAACACTGCTCTCTTGAGGAGATAATGAATGGTTCAGGTCCCATGAAACAATGCCTCCCTTTCTTGTCCCTGGTTGCCCTTAGGTCGAACGCCTGTCTCTACTCTTTCTCGGAATCGTACCTTCCTCTCGTCATGGGATAGTTAGAGTCTCCTTCATGTCCTGCGCATTACTAATGATGGCCTGTCTGGTCTTCACAGCTGTCAGAGTAGTTCTTTTCACAATGCCAATCTCTGCATCACATGGGCCTTTCCCATGACAGCTTCTGGAAAAGTGCTTTATGATTGGAAACCCAAAGTCTTCTTGACCAAAAGTCACATCTACAAAGTGCAGCTCATTTTTATACTGGCTGGGTGCATCATCCGAGAAGTGAATTTCACAGACTATCTTCACCACAGAGGCAACAAGATGACTGTTGGCTAACCAAACACAATGCTGCACAGCATATTGGTCATGCTCCTTGTCACTGGAAATGATCACCATGGACCCACACATGGGCTTTGAACATCCCTGCCTTGGACACTGATAGTCTGTGACAGCAGGGTGGATGATAGCCTGGTTATAGCTCCAATGAGCACTTTGGGTTTTGTCTTGAAAGTGACAATTAGTTCCCCCCAAAGTCTAAACAGGAGACCATTCAGTTGCCTGGTAAGTTGTCTTTGATCAAGTCAAACTGTTGACCCTGCCTTTTCATATTTGACAAGTGTTTGGCAAAGGAGTCAACCTCTATTCCAGAGCCCCCAAAAGTTCTTTGACTGTTCCAACTCCCTCCACAAGAGCCAAATGATCAGCTTCCTCATGATTCTTTGAGGTCCGTTCCTTCCATTTCATTCTCAGAGACCCTTGCTCACACGGAATAGGGAGCAGCTTTATCTTGAGATTCTCAACCCCAGGATCATCACATTTTCCTTGGGTGCACTCTCTTCTTGGAAAGTTACCTATCAGGGGCCATAGCATCTCATTAACAGCATCCTAGTTATTATTGATCACAACATCAACTTGACCTATTTGATGACATTTGTTTGACAGGCCTGAAGAAGAAACTCTACATTGACACAACGCTCACATAAGCATTGCAAGGACTTTGTTTGGACATGGCTCTTATGTTCTTTGGTCTCAGTTTGTTGAAGGTGGTGAAACTAATGATAATAGTTGGATGTTCTTCACAGATGAGAGCATACATCTCCTTTAGTGAGCACTCCATTACTTTCTTTAGAGCATATTTTGAGACATGGCAGGGCAACTCTCTTGAGATGTCAGCTCTGGTGAAGAAAGGTTTGATCACTTTCTTTGTTTATTCATTTAGGACATAATTTGTCCTCTTACAAAAATCTTGAGTATACATTGCAAGTTTGATTTGGACAGGAAGTTCCCTCTCAGTCCAAGAGCTTTGTTGGCAGTCGTTTTCTTAAGTTTTTTTTACAGCAGTGATGTGGTGAAGTAACCTTCATAGTCGAAGGTGTCTTGTTCATTACTTTTTTTCTTATGTGATGCAGGATGGTTTGGCCACTATTTTCCCAAGAGAATGACAGTTTCTTTTTTGATCAAGGGATGAGAATGCACTTTTTCTTCAATGCTGCCTTTTTTCTTGGAGTTGTCTTTTGCACAACTGAAGAAACAACTTTTGCAAACATGACTTTGGTATGTCCTTGTGTCCAGCTCTGTCTAGTTTGAAGGGCAAATGTGTTGAATCTCTGAAATATGTAGAAGCTCTCTCTGCTTTCCTCTGTGCATACAGGTGTTGTCATCTCTCAATAATTTGCCTTTTCTTCTGAGCAAACATTGCAGCTCTTTGTCTTCTTTTTGCTGCTCTCCACTTCTCAGTTTGAGCAATCTTCTCTCCATGGGTTACCTGTCACTTTGGTGCTGACCCTTCACATCCTGTTGCTTTCTGCCTTTCTCTGTATCTTTGTGATTTTTCTCTGCCTGGCTCCCGGTCCCTTCCTTTCTGCTTTCCTGTTCTTACCATTCTCCATAATTTACAGTGTATCTGATCCATCTCTTTTACCCAATTTCTGTATTCCTTTTGTCATTCAGCATGAGTCTTGGTGATTATGGGCTTTGCCTTTCCTTTACCTCCCACAGGAGTCCCGACTTTCCTCTTCCAAAGAGTCACAGTTGATGTCTGACAAAAGAAAGAAAAATATTTTTAAAAATCTTAAAATAACATATAAGGTGGGATAATCTTCACTCATGTGAGCAACAGTGAAATAGTGAAATTTGGGGAAGATTTGAGAGTGAACATGGAGGCATGCTTCAAAAATATAATGAAAAAAATCCAACATTAGGAGTCTACTTATAATGAAAAATGTTATCAAACAAAGGGAGGACAGGAAGGTTTCTCTTCAAATGCATTAGTGAAAATGAAATCAGCTTTGCTATATTATTTGACATCAAGAAGGATTGACGTCCGATTGCTAAAAATATTGTCCAACTTTCAACAAATTAAGCGCAAACTAGATTGGCGTGTAAATTTGTCATGACAGGTAAAATAATGGACACCAAACCTTAATGGACACACAAAGTGCATGCGCTAACTTTCCCAGAAAAATATGCCTTGCCAGTTTAAAATATAATTCCTTAAACTGAACTAAAAATTTGCGATGAAAATTTTAGATTATGAAACAGAAATGTTTGTGACCTTCAGGATACCATGCAAAGAATATGAAATGAGCTGAGCATTAATTATAATTCCCATCATAATCATCTGAATAGAAAAGGTATCAAAAGGATAATCAGACACTCTACTTCAAAAGGGAAATAAATAGGAACAGTAGGAATTCACTTTCACTTCTAGCCAAGCCCGATAACAGTCGTAACACTCTAAGACACCAGCCACAACGACTGTTACCGTGGTTTTGCTAGTCTTGTTTTGCCAGCCCTTTGTGACACATACATACATTTTTTTCAGGGCTATCGACGACAGTCTGATCACATTGTTTTCCTATCAGATTGTTTGCTTCAAATGCCTTCTAATGAATTATTTTAATTGCGTTGAAGTTCATTTTTAAATGTCACATATTAGTATCCATCTTTGATGAAAACTAGAGTGTAATTGAATCATCACAAAGAGAATCAATGTGCGCAATATTACCTTAGTTGAACCTATCATTTATATTGTATAAACTGATAAAACGATTATAATGTCCTTTATGCTGACTTTCGTATCAGGTCAATTTTAATTGTAACCACTAAAATCTCCCCATTTTTGAAAAAAACTCATATACTTGCCTTGGACACAGTACAGCAAAGGCTCACTAGATTTGGTTCCTGCTATAAGAGAGTTGAACTATGATGACAGGCTGAGTAAATTGGCCCCATACTCTCTGGAATTTAGAAAAATGAGAGGTCCTCTTATTGAAACATACAAGATTCTGAAGGGTGGACACTGAGAGGTTGTTTCCCCTGGCTTGGAATCTAGAACGTGGGTGTAGAACTTCAAGATAGGTGGTCAATTATTTAGGATTGAGATGAGGAGAAATTTCTTCAGTCAAAGGGTTGTGAATCTTTAAAATTCCCATAGTGCTTTGAATACCCTATCTTTGAATAAATTCAAGGCATGGATGGATAGATTTTTGATCCCTCAGGCAATCAAGGAATATGGGAAGTGGGCTGTAAAGTGGAGTTGAGGCAGGTCAGCCATGATCGTACCAGATGATGGAGCAGGCTCAAAGGGTCACATGGTGTACTCCTCCTTTTATGTTCTTAATTGCCTTCTTGGAGCTGTACGAAGGCGCTGTCTATCATCACATTGAGCGATTCACCACTAGACTTTTTCTCGTGGCTGGCTCACCCCAGGGCCCATAAAGTTTGCAACATGGCTTGCCACATCTTCCATGCAGTTACGGCAATGAAGCAAGCCACAAGAAGCTCTCTGCGTCTACAACAACTTGCCATACCTGTTGCCATGAACTAAGAGGAGCAGGACGACCCACTCCTGATGGAGGAGCCAAGTGACAAGGAGGAAATGGTCTTCAGCTCTGAAGATGAGTCTAACAATGATGAATTTCCCAGATAAATATCAGATTCTCAGCTCACCAATATAACAGCCTTAGTCCATCCTTTAGATTCCCAATTTCAGTACACACGAAGATGGAGCAGGAGTAGGCCATTCAGCCCCTCGAATCTGCTCCACCATTTAATAAGATCATGGCTGATCTGACAGTAACATGAAATCTACATCCCACCTACCGCCGATAACCGATTCACCATCGATAACCAAGAATCTATTCCACCTCTGCCTTAAAAATATTCAAAGACTCTGTTCCCACCACCTTTTCAGGAAGACAGTTCCAAAGACTCATGACCCACTGAGTGAAAAAAATTTGCCTCATCGCTGTCTTAAATGGGCAACCTCTTATTTTTAAACAGTGACCCTGAATTCTAGATTCTCCCACAAGAGGAAACATCCTCTCCACATGCACCCTGTCAAGACCCCTCAGGACCTTGTTTGTTTCAGTCAAGCCATCTTTTACTCCTCTAAACTGCAGCGGATACAAGCCTAGTCTGTCCAACCTTTCCACATAAGACAACCCTTGCATTCCTGGTATTAGTCTGGTAAATCTTCTCTGAACTGCTTCCAATGCATTTACATCCTTCCTTAAATAAGGTGACCAATACTGTACACAATACTCCAGGTCTCACCAACGCCCTGTACAACTGAAGCATAACCTCCCTACTTTTTTTATTCAATTCCCCTCACAATACATGATGACATTCTATTAGCTTTCCTAATTACCTGCTGTAACTCTTTCGAGTACAAACACGTTTCCATCTGTTTCAGATGAAGTTACATTGTTTCATAGTTTGTCATTGGGAGATTTGAACTCCTGATCTTGGGGTTACAAGCCCAGTGCCATAACCACTTGGCTATTAATTACCTGCTGTACCTACACACTGCCGTACCCGTGTACAATTATAATCGGCAATGGCACTGACAACAGGCTTTCACACCCTCAGCAAAACACAGATATCGGGCGGTTAAGCAAACTCAGTACCATTTACAGAGTGCAAAGAAATTTCGTGAAGTGAACTTCCAGGAATAGGTAGAAGCTCCCACCTCCTTTTCGTCATTGATACACCGCATAGCAAAGGCGGAACACTTGTTCGCGGCGCCGCGTTTACGGGGGGAATACTGACTATGGCGCAAAGGGAAGTGATGTTGTTAGTAACGTTCCTAAGAAACCGGAGCCGAAGACGAAACAACCGTTAAAATAATAAGGGGGAGAGAGAGAGAGAGGGAGAGAGAGGATAACGCGGGGGTCGGGCTCAGGGTTAGAGTGTGCGTTACCGGAGAGGTCAGCCCGGGAATGACGGGGGTCAGAGGGTGAGTGACGAGGGTCAGAGGGTAAATTGACGAGGGGTCAGGCGGTAAGTGACGGGGTCAGATTGTGAGGCCTTTGGACGGCGGCTGCAGCAGTGGATCCGAGCAGCGGGCACTGAACGGCCGCCCATGGATAGGGACGCGAACCTGGACGAGGAGGTGGATCACTCCTTCTTCGACAGCGACTGCGAGGGGATCAAGCGCAGCAGCCCCCGCCCCCGGACGCGGCCTGCCAGCTCCGGGAAGCCGGGCAGCGCGGCTGGAGAGGGCCGGACGAGCCGGAGCCGGAGCCGGCGGGGCCAAGGAGCGGCGGAGACTGGCCCTGAGGACGCGGCCGAGGACAGAGCTCGGCCGGGAAGTTCCGCTTCGTCAGCCCCAGCCTCCACGTCCGCCTCCCCCTCGCCCCCAGCCTCCCCGTCCCCCTCATCACCAGCTTCCAACTCGCCCTCACCCCCAGCCCCTGCCTCCCCGTCCTCCTCATCCTCATCCAGTGGAAAAGGGACCAGTTTCCCAGAGGAGCCCCAACTGAAAACCACAGGCTCTCCCAACAGTTCGGCAGATGAAGCGGGAAGTAGTGAAGAAGGACAAAGGGATATTGAAGCTAGACCTAGTTCCCAGAGGAGTGTGCCTGGGAACCACACCAGATCTAATGAAGCTGCTGATTCCGATCCAGACTTAGACATTGTCGGTTCCAAGTTGGATTGCTCCTCCTCATCTTCATCGGGGAAACAGTCTTTATGTGCCCCCGCATGCCAGCGCAAATCCAAATCTTCCTCAAAGTCAAGGAAAGGGCATATCAAAGACTCCCGCCAGGGCAAGAACCAGGAAGACGACGCAGAGGGTACAGTAACTGACGTGACCGCTCTCTCGAGTCCAGATAGCAGTCCCATTCATACTGTTCGCCGATGTAAACAATCAAAAATTAAGTCCCGCAGAAAAAAGAGCCACAATAAACAGGAAAATATTAGCCAGGAAATCTACAGCAGCCTGGACTCGTTAAGCTGTGATAGGGAAAGGGGTCAAGGGAGGGAAAGATCACGAAGGCAGAGGGAAGCCAAGTCTAGCAATCTCTCTTCAAAGTCAGATTCTTTGGAGCCCAAGAGGTTTTGGAGCCCAAGACATAGCCAGAAGATCCTCAATGATGCCACTGACCTAAACCAGCTACTGAAAGGTGAAACTTAAATGTTTCCTTTTGTAAAATGAAGGCTAGTTCTTATGCCATTAATAGTATTTATTTCAGTTCTGGCATGGATTTGATGGGCCACATGGCTGCCTCCTGTGTCATAATGACTCTTTAAAAAATGTGAGCAGGAATAGGCTGTAATACCATGGTTAATCTTTGACCTCCACTTTCCTGTCTGATCCCCTAGAGTCCAAAAATCTATCTATCTCTGCTTTAAATATACCCAATAATGGAGCATCCACAGCTCTCTGGGGTAAAGAATTCCAAAGATTCACAACCCTTTGAGTCAAGAAATTTCTCCTCATCTCAAATCCTAAATGGCTGACCTCTTATCCTGAAGTTATAAACTCTCCAGTCAAGGGAAGCAGCTTCTCAGTATTCACTCTTGTCATGCTCACCAGTTATTTTTCATGTTTCAACGAGATTACCTCTTAATTCTTCCAGGGAATATAGGCCTATTCTACTCAATCTCTCACATGGTAAATGGGTTCTCCAATGAGGAATCCATCCAGTGAACCTTTGTTGCGTTCCCTGTAAGGCAAGTATATCCTTCCTTAGGTACAGAGACCAGAACTGTACCCAGTGCTCCAGGCGCGGTCTTACTTCTACAATTGCAGCACGACTTCCTTACTTTTCTACTCCAACCCTTTCTTTGCAATAAAGGTCAACATACCATTTGCCTTCCTAATTGTTTGCTGTACTTGCAAGTTCACTTAGGAGCCCTTGCACAAGAAACACAAAATCCCTCTGAACGCTAACACTGAATAGTTTGACCATTCAAAAAATATTCTGTTTTACTATTCTTCCTACCAAAGTGAATAATAATCTCTCATTTCCCCATGTTATACTCCTTCTGCTGTCTCCTTGTCCACTCACTTCATTTGACTTTACTAACAGCAACAACTTGTTTTTATGTTAATGCCTTTGATCAAATGTCCTAATGCTCTTCACAGGAGCATTATAAAGCAAAATTTAACACAGCCCCTTAAGATCATATTAGGGAGCATGGCCAGAACTTGATCAAAGAGGTAGATTTAAGGAGTGTCTTATAGGAAAGAGGGGCAGAGAGCCTGAGACATTTAGGGAGGGAAATATTTCCCACCCAGCTTTGTATCATCAATGAATTTGGATTAATTATGCTTGGTGCCTTCATCTAAGTTATTAATATAGATTGTAAATAGCTGAGTCCCCAGCACTAATCTTTGTCACACTCCACTAATAGCAACCTGCCAATCTGAAAATGACCCATTTATTCCTAAAAAATAGAACAATACTAGTAATTATCCAACTGTGAACCCTATCTTATATAATCTATCTCTACATCAATTAATATATTGCAGATCTAGTACTTGCTGTCTGTAAAACCTTACTTTTCTGTGCAGTGGTCTTGAGGAAACGTGATGTGCAGCATTTATACCCTCCTGCCGGTGATGCTGCTGGAGCACCTCAGTTTTGTATCCTCCAGACCCTCGTCCTGTATGCAGAAAAACCCAGATGTACCAACCAGCTGTACTTCACAGCTTCCCAGAATTTAATGTTTTACTGTAATATAAAATCCAGGTGTTAAACCAGATGAGGTCAGAATGTATCGCTGTCTTTAAATTAGGAACTGAAGTATGTTTGTGCTTTAGTCCAATTAGCCTTGTCTCTAACCTCTCTTCCCTTGAAAGCTATACTTTGTCTTGACTCCCCTTGTGTAATGCCAAGGCATTACCTTAGATTGATTATCTTGAAAGACAATTGGACATTCTGATGTGTTTTTTCTGTCACAGCTATATTTTTTGCAAATTTCTATTTTGTCACATTTCAAGAAAAGTTTTTTTTTTAATTCTCCCTGATCTTTTCAGGACCTCATTACTTTTAAATGTTCCTCTGTTCACGTATGTGCAGAACATTAAGAACATAAATAGGAACAGGAGGAGACCATACAGTTCATGGAGCCTGATTGACCATTAAATATGGTGATGGGTGATGTTGGTTTCCACTCCACTTTCCCACCACTCCCTATATCCCTTGATTCCCTGAGAGACAAAAAGTCTGTATATCTTGGCCTTAAAGAGATGATGCTGCATCCACAACCCTCTGTGGAAGAAAATTCCGAAGATTCACAACCTTTGAGTGAAGAAATTTCTCAAAGAATTATCTGTTATCAAACTGAAGAAACAATTTAACTTGTCACTAGCTATAATGAGCTTATTACTATCAATGCCGTGTAAGGTACAAGGAAAACGCTACACTTTAATGGTGTGGCAATATGTTGTTTGTGATGTTTATTTAATGCCTTCAATTTTTCCACCATTATCACCACCTCTGTTGATGTACTACCTTGTTAAAATACCCTCCCCTGATGTGCAGCAACAGTATCCAATTGTGCTGGTTGGTTGGGTGGTTTTAAGTGAGCACCTGAAAATTTCTTATGCCCACCATTAAAATGTGCTAAAATCCTGGTAATGATAAATCCATCGCCAGTGTGGCAATTGAACTTTTACACCCACCATTATATTTTACTAAAATTCTCCTGAAAGCATTGTCTAAATTTGCATTTGAGCAATTTTATTTGCTGACCAAAGACTGATTGTAAAACATTTTAAATTATGAACTTCAAGTAACCTTAATGCTATTGTTTAAGGAGCTGGAAAGGAGAATAATAAGCAGCAATTCAAAGGTAACAGTCTCTGGATTGCTCCCAGTGCCACTCGTTACTGAGTATTGGGTCACACTTCAACATGTCTTTGCAGGGTGGTTTGATTGTGCTGTTGGGGTGGGTTTAAACTAATTTGGCAGGGGGAATGAGAACTAGGATGTAGCATTAGGAGAAACAAAGTGCACAAAGGCCTAGGAGAGCCAGGTAGCAGAAGGGAAAGAAACATTAAAGTATTAGATGGGGTCAAACTAAGGCAGAATATACAAGAAAGTCTACAGTGCATGCACGAAGAAACATGGTTTAAAAAAAAGACTGGTGAGCTATAGGTGCAAATAGCCATTTGGCAGTATGATGTTGTGGTGATAACAAGAGACCTAACTCAAAAAAGGGCAGGACTGAGTACTAAATATTGGCTAGTGTTCAGGAAAGAAAGGAGTGGTGGTAGTATTGTTTAAGGAGAATATTACAGAGCTAGGGAGAGAAAAGATGTCCTGGAGGGGGTCAAGGAGAGAATTTATTAGGTTAGAGTTAAGAAACAAAAAAGGTGCTATTACACTGTTAGATGTATTCTATAGGCTGCCAATTAGTGGGAAAGATATTGAGGAGCACAGTTTCAATGAAATAACGAGGTGCAAGAATTTATGGAGCAGTGATAATGGAGAGCTTCAATTATCCTAATATACACCGGGATAATAATAGTATAAAGGGTAGAGAGGGGGAAGAGTTTCTGAACTGTGTTCAGGAGAGTATTCTTGATCAGTATATTTTCGGCCCAATGAAAGAGGAGGCATTGCTGGATTTGGACCTGGGGAATGAGAGTCAGTAGGGGAAAATTTAGGAAACAGTGATCTTAGTAAAATAGGTTTAGGTTAGCAATGGAAAAAGGAGAGGGGGCAATATTGAGTAAAAATAGTTGATTGGGGTAGGGGCAATTTCAGCAGGTTGAGCGTGGATCTGTCCCAAGTAAATTGGAATCAAAATATGGCAGGCAAAGCAGTAATTGAAGAATGGACTGCCTTTAAGGAGGAGATGGTTCAGGTGCAGTTGATGTACATTCCCACGAGGAAAGGTAGGGCAACTAAAACCAGAGTACCCTGGACGCTGAAAGAAATAGAGGGTGAGATGAAGCAGAAAGAGGGCACATATGGCAGACGTCAGGTTAATAATACAAGAGAACCAGGCTAAGTACAGAAAGCTCAGAAAGGAAGAGAAAAAGGAAATGAGATGTAAAGAGAGAGTATGAGAAGAGTAATCCAAAAGTCTTCTAGTCCTATATGCCTAGTAAAAGGGTAGTCAGAGCCAGGAAGGACAAGAATGGGATCTGTGCGTATAGGCAGAAGGCTTGGCTGAGGGACTACGCGAGTACTTTGTATCTGTCTTTACCAAGGAAGAAGATGCTCCCAAAGATGTAGTGAAAGATGAGACACCTGAGATGCTGTATGGGCTTGAACTTGATAAAGAAGATATATTAGAATAGCTTAAAGGTGATGAGCTGCCAGGATGCTATGAGGTCATCTGACGATACTATGGGAAGCAAGGGTGGAAATCGCAAAGGCACTTACCATAGACTTCCAGATCTCCTTAGGTACAGGGATGGTGCCAGAGGACTGTAAAATTGCAAATGTTACAGCCTTGTTCAAAAATGGGTGTAAGTATAAATTCAGGAATTAGAATTCAGTCAGTTCAACCTCAGTGATGGGAAAACTTTTAGAAATGATAATCCAGGATAAAGTTAACAGCCACTTGGAGAAATATGGATTAATTAACAAAAGCCAGCACAGAAAAAGACAAATTCCTGATTGAGGCCAGCTGCTGAGAGCCTGTTCCTGCTTAGGGGCTGAAACCTGAGACCTGCTACAGCTGCCTGGGCGCAGTGGCCTGGGGTTGCGAGGCCTAAGGCCTAATACAACTAATACAAGTGCCATGTAAGAACACAAGAAATAGGAGCAAAAGTAGGTTCTTTGGCTCCATTCAGAAGTGCCATAGTGGTAACATCATTGGATTAGTACTCCAAAAGGCCAATGCTCTGGGGACACGGGTTCAAATCCCACCATGGCAACTGTTAGAATTGAAATTCAATTAATAAGTCTGGAATATGAAGCTAGTCTCAGTAATGGTGACCACAACAACTGTCATTAATTGTAAAAACCCATCTGGTTCTCCAATGGTCTTTAATGAAGGAAATCTGCTGTCCTTCCGTGTGACTCTGGATCCACAGCAATTCTTAATTGCCCTCTGAAATGGTCTTGCTAGCCACTCAGCTCAAGGGCAATGATGGATTGGGGCACCAGATGCTGGCCCTGCCGGTGATATCCATGATCTGATTATGGCCTAAACACCACTTTCCTGCCTGCTACCTCCAGCCTCCCCCCACCAATCCTTGCTTCCCTTGTCAATCAAAAATCTGATTAACTCAGCCTTGAATATATGCAATGAACCAGTCTCCACTGCTCTCTGGGAAAGAGAATTCTGAACACTAACAACCCTCTCAGAGAAGAAATTCCTCTTCATCTCTAGCTTAAATGGGCGACCCCTTGTTTTGAAACTGTCCTCCCTAGTTCTAGATTTCCCCACGAGGGGAAACACCCTCTCAGCATCTACCCTGTCAAGCCCACTCAATCATACATGTTTCAATATGTCTCATTCTTGAGTATAGACCCAACCTGACCTCAATCTTTCCTCATAAGACAAACACCTCAAATAGGCCTGTCGACAACGTTAAAACAGGGGACGATAGCAGCACACATACAAAATTAACTGAGTGACAGGAAACAGTATTGGTAAACAGTTGTTTTTCATTGCTTTCTTTGATACATATTAATGACAGACTTGGGTGTAGAGTGCACAATTACATGATTTGCAGTTGACACATAACTTGGAAGTGTTGTGAACTGTGAGCAGGACAGTGATAGACTTCAAGAGGATGTAGAAAGGTTGGTGGAATAGACAGACATCTGGTATGTTAAATTTAATGTATAGAAGTATGAAGTGTTTTGTTTGGAAGACTGAGGAGAGGTGATATAAAATAAAAGAATTCTGAAATGAGTACAGAAACAAAGAGACCGGAGGGTATACGTGCACAAATCATTGAAGGAAGGACAGGTTGAAAAGGTAGATGGGATACTGGGCTTTATAAATAGAGGCATAAAGTACAATAGCAAGGAGGCTGTGGCGAACCTGTATAAAACACTATGTGCCTCAACTGGAGTATTGTGTCCAATTCTGGGCACCAAGTTTAAGAAGCGTGTGAGGGCATGAGGGTACAGAAAAGATTTGTAAGAATGGTTCCAGGGATAAAGGACTTCAGTTACGTGGATAGGTTGGAGAAGCTGGGATTGTTCTCTCTAGAGAAGGTTGAGAGGAGATTTGATGGAGGTTTTCAAAATCATGAGGTCTGGACAGAGTAGATACGGTGAAACATTGGTGGAAGGATGAAGGTTTAAGGTGATTGGCAAACAACCAAAAGATGAGGTAAAACTTCTTTACGTAACGAATGATTAGGGTTTGGAATGCACAACCTGACAGTGTGGTGGAAACCGATTCAATTGTGGCTTTTGCAAGGGAATTAGATAAGTACCTGAAGGGAAATTAAATTATAGGACTATTGGTAAAGGGAGGCAGGGGAATTGGGAGCACAAGCTCAATGGGCAGCATAGCCTTCTATGCTTTAACCATTCGATATTTCTTTCAGCTATGATGCATTTGGAAAGGAGAGAGCTGCGAAAAATAGTGGCTGATTTTCCTGTGCGGAAATACAAGAAAAACTACACCTTCAGTAATGAAGAAGCAAAGCGGATTGATCATGAAAATCAAAGATTGTTACAAGAATTGACCCGAAAAGCCACAAAACCAGTAGTTGTCACTTCAAAGGCAATCGTGCCTTCACCGGTCCGAGTCTACCACAGCACTGTGAACAGACAGCGGGAGCAGGAAAGGATCGAACGAGAAAACTTGGTGAGTAATCTATGTAGCCCAGAGACAGAGAAGCAGGAATGCCTAGAAAATTTGGAAAGGTACATAAGATCTCTGCTGAGTTAGCCTGTCAGAAAGAGCGATGTTGTGATTCAGTCAGTCTCAGCCGATCAGGATTTGTGAAACCTCCACTCGCTGTGGTTGAACAGTGCTCTGCTACTCCATTCAGGCTCATGCATGTTGAGTGATTAATTGAGCAAAACAACAGGGAGATGCTGCTGCTCAGGGAACCATAGGAAACCAAGAAGGATAAAATAATGAACAAAAACAAAAATTGCTGGAAAAACTCAGCAGGTCTGACCGCATCTATGGAGAGGAAGAAGAGTTAACGTTTCGAGTCCGTATGACTCTTCATCAGAAGTGTTCTGATGAAGAGTCATATGGACTTGAAATGTTAACTCTCCACAGATGCTGTCAGACTTGCTGAGTTTTTTCAGCAATTTTTGTTTTTGTTTCAGATTTCCAGCATCCGCAGTATTTTGCTTTTAAAATAATGAACACTGGTAATGTATTTTAATTCAACAGATTTGGTAAAACATGAATAGTTTAATTTTGATCAAATAACTTGGAATTTTTTTGTAGTGTTCCATATGCCTTGTCTGAAAATACAATTCAGTTATAAATCTAATGCACCCATAATTGGGTGTAATGGTTCACAATTTAGATTATTTACATTTAAATGTGTAGGGTAATTGTAGAAATGGTTGTGTGAATGTCTGTATGCGCAGTAATAACATTGACAGTAATTAAACCCAGAAGTTAAAACAGTAATCAATAAATGGCATATAATACTTGACATTGGAAACATCATCACTGTAAACAGTATCGCTACAGCAGAAGTGGATATCACAGTTGGGGGGTTTTAAAAATACAGTTTCTTATTTGTTTTAAGAATTAGATTGACACCTCTGAATAGTAGATTATTCTCTGCCAATTTATTAAATGATGCATATAAAGCAGCATTTAAAAATTGTAGTCTTGTCTTAAGGTAATTAATCACACAACTATGTTCAAAGGTGTAATCATAGGGGTGAACTAAAAACTATTGTTGAGGTATTTTTAGACAAATGCCGATAGGACCTGCTGATATGTTCTTGGTTAGCAACAGGGGGTGCTAACATTCGACAAGTAAGTGCTATTCATATAAATCTCTCTCTAATGGAAGAGTGCACCAGGATCAGTCCTTTTTGGATTGCTGAGAGGAGTGAAGAGGTGATAAAAATTCTTTGGAGGTGGCAGAAACAGTGGAAGACAAACTGTTGAAAGTGGAGTTAGGTGGGGTGGCAGGTGAGGACATGGGGGTTGGGGAGAACCCCATTCTGAGAAGGAAATACAGGAAATGGGATGACCAAAGTCCTAACAACCTCTCTTTCCTTTCACTGGAATCCTAGTTGGTAGAACCTGCTCTACTTCACCTGTTTTTCATACACCCCATTCTAATTACCTGTCTATTTAGTTTTTCTCACATTCTCTGTATCTTGTATATGCCTTTTATTTTTCTCATTATGCTTCTTTTTGTCTCCTATCATCTTATTTCTGCACTTCAAACATTTTGTGTCCCCACCATAGCACTTTATAGGCTTTTCTATGCATTTTCTTGTAGGATTGTTGGTAGTGGTCTGTTTCTCTACCCCTATTCTGTTCCTCCTTAAATGCTGGTTCCCTGTAATAGTCTTTTAGTACTGAAGAAGATTTTATGTTGCAAAAGTTAACTTTCTTATTCATACATGGCCTTGACAGCAATGCCTGCATCCCAGCATTTATTTCCCATCCCTAATTGCCCTTGAGACTGTGGGCCTCTGCCTTGAACTGCTGTAGTCCATGTGCTATTAGGGGGGAGTTCCAAGATTTTGACCTAGTGACAGTGGAGGAGTGGCAATATAGTTCGTAGACGGGATGGTATGTGATTTGAAGGGGAACTTGCAGGCGATGGTGTTCCCATGCATCTGTGATAGAGGTCACAGGTTTGGGAGGTGCTGTTGAAGAAGCCTTGGTGAGTTGCTACAGTGCATCTTGTAGATAGAACACATTGCTGCCACTGCTTGCCTGTGAGTGAATGTTTAAGGTAATCAATGGAGTGCCAATCAAGCGGGCTGCTTTGGTGTCAAGCTTCCTGAATGTTGTTCATAAGATTGAGAAATAGGAGTAGGCCATTCAGCCCACTGAGCCTAATCAGCCATTCAGTAAGATCATGTCTGATCTGATTGTGGTCTTAACTCTACTTTCCTTCCTGTCCTCCATAACCCTTGATTCCCTTGTCAATCAAAAATGTAACTCAACCTGAATATATTCAATGAGCCAACCTCCACTGCGCTCTGTGGAAGAGAATTCCAAAGACTAATGATCCTCTTGAGAGAAGAAATTTGTCCTCCTCTACAGCTTAAATGGCAGACCCCTTGTTATTGAACTGTGTCCCCTAGTTCTAGATTCCCCCATGAGCGGAAATATCCTTTTAGCATCTACCCTGTCAAGCCCCCTCAGAATTTTACATGTTTCATTAAGATTACCTCTCATTCTTGTTGGAGCTACACTCATTCAGGAACATAGAGTATTCCACCACACTCTCAACTTGTGCCTTATAAATGGTGGAGAGGCTTTGGGTGGTCAGGAGGTGAATTACACATCACAGAATATCCAACCTCTAACTTGCTGTTGTAGTTGCAGTATTTATATGGCTGGCCCAGTTCAGTTTCTGTTCAGTGGCAATCCCCAGATGTTGATAGTGGGGATTCAACAGTGGTAGTGTCATTGAATGTCAAAGGGAGATGTTAGATTATCTGTTGTTGGAGATGGTCATTGCCTGGCAGTTACATAGCATGAATCTTACTCGCCACATCAGCCCTAGTCTGAATGTTGTCCATTGGACATTGTTGCATATGGGCACTGGCTGCTTCAGTATCTGTGGTTCTGAATGGCACTGAACATTGTGAAATTGTCAGCAAACATCCCCACTCCTGACCTTATGGCGAGAAGAACTTGTTAAAGCACCTGAAGATGTTGGGCCTAGAACATTACTCTGAGGAGCTCCTGCAGTGATGTCCTAGGCTGAGAAGAGTGGTCTCCAACAACCACAGCCATCATTCTTCGTACTGGGTATGATTCCACCAATGGAGAATTTCCCCCTGATTTCCATTGACTTCAGTTTTACCAGGGCCACACTCTGGCCTCTTGCCTCTGGCCAAGCTGTTCCAGTACAAGTTACAACACTGGAATCTACCCAACAATGTGAAAAATTGCCCAGTTAAGTTCAGTTCACAAAAAGAAGGACACTCCATCAGTCTATTCTCAATCATCAGCAAAATGTTGCAAGGTGTCAACAACAGCGCTATTAATCAGCACTTACTTGATTGATGTCGAGTGGTCATTTTCATCTGACCTCTGAAATTCAACTCTTGTCCATATTTGGGCCAAGGCTGTAATGAGGTTTGGAGCTGAGTCTCTCTCACATTCATACTCAGTCCTGGCAGAACCCAAACTGAACATCAGTGTCTGCAGAGAGGAACACAGTTAATGTTTCAAAACGTTAACTGTGTTCCTCTCCGCAGCTGCTGCTGGACCTGCTGAATTTTTCTAGATATTTTTATTTTTGTTTTGGATTTCCAGCATCCACAGTTTTTTGCTTTTATCTGAACATCAGTGTGTTGTTTATTTGGTGAGTAAGTGCTGCTTAATAGCGCTGTTGTTGACGCCTTGCAACATTTTGCTGACGATTGAGAATAGACTGATGGAGTGTCCTGCTTTTTGTGAACTGAACTTAACTGGGCAATTTTTCACATTGTTGGGTAGATTCCAGTGTTGTAACTTGTATTGGAACAGCTTAGCCAGAGGCATGGCTAGTTCCAGTGCACAAGATGGCTGGAATGTTTTCAGGATGCATATCCTTTGCTGTAGCCGTTGTACTAAGCCATTTCTTGATATCATGCGGAATGAATCAAATTGGCTGAAGACTGTCATCTGTGATGCTGGGAGCATCAGGAGTAGTCCTGGATAGATCATCATCTCAGCATTTCTGGCTGATGATGGTTTAACCTTCTCTTTTGCTCTCACATGCTGTGCTCTGCCATTATTGAGAATGGGCATGTCTCCTCCCATTGTTTAATTGTCCACCAATATTCCTGACCGGATGTGGCAGTGCTGCAATATTTTAATATGACCTTATGGTTGTTGGATTGGTTAGCTCTGACTATAGCATGTTGTTTACCATGCCTGTGGTCCTGTGTTACAGCTTCAAGTTGGCACCTCACTTTTAGGTATGCTTGGGGCTGCACCTGGCATGTTCTCTTGAGCTCCTCATTGAACTAGAGTTGGCCCAAGGAATATGCTGGGCCATGAGGTGACAGAATTGTGGTTGTATACAATGCTGTTGCTGATAGCCCACAGCACCTCTTGGATGCCCAGTTTTGAGTTACTAAATCTCTTCTGATTCTATCCCATTTAGTGTGACAGTAGTGCCATATAACATGATGGATGGAGGGTATTATCAGTGTGAATGTGGGACTACATTTTCACCAGAACTCTGTAGTGATTACTCTTACCAATGCTGTCATCTGCAACAAGTGGTTTGATGAAAAAAGTTCAAGATGGTTTTCTTTCTGACAAGTTGGTTCTCTTACCACCTGTAGCATTCAGTTTGAGATTGAGAAATTTACTTTGGAAACATCTGTGTTATAAGGGTAATTACAAAGGAATGAGGGCAGAGTTGGCTGGAGTGGACTGGGAAAGGAGTTTAGCAGAAAAGACAGTTGATGAACAATGGCAGACATTTAAGAAAATAGTGACTCACAACAAAGATACATCCTAGTGAGGAAGAAGGATTGTAGGAAGGGGATAAACTAAACATGGTTAACCAAGGAACTAAAGGATAGTATCAAAGTGAAAGAAAAAACATACACTGTGGCAAAGATTAGTGGTAAGCCAGAAGATTGGGAAAGCTTTAAAAACCAACAGAAGATGACCAAAAAAAAATAAAGAGGGAGAAAATAAACTTTTAGGGTAAACTAGCATGTAATATAAAAATAGACAGTAAGAGCTTCTTTAAATATATAAAAAGGAAGGGAGAGGCCAAAATCAATAAAGGCCCCTTAGGGAATGAAGCTGGGGAAATAATAATGGGGAACAAGGAAATGTCAGAGGAGTTGAATAAATACTTTGCATCAGCCTTCAGGTTAGAAGACACTAATCATGCCAAAAATACTAAATAATCATGGAGCACAACAGGGGAGGAAATAAAGAATTATCACTAGAGAAAAAGTACTAGGGAAACTAATGGGGCTAAAGGCCAATAGGTCACCTGGACCTGATGTGTTGCATTCTAGGATATTAAAGGAAATAGCTGCAGAGATAGTGGATGCACTGGTAGTAATCTTCCAAGAGCCCTTAGATTCTGGAAAAGTCCCGAGAATTGGAAAACTGCCAATGTAACATCCTTATTCAAACAGGGCGGGAGGCAAAAAACAGGTAACTATAGGCCAGTTAACTTAACACCTGTCATTGAGAAAATGTTGGAGTCTGTTATAAAAGATGTAATAGCAGATCATTTAGAAATGCATAATCTAATCAAGCAGAGTCAGCATGGCTTCATGAAGGGGAAATCATGCCTGACAAATTTATTAGAATTCTGAGGAGATAGTAAGCAGGATAGATAAAGGGGAACCAACAGATGTAATATATTTGGATTTCCAAAAGGCTTTTGATAAGGTACCACACATAAGGCTACTTAATCAGATAAGCGCCCATGTTATTGGGAGATATTAGTATATTAGCATGGACAGAGGACTGGCTAACTAATATAAGACAGAGAGTTGGGATCTGGGGGGGCATTTTCAGGATGGCAACCTGTGGAGGGATCAATGCTGGAGCTACAATTATTTACAATTTTTATTAATGACTTGGATGAGGGAAATGAATGTATTATCATCAAGTTTGCAGATGACACAAAAATAGGTGGGAAGGCAAGTGATGAGGATGACACAGTCTACAGAGGGATATAGACAGGTTAATTGAGTGGGCAAAAACTTGGCAGATGGAGTCAAAAGTGGGAAAGTGTGAGGTTATGCGGGAAGAATAGAGGAACTGAATATTACTTAAATAGAGAAAGACTGAAGAAAGCTGCAGCACAGAGCGATTTGAGGGTCCTCGTGCATGAATCCCAAAAAGCTAGCATACAAGTTCAGGTAATAGGTAAGGCAAATGGAATGTTGGCCTTTATTTCAAAGGGAATGGAGTATAAGTATAGAGAAATGTTGCTAAAACTACACAATGCAGTAGTTAGACCACACCTAGAATACTGTGAACAGCTTTGGTCCCTTTATCTAAGGAAAGATATACTGGCATTGGAGGCAGTCCAGAGAAGGTTCACCAGGTTGATCCCGGGTATGGAGGGATTTTCTTATGAGGAGAGGTTGAGTAGCTTGGGCCTGTACTCATTGGAGTTTAGAAGAATGAGAGGTGGCCTTATTAAAACATATAAGATGCTATTGGGACTTGACAGGGTAGATGCTGAGAGGTTGTTTCCCCTTGTGGGAGAGCCTGGGACCAGAGGGCTTAATCTCAGAGTAAGGGGTTGCCCACTTAAAACAGAGATGAGGAGGAATTTCTTCTCTGAGGGTAGTCAATGTGTGGAACTTTTTACCACAGAGGGCTGTAGAGGCTGAGTCGTTAAGTATGCTCAAGGCTGAGATTTTTAATCAGTAAGGGAATCAACTGTTATGGGGAAAAGGCAGGAAAGTGGAGTTGAGGATTATCAGATCAGCCATGATCTCATTGAATGGCGGAGCATACTTGATGGGCCAAATGGCCTTCTTCTGCTCCTTTGTCTTATTATGGTCTTATTATGCTGCAAGGCCCAGTCTGGCAGATATTTCCTGACTTGGAAATATATCGCCGTTCCTTCTCTGTCGCTGGATCAAAATCCTGGACCTCCCTTCCTAATAGCACTGTGGGTGTACCAACACCACATGAACTGCAGCGGTTTAAGAAGGCAGCTCATCACCACCTTCTCAAGGGCAATTAAGGATGGGAATAAATGCTGGCCCAGCCAGCGAAGCCCGCATCCTGTGAATGAATAAAAAAAGATATGTCCTTCAGTGCTCAACCAGCTTAGTCAGTCTTGGTGCTACTAAGCCTCTCTTGGTGATAAACATTGAAGTCCGCCACCCAGAGTGCATTTTGTGCCTGTGCAACCCTCAGTGCTTCTTTCAAGTTGTGTTCAACATAGAGTACTAATTCATCAGCAGAAATGGGCTGGTTGGTGCTTTCTTTGCCCATATTTGACCTGATACTGTGAAATTTCATGCAGCCCAGAGACAAAATTGAGAATTCCCTTGCAACTGTGTACCAATATGCTGCCACTTCTGTTGGTTCATCCTGTTGCAGGATGGTAATGGAGGAGTTTGGGAATGTTGGCTGGAAAAATATAATTTAGTGAGTATGACTATCAGGTGACTGCTTGACTGGTCATTTTGGCACAAGTCCCCAAATGTTCGTGAAGAGTTGTAGTGTTGGCTGGGCAAGGTGTGCCTTTGTTGTCTCTGGTGCCTCAGTCCATGCCAGGTATTCCATCTGGCTTTATTTTTATTGTACTTTACTGTTGCAGTTTGATACAACTGAGTGGCTTGCTAGGCCATTTGAGAAGGCTGTTGAGAGTTAACAACATTGCTATGGCTCTGGAATTGCATTTAGATCAGACCGAGTAAGGATGTCAGATTTCCTCCTGTAAAGGACATTAGTGAAACAGATGGGTTTTTATGACAATCTGGTAGTTTTCATTGTCACCATTGCTAAGACTTGCTTTTTATTCTAGATTTATTTATTTCACTGAATTTAGATTCCACAGTTGCCATAGTGGGATTTGAATTTGTGCTTCCTTTCACTAGTCTAAGCCTACTAGTCCAGTAGCATGCTAACTATGGTACCATTCCTGCACTGACTGCCAGGTCCTCTCTTCCCAACTCTCAATTGGCCAGCCTTCCCGGGGAGGAGAAAGATAACATTTCAAAGGCACTCTGAAGCTCGCCTTGAAGCGCAACAGCATTGTCGCTAATGACTGGGAGGAGCTTGCTACCAATCGCTCACCACAGACGCATAGTGGCAACAGTGTGTACTATCTACAAGATGCAATGTAGCAACTCACCAAGGCTCCTTCGACAGCACCTTCCAAACCTGCATCCTCTACCACTTAGATGGACAAAGACAGCAGATGCTTGGGAATACCACCATCTCCGGGCCACACACCATCCTGACTTGGAACTACATCTCCATTCCTTCATGGTCGCTGGGTCAAAATCCTGGATCTCCCTTCCTAACAGCACTGTGTGGGCGTATCTACACCAAATGGACTGCAGCAGCTCAAGAAGGCAGTTCACCACTACCTTCTCAAGGGCAATTGGGGACAGGCAATAAAAATGCTGGTCTAGCCAAGGAAGCCCCACGCCCTGAGAGAATAAAAAAAGGCAGCAACTTGTCCGTCAAGCTGCATCATGCTCCGAGTCCAAACAACCTGATGATGAGGCAGAGTAATGGAAGAGAATGAAATAAAACAAAGCAAATCCTGCGCTCCAGATCCCACTACCTCGTTGAATGACCTGCCCCACATGTCCAAAGATCTATGGGTTGTGAATCGGCCTCTTCAGTCACATGAAGACCAATGGCAAAAACTGAATAGATGCATCCTCAAATTGGGGGACAGCTGAAGACGACTGACACATTTTCCTGAAGGATGCCGAGTGTCTCCAGTGTTGCTGTTTTTATTTTCTGAAAATTGTGGATTTATAATGGTTTCCAAAGACAATATTCTTGACAATCAGATTGAGTGGAACAAAATCCCTTACAAGTATTATGTATAAGTGGAGAGAAGCTCATGACTTATAGACATCTGTTTTTAGAGAGCTTTTTCCATGCATCATCAAACTTTGTCAGCCGTGACTCAATTGATAACTCTCTCACATCTGACTCTCCAGTTTCCAGGTTCGAGTCCCATTCCAAGACCTGAGCTCAGAAATTAATGCTGACACTCCAGCACAGTACTGAGGGAGGCCATTTTTGCCTGCACAGGTGGATGTAGAAGATCTTATTCTGAAGAAGAGCAGGGGAGTTATGCTTGGTGTTCTGGCCAATACTTATCCCTTAATCAACATCACAAACATGGATTATCTGGTCATTAACACATTGCTGTTTGTGGGAGTTTGCTGTGCACAATTGGGCTGTCACCTTTCCTACATTGCAATGGTGACTACACTCCAGAAAGTACTTCAGTGGCTGTAAAGTACTTCAACCTGTCTGGTAGTCATGAAAAGTGCTATATAAATGCAAGTCTGTCTGTCTTTAACCCACTTGTAAGCGATACTTATTTTTTTATGTGGGTTTTAAAGTTGTAAGTTTGTGTTTTTGATTGCTGCTCATCATTGCTGTGGATTTTTGCCATGCAATCCTTTTAAATGACCGGAAGAAGGCACGTTTTACAACATAGCAATAACTCAGGGTAATAGCAGTCCAACTGACATAATTGTTGCTTAAAATACTGAATCATTTTTGAGGGTTTAATATACTGCTGTATGCTTTGGAATAGAAATTTAATGCAATAAATTGACACAAAACTGGGTGGGAGGGTGAGCTGTGAGGAGGATGCAGAGATGCTTCAGTGTGATTTGGACAAGCTGAGTGAGTGGGCAAATGAATGGCAGATACAGTATAATGTGGATAAATGTGAGGTTATCCACTTTGGTAGCAAAAACAGGAAGGCAGATTATTTTCTGAATGGCTATAAATTGAGAGAGGGGAATATGCACTGAGACCTGGGCGCCCTCGTACACCAGTAGCTGAAGGTAAGCATGCAGGTGCAGCAGGCGGTAAAGAAGGCAAATGGTATGTTGGCCTTTATAGCCAGAGGATTCAAGTACAGGAGCAGGGATGTCTTGCTGCAATTATACAGGGCCTTGGTGAGACTACACCTGGAATATTGTGTGCAGTTTTGGTCTCATGTGAGGAAAGATGTTCTTGCTATTGAGGGAGTGCAGCGAAGGTTTACCAGACTGATTCCTGGGATGGCAGGACTGACATCTGAGGAGAGATTCAGTCAGTTAGGATTATATTCGCTGGAGTTCAGAAGAATGAGGGGGATCTCATAAAAACCTATAAAATTCTAACAGGACTAGACAGGGTAGATGCAGGCAGGATGTTCCTGACGGTGGGGGAGTCCAGAACCAGGGGTCACAGTCTGAGGATACGGGATAGACCATTTAGGACTGAGATGAAGAGAAATTTCTTCACCCAGGAGTGGTGAGCCTGTGGAATACACTACCACAGAAAGTAGTTGAAGCCAAAACATTGTATGTTTTCAAGAAGGAGTTAGATATAGCTCTTGGGGCGAAAGGGATCAAAGGATATGGGGAGAAAGTGGGAGCAGGCTATTGAGTTGGATGATCAGCCATGATCATAATGAATGGCAGAGCAGGCTTGAAGGGCCAAATGGCCTACTCCTGCTCCTATTTTCTATGATTCTATGACACACCCGTCAATATCAACAGTTAACATTTTGAGATTTTTTTTAAAATCAAGCACACAGACTAACTGCAGCATGGTGCCATAGTCTTTTCTATTTTACCGTAGAAACTCAAACACTTTGGTCCTCTTCATGGAAACACTGCTTATGATTTACCACAATATTCTGTAAATCCTTCCCCTGTCTCTTAACAGCACGATTATAGTTAATGCTGAGTAAGAACATATCATAAGAACTAGGAGCAGGAGTAGGCAATTCAGCCCCTTGAGCCTGCCTTGCCATTGAATATGATCATGGCTGATCTCATTTCGGCCTCAACTCCAATTTCCCGCCCTCTCCCCATAACCTTTCAGCCCGTTACTAATTAAAAATCTGTCTATCTCCTATTCAAATTTATTCAGCATCCCAGCATCCACTGCACTCTGAGGTAGTGAATTCCACAGATTCACAACCCTTTGAGAAAAGTAATTCCTCTTCATCTCTGATTTAAATCTACCACCCCTTAGCCTGAAACTATGGCCTCTCATTCTAGAATGCTCCACAAGGGGAAACATCCGCTCCACGTCTACTTTGTTTATCCCCTTTAGCATCTTATATACCTCAATTAGATCTCCCATCATCCTTCTAAACTCTACGGAGTATAGGCCTAAACTGCTCAATCTCTCCTCATAAGACAAGCCCAGCATCTCTGAAATCAATCTAGTGAACCTCCTCTGAACCGCCTCCAATGCAGCTACATCCTTCCTCAAGTAAGGGGACCAAAACTGCACAGTACTCCAGGTGCAATCTCACCAATGCCTTGTACAGTTGCGACGACACCTCCCTATTTTTGTACTCTATTGCTTTAGTAATATTTGCCTTCCTTATTACCTGCTGTACCTGCATACTAGCTTTCAGCAATTCATGCACGAGGACACCCAGATCCTTCTGCACTGAAGCATTCTGAAGTTCCTCTCCATTTAAATAATAAGTCTTTTTATTCTTCCTACAAAATGTATAACCTCACACTTAGCCATGTTAAACTCCATCTGCCAAATTTTGGCCCATTCACCTAACCTGTCCATATCCATTTGTAAATTTCTTATTTCTTCATTGCAACTTACTTGCCCACCTATTTTGGTGTCATCTGCAAATTTAGCTATAGTACCTTCTATCTCTGAATCCAAGTCATTAATATAGAATGTAAATTGTTGGAGCCCAAGGACCGAACCCTGGGGCACCCCACTAGTTACATCTTGCCATCCAGAAAGAGACCTATTTATCCCGACTCTCTGCTTTCTGTTGGGGCACACAACTGGGCAAGTGAGCGGTGTGGAATTGGGTCTAGTGTACATCAGTGAGCAGGGAGTTATGAAAATCTCAGCAACCTGACAACTGTATTTCTTCAGTTACTTATCTAGTAATGAAGCAGTTATAGATCTGATGAAAATTTGTTTTGAGGAGATGGAAAACTCAGCCTTCGATATTTATGAACAAATGTTCACATTAATCAAATATCCCTACTGCATGCTGTTAGATCAGAGAAATCTACAGATTTTTTTCAGTTTGTATTTCGCTATCTAAAATGTAACTGTTAAAGATTGAAATGAAATCAAGTGACATTTGCCAAAATTGCATGCTGGCTTTTACAAAATTGCTGTTGTATTCGGTAGTACCGTGGACAGTATGAAATTATATTAGCACCTGTTAGTCTGAAGGTTGTCATGACCTTCAACAGACATGCCATACAGTGAGAGTTGATTTTGATTGGACCATGTGACTCCAGACCTTTAGGACTCGGTCATTATGGTCATAGCCTACAAACTAGTCACAAGATCCTTTATCCCAGGCGCACTCATAAAATCTTTTGTGTCTGTTCTTGCAGTCTTCTGCTCAGGCCTGCTTGGAGTGACATTTTATTTTGAAAATTAACTTAGGCAAAAAGGTTTGTATCAGATGTAGGTGCAGTTTCTGTTAGGTATGAGAGTTGCATACAAGTTGTTGACTTTGACAATATCACTCCATGCAATGGTTATGTGGTACAAGTGCTACACTATAGAGGAAAAAGAGCCAAAAATTGAAAGTCTACTTAGCTAACCACAGGAGTTGCAACATTAGAATTAGGAATCTGCTTGATCAAACAAAGCTGACTTGGATATATATCGAAGGGGAGCTTGCCTGCATCTGTATAGTGTTGAATTACAGAGTGAAAATTTCAATAGCTCTAAACTTTATTTTATTAATTAGAATTAATACCTTTTCTTGCTGCAGTAATGTTTAAATACCATCGCCTAGAGGTGATCTGGGAACAGAGCTTTGTGTCAGAGTTTTGGTTCATGGACTTAACGCCACATTAATTTACACAGATTTCCACATTGTACACGTTGTAGAGACAAGGGCAAGGAACCCATTCACATTGTCACAGCACCGTGCAGCATAAAATCTACAACAGAGAAATAAGCCACTTGGCCCAATAGCTGTATTTTATGTCAATGCTTATAGTCTATATGGACCTCCTCCAACTCTAATTACCTGTTTCCACTCCAGCCATGTGTTCTGGAGAGAGTACAGAGAAGATGTCCAAGAAAGCTGCCAGGGCTTGAAAATTGCAGCTATGAGGAAAGATTGGATAGGCTAGGATTGTTTCCTTAGAACAGAGGAGGCTAAGGGGTGACCTAATTGATTGTACATAGGTGCTGGAAAGTGAAGTAAATGAGTGGCTAGTTTCTTTTTCATCTTTTTCTGGTCAGCACAAACATGATGGATGAATGGCCTCTTTCTGTGCTATAACATTTCTATGGCTCTATTGGAGTTTAAAAGAGAATATTGACAAAATGCCAAATTATAAACCTATAATAATGTCCAGTAACTCAGAGATGTAAGGTGACCTCATCCAAGGGGAGGCCATGATTCTGGGAATGGATGTAGGTATAACGTAGGAGAGGAATTTCAGGTTATTAATATAGTCCATAGTATATTTTATAACTGAGGACTACTGGTGAGGAAAGAGGGGAGAACGTATTAGTTATCAGTGTTGTACAAAAAAGTTGTATTACAATTCGCAATAGTAAAGCTACCATTCAGACTAAAGTTTTAATCCTTACTGTGAGTACACAGAAGTTTTCTTCGTATTGCAGTTCATGGCTCTGTTCTAAGATTAGTGAAACAAAATACATGTGTTGGCCATCCCGTGCAGTCCCATGTGAATGTGATATGTCGTCATAATGTAACCAAGGCTGTTGCCTAAAATAAGACTGAAGTTGATGTTCAGTAAGAGAAAGCCGATGGTGCATGAAGCAACACAGCCCATTCTTGCTGGAATGTATTTAGGACTTTTTGCTTTGTTGCGAAGAAAGCAGGAACACATTCCTTCAGAAGAGCAGGAGGTGGAGAGTGCTGAAGAACAAAATTAATTCTAACCCTATTTATTTTATTCAGAGAAGCAATATAATTTCCATTCTAGGAAAGTAGAAACCAGAAAATATCTGTTGCATTTTTATTCATTCTACACTGTAAGAGTATAACCAGTCTTGAATCGATCTGGTGAAATTATATGTTGAAAATAACGTCATGGCACTGCATATTGTCTTAAGCATGAAATGTAAAGCTACAAGACTTGTATCCTTTCTTCCTATTTACTTTCTCCCAAACTCCTTACAAAAATCTGGGACAGTGCTCAGCCTCTCAACCAAGAGTGGATCAGATGGAACAGTTGTTAGAGAATTTAAAATTCTGTTGACTTATCCAACCTGTCCAGATTTCCTACCAGCTCTGACATATCAACACCATTTGGTTTCAAATTATTAAACACCAGAAAATATCACATTTGGCTGCATACAAGAGGAAATAAAAAAACTGCTCTTTAGCTTGTAAAGTACCAAAGTACCATCATTGACACACTGCAGCTGCCTAGAGGGCAATGCAGTAGCAAATAAAATAAAGAAAACCAAACATTGGGACGCCACAACACCAACTTGCAATTATGTACTGCCTTTAATGTACAAAAATGTCCCAAGGTGCTTCAAAGAAGTCTAGAGAAAAGGTGGATCCTGAGCCAAAGAAAGAGTAATGACTAAAGGATTAATGAAAGAGGGGATGGTTTTTAAAGGAGGAGAGGGAAGCACAGAGATGGGTTTAGGGAAAATGCCGCTTAGGCTGCTGTGGTAAGGCAAAGGGTGGGGTGGCTGAAGGCAAATGAGCGTTTTGGGAATGGTAGCACTAGAGGAGTTTATAGAAATGGAGAGGGATGAAGGCATATACAGCAATTTAAGTACAAGAATGAGAATTAGAAATTCAAGGCATGAGGGAACCAGGAGCCAGTATAGGGTAAGCAAGGATATATGGGGGTGAATGAGCCAGATTTAAAGGATAGGATGCAAACAGGATAGAAGCATTGAAGTTTTGGGTGAGTGGAAGTTTGTGAAGGCTGGTTAGGAAAGCATTGAGATAGTCAAGGCTAGGATTTTGGATTGAGAATGGATGCTGAGATTATAATTGACAGCAGTTAACAGGGATGTGTCTCCTGCACAAACATTCCTAGTTCTCATTGCCTCTTATGGCTTGGATGTGCATATAAAATGCACCTTGCATTCATCTTTCTCCTCCCTCCTGTTTCCAGTGATACTCTGAAGATACCACTAGCACATTACTCAAATACCTTATTATTTATTCCCTTATACATTTCTGTGGATTTACCACTACATTGTGCTTAATGTGACGTATTAGCTTATGCCAACATCCCTTGTTTAAAATCTTGTGACTGGGGAAAGAGTCCTGTGGACAGGAGACCCATATTTTGCTAGCTGTAGACAAAAGAGACCATGGCGTTGTAGTAATGTCACTGGACTAGCAATCCAGATGCTCAAGCTAATGGTCTGGGTCATGGATTCATGGGCCATGGAAGCTGGTGGAATTTAAGTTCAATTAATAAATCTGGTATATAAAGCTAGCCTCAGTAATGGTGCCCTTGAAATTATTCTCGATTGTTGTACAAACCCAAAAAGGTCTAATGTCCTTTAGGGAAGGAAATCTGCTGTCCTTACCTGGTCTGGCCTACATGTGACTCCAAATCCACAGCAATGTGGTTGACTTTTAACTTCCCTCTGAAATAGCCTAGCAAGCTACTCAGTCCAAGTGCTTTTAGGCACAGCAACAAATGCTGGCCTTGCCGATGACGCCCACATCCCATGAAAGAATAAAGAAAAAAAGTGAAGGCGTAACTGGATATGGTGGTATATTGGTTATGGTACTGCTTCGGCAACTTGTACAACTGAGTACAATCAGTATGGTAATTTGTGGGCAAATACTAAAAACATGTCCACAAAAGCTACTGAACGTCATGAAAGCTCAAGTGCGTCAGTAATGTTCCTCCTGTCTGGCCGTAACTGAGTAGTCCAAACTACGTGTTTTACCCTTCATGCTGTTTGAGGTAGTACAAATTCTGACAGTAACCCACAAAGAAGGCCCACCACTGTCTTTCCCATCACTGGAAATGACAGAGTATCACTAGGAATGAGCAATGCATGTTACTTTGCCAGTGCCCCCACATTCTGATAACAAATTTTTAAAAATGTAAAACCTGTGTTCCTGTGCAGTGACCTATGGTATTACTCTCATGAAAGACTGGTGTCCAACCACATCTGTAATTTAGTTGTCCTTTTCCTGTCAGCCTACTTGGCGGTGATTAAATTGTGTTCAATCCAAGGAGTATAGATACCTTCTCTTTGTTGCTTTATGAAGGCCAATAACTAGTGCTTAAAGTACACATAATTCTCCTGTAACTTGTAGCATGTCCCTAGAAATGGGAATTAAAATGCTACCTTGTCAATTAAGAATTATTTGCAGATTGTGCCTCAAGTCCACCTCGTAACTAAAACAATTTTAATTTCTGGAAGATTTAGCGTAACCACAAAGTTCACTGTTCTCCAGTTGCTTAGTTTGTGATTCACTTAAAGATAATTAGTTGCTTTATAGCTGGGATGTGTGCACAAGCATTTAAAGTTTACTACAGAAGTGTAAGTCACATTTTCAATAAGTTCTAAGATTTCACATTCTGGAATGCACTAACTCCCTGTACAGCCTATTTCAGGCAACAACGCTTCCTCTGGCTTGTGCTTAGCTAGTTATTTCCATTTGACGCCAAAAAATCTGGCAGCAGACATGAACGCTTGTGACATGTACCTTCAGATCCAAAGTGATTTTAACTCTTAGTGTGCTATGTACTTCAGAATTAAGAATGTGGCTTTGGAGATGCTAGAATTAAGTCAATTTGTTTGTAGTTCTAAAATTAATTTCTTGAATGTTCACAGTTTGAGGTTCCAGATAAAAGTTATTCGTTTTGAAATTTGAAGATTGTGAAAGATGAAAATATTGACATTAGAAAAAGTTTAATGATATGTAGGCCACAACTGTGCTTTATCGTTTCAGTTCTTCAGATGCCACCCCAACTTTCCTATGTCACAGCTCTTTCCATTTAACTCACGTATTGCTTTGCTCAGGAATCAAAGCAGATGTCTGTGTTTGTCCAGCAAAGCTATATGAGCAGAAACTATTTTCCGTAATTACACACAGAGTTTCTGCCACTTTGTGCTAGCATTATCAGGGCAAAGTAGATGAAATCACCTGAAATAGTGCAAAAGATTGTGTAATATTAAATTACTTCAAGTTTCTGTCTAAAAGTCATTTTGCTTGAAGCTGGCCCCACTACAAAACGGGTACGACCTTGGATAGAAATAACAAGCATGGCGAGTTTCCACCAATTGCGGCCTCTTCAAAATGAGCTTGTTTTTGCAGGGCATAGGCACTAGTCAGAATATTTTAAAAATGTTCACATATTGTGAAATATTTAATTTACTAAAAAGCTAACTTTTGTACACCAGTGAAACTAGTTAAATTGCTCAGTATAAATGTTTTGTTATTTTCACTAATTTAACATCAGATTACTCCAGTGGACAACCAGACATTCTTATTAAAAATGCATTTTTTAATGAAACCCATTTTCAGTAGCATTAATAAGACTGCACCAAATTACCACTCTTGACTACCTCGATGAGTGTCTTTAATGCAAAGGAAATATTGCACTGACTGATTGTGTTGGTCTATGGAAAAATTTATATAAATATCTTCGCAGATGAGTTTAGGCCAAAACTTGAACCATAACTTCATTTCGGAAAAGCGGTGCAATTTCAAGCACAGCTGTGCCAGTTTGCCAATTGCACGCAAAGCGGACACTCTATCCCAAATAATTAAGTTTACTTTCTATTAAAGTCTGCATGCATGTATGTTTGACCTGCGCAGGGTGCACTTAGTGGAAGCAGGATAAACTAGCGTTGTGCTTGTGGAGCTAACAAATATAGTAATATAGTAGCTCAGGAAGCTACAGCCTCACTGTGTAATGGCCGAAGCTTTAACATGTATAACTTTCCCCATCAGACCATTATGACCCTGGGGTAAATTTGAAATATTTAGCTGAGAATTTAAAATATTTGACAGACCCTCAAGCCTGCCAAAGGTAACATGTAAATAAAAGCAAAGCTCATGTTGAGACTACATTTCTTCATTACTGTCAACTCTGTCCCAATTTGTTTTTGAAATAAAAGATTCAGCAATTCTGACCCAGACTTAGGACATTGCTCAGATAGTTGTTATCATATTTTTAAAAAGTTGAATTGCACTGCACATCCAATGATTTATTTGGGAAGTACCACGTAATCATGATTGCTGAGTTTTGATTGCAACCCCAATCAATGTAAAGATAATTGTGTTGATGGTTTTAAATTATCAACGCACTCTCAAGTAGTACCCGATCTAATTCGTTCAGGTGAATAAAAATCCACTTCAGGAGAAGGCCCTGAATGAGAACATAAGTACTCATTAGAAGCAGTTCATCGAATCACAAACCTACTTGGGTCAATTTTAAAGATGGCATCAGCTTTTGCTAATGGATAACGAATTAAAGCTCTGCTGAAACCAACTAGATTAAGGAAAGGAAAACAGACGAGTAGTTTAATTTAACTAAATAATTCTTATTTTTACTCTAAAACACTTTGAAGGAAGTTGCTTTAAGAGTATAAAGTGCTGCAGCCCTGTCTTTTTCCACAGTTGGCTCTAGTATTGTTTGACACCTCTGTTTATTATTGGTTTGACTTGCATGTAGAAAATGAATTCACTTTATTCCATTTTTCTATATTTATTTACCAGTTGATGAAATTGGCTGTAGAATTAAATCACTAATGGCATTGCACTCTACAGATACTAGGTTATTTTTTGGATATAACAAATCCTCTGTACTCAGTCAAGAGACTTAATTCTGCTACTTTCTCCATGGTAGCTACTGGATGTGTTCCAACCTGGGATAACATTTGCAGCAAGCTTCAACGTCATAAGATTTGAATAATCATAATTTAACTATATAATATCTATGGCATATTTTTGTGATTACATGATGTATTTTTAAAATTTCTGTGACCCATTGCAGAAAATGTTACATTTCTTATTCTAATTCTTGGGTAATTATTTAAAATGAGACCAGATAAATGAACAACAACATGAAAAGTGTCCAGTGGGTGCATATGAATGGATATGTTAAAGTAGTCTCTCCTACAAATCACTTATGTATTCTGTGTTGGCCCTGCTAATGCCATTTCCATTTTCTGGGCCACTAAACCCTTTAGAATTTGATTGCAATCCTCCACTGTCCTACTGATTTTGGTCTCAACCTCCTACTCCCAATACCACCTTCTAGGTCATTAATAAAGACCATGAAGAATAACAGGCCTAGGACCAGTACTGGGGATACTACTAATAATATGTCACCAAGCTGAGCCATATCCATTAACTGCTTCTTTCTGAGTCTTTCTGATTGTGGAGTTGGAATCAATTCCTGAATCAGCTTTTCAAATTTCCTCAAGAACTTGAGAACATAAGAAATAGGAGTAGGCCATATGGCCCATCAAAGCCTGCTATGCTGTTTTGTAAGATCATGACTCATTCCAGACCTAAACTCTATTTTTCAATCCAATCCTTGATTCCCCTAAGAATCCAAAAATATATCCATCTCTGCCTTGAATATATTCAATGACTGAGCAGCCACTGCCCTCAGGAGCAGAGAATTCCAAAGGAATCAGAACCCTATTAAGTGAAGAAATTTCTCCTCATCTTGGTCCGAAATGGCTGTCCCCCTTCCCTGAGACTACACCCCTTAGACTCTGCAGTCAGGTGAAACAGTCTCTCAGCATCAAAACTATCGAGCCCCCTTAGAATCTTACATTTCAATGAGATCACCTCTTATGCTCCTAAACTCCAGAGGAGTTTAGGAAGCCCATTCTACTCAATCTCACCTCAAAGGACAACCCTCTCATCCGTTGAATAAATCTAGTAAACCTTTGCTCTCCCTCTAATGGCAAGTATACCCTTCTTCAGATGTGGAAACCAAAATTGTACACAGTACTCCAGGTGTAGTCTCACCAAAGCCCTGTATAATTGCAGCAAGGCTTCTTTACTTTCGTACTCCAACTCCCTTGCAATAAAGACCGATATTTGCCTTCCTCATTGCTTGCTGTATCTACATATTAATTTTTCTGTTTTATGTACAACGACATCCAAATCCCTCTGAACACCAACATTTAATAGTTCTTCCCACTTAAGAGCATTGGAAACCCTATTTCCGACCCCGATCAGACGAAAATAACGTACAGTTACCTTCCTCTGATTTTTCTGAGTGACCTTCCAATGGAGGATCCTTCACATCTGACCCGGTGCAGCAAACCTGGTAGGGCACAGTGCAGCGAATCTGTGCAGAAGCCACGTCCCCTTTTTATAGCATTAACTGCAGTATTTTGGTAAGCAGAATTTAAATGTCCCAATGCTGCTTTGAAAGTAGCTATGGAGAGGAGATAAGAGGTTAGGGTAGCAGGTGGGTGAGGTGGGGAAAGCGGATATGGTGGCAGGTAGGTGAGGTGGGTGAAGCAGGTAGTGTGGCAGATGGGTGAGTGGGTTTGGGGGGGGAATTAAGTGTCAGGTGGCAGGGGCTAGTCAGGTCAGGCCTGGATCTAGTCAGGGGGGTTGCCGTCGGTTGAGGAGGTTGGGGGTCAGTGGAATGAGTAATTGGGAGGTCAGCTGTATAGTTACCCAGGTGTTAGACTAGGTTTTTTCTTGTCTAGCATTTCCTGGGGATTGATCCCGGTAGCAAGTCAGAACCATCTGAACGTAACTCAGAGTTAGAGACTTTTTCAGAGGGTCCCAGGGAGCAGGGGAATTGCTCATTGGAAGTTCAAGCTTCCCGGGCAATTCCTACAGAGTCCTTGCGTTAAAGACAGGAAGATCTGGGGCATTCTTTTCTATTCTTCCTGCCAAAGTGAATAACCTCACAGTTCCCTTTATTTTACTCCATCTGCTGCTTTGCTCACTCACTTGACCTATCCATATCCATTTAACTCAGCAGTCCCCTCACAGATTACTTTCCCACCTAGCTTTGTTTTATTTATTCTTTATGATTAATCTTTACTTTTATGAGAATATGGACCTCGTCTTTAAAATTGTTTCCATGAGACAAGGTAGCCACTGGAGCCAATATGGTGTTGACTAATTGCTGTGGGAATTCAAGAACTGGCCCTCTAGTGAACATTTTAATGTATGTCATAAACCATTTAATCTGTTGTCAAACATTTCAACTTTTTGGTTTTTGCTCTTTGTTAAAATTTAAATACAGTTTAGCTGATGTCCGTTCTATGAAAATATGTCACTTTCAATTCTCAAGAATTGTTATAGGTGGGATCATAGCAGTAATATTAACAGTTTTGTTTTGTGCCATTCTAGTAATTCTATTCGTTATTATAATGGAACAATATGTTGCATGTGCTGTGAAATGAAAAGTGTTTGTATTAAACTTGGCTACCGTTCTGAAAACTGCAGGCTTTTCTGAAGAGATTGGAGGCAGTGAAACCAACTAAGGAGCTGAGGCGCTCTAATCAGCTGATGGATTACCAGCGACAAATGTCATTCATGGAGTCATCCTATTCACAGCAGAGCAGGCCATCAACAAGTGGGAACATGTCACGTTTGTATATTTAAATCACACACTAGAGTAACATCATCAGTAGTGGCATTCCATATACACTTACTGTTCTTTGATAATTGATAATGAATGATGCTGGAAAGAGAGATATGTTGCCAAAGCTTTTTGTCTTGTATACATTAGGACAGATGCAAGAATGCCAAATTTCAAATGATCACAACAATTTATACTACAGGAGAAAAGGGTGCTGATTGGTTGGTAAGTCGACTCTGATTGGTTGAGGTATTGCCATGGAGAATGCAACAGGGAACTATTGACTCTGCAAGCTCCTGGGAAATCGAAAAAGGCCCAAGGCTCGAACATATTCCTTTTGCTTGCAGAGAACAGGTCCCTGTGTATGAATGTATGTCTCTTCTAGTAAACATGAATGAGCTATGTTATGAGCTCGACTGATTATCTTATTTGATTCTTAGTGTAGCTCTTAGAGCACTCAGGTTTCTTTAGCAAGTGCTGCTCAATCAGGGAATCACATCTAACAATATTAGTTTTGTTTTGGGTTTTGCAAGTGCAGGCTGATTGAGTACAGTCTTTATTCCATCTATTACGATCAACCGAAGAAACAGGCTGTTTGATTCAATCAGCCAATCATTGTGACGTATGGCCTATATACCTGGCATCGCACTGGCACTGAAATTCATACACAATGTTGCTTGATTGTGTGGTAGGCAGAATGTCTTTTTGGACTGATGGCAGCATCTTGTTATTGGAAAACTCGCATAAGCACAGCATAGTAACAACGTGAAACAGCTTACTTAACCTGTTCAAATTTTTTGAGATATTTAGCCTTTTCAGGGTAATTTGAGGTAAACTGGGCACTTCTCACGTCCGGAAGTGGCAGCCTTGGTGAATTTGCGAGTTTGCGTGTTACACAGCAATCAATGATGAATGGAATACTAGTAAGAACTGGCTGTAGTAATTCACTCAATGCACGTATGGGCTGCCAGAGACACACACAAGTAATGTCCCATTCCGCCCCATTTTTTATCAATGACCAGTTCTGCACAGCATGAATTGGTCAGTTCTTAGTGAGTTTTCCATTTACACAATAAAGGATTCCTTCACCTTTGCAAAGACTATACATGACCAACATATTGATAGCAATGCCTTGTCTCTGTGCTCATTCAACCTTGTGGGCTTATTTATGAATGTGCTGTTGAAGGAAGCCATAGACATTTGCACCACGTCATTAGATCATGGCAATATAGACGTGCCACCATTTTCTGAATCTATTTATTGAACTTATGAACTTAGCAACTTATGCAGTTGAGTTCAGTTTTAATGTGACCACGTGTGCACAAATAGATGGTGAAGCCATGGGATCCCCTCTAGGTCCAATGCTGGCTAACATTTTTGTCAGTTTCCACGGGAAACGCATTTTGATGGATTGAGCCTGGGTGATATGTTCATGATCTTTGAATCTGCAGCTGCATGTAAGGATTTCTTTATACACCTTAATACACTCCACCCCATGCTTCAATTCACTTTTGAGATGGAGCAGTCTAACACTCCCTTTGCCTAGTCGAGAAATCCCCAAATTGGTTCTCCACAACTGTCTACCGCAAGTCTACCTTCACTGTCAATATACAATCTCAATATGCATTGGGATTCTTTCGGCTCCACGCGCTATAACATTGTCCTTATCAGAAATCATGTGAATGGCACCCTGGCCATTTTCTCACCTTGTAAACTTAACAAAGAAATAGAGCCCATCAATCTATCCTGCGGGATAGTGGCTCTCCTGATCAGATCATTGCTGTGTATTGTGCAAACATGCAAAAGAGCCTAAGGCTGCCAGATTCAGACCTGAAAAGTGCCTGGTCTACCTCAAATTACTGTGGAAAGGCTAAGTATCTCAAAAAATTGAACAACAGGCGAAGCAAGCTGTATCACATTGCTGCTGTGCAGTGGATATGTGAGTGGTATTTTCCACTACAGGATACTGTTTGTCCGAAAAGACCTTTGCCTACCTCACAATTGAGCAATGCTGTGCATGAATTTCGGTGCCATTGCAATGCCAGATATGTGGGCCATACGTCCAAACGATTCACTGATTGAATCAAATAGCATGTTCCTTCGGTTGTTCATAATAGACAGAATACAGACTGGACTGAACCTGCCTGTGCTTGCAAAGCCCAAAACAAAAACATGTACTGTTAAATGTGATTCTGCATTTGGGCAGCACTTGCCAGACAATCTGAAGTACAGTAATAGCCAGTTAATATAATCAGTTGAGCTTGTGACGTGGCTCATTACGCTTGCTAGAAGAGACATACATTCATACCAAAACAAAAGGAATATGTTCAAGCCTTACACCTTTTTTTGGATTATCCAGGAGCTTCGGGAGCAGAAAGGTCCCCGTGGCTTTCTTCATGGCAATGCCTCAGCCAATCAGAGTCAACCTGCCAACCAATCAAGATCCTTTTCTCCTGTAGTATAAATTGTTGTGACCTTTTGAAATTTGGCATTCTTGCATTTGTCCTGATGAGTGCACGATGCAAAGCTTTGGCAACGTATTCCCTTTTCAGCAATATTCAAGTTCTGTACTACCAAGTGACTGTTTGATAATGAAATGCTTCCTTTCTCCATCCTCAAACCTTCTGTGTTTACTGTACCACAGTTAGCAAGAGAATTAGTACAATTTTTTTAAACAAAGCAAAAGATCAAAACTAAGAACAATACACATTATACTGAATAAATCACGATCAAGCATTATCACTAAATAAAAAATATGTTGAGTCACATTGGTACACATGTTCCTTGCGTGTTTGCAGCCCACAGGAACAATACAACTGGATAGCATTGCAGGGCCATGGGGAAGACAAGGAGAATTTGTGCCCGTTTAAAACAGAGACTAGACTATAATGGACAATAAAGACATAGGCCTGTTAAATTTTTATTTATCTATTTTTCTACTGGGGAAAGAGTTTAAAATAAAAAGCAGTGATGGGAAACTGAAAATAAGCCAGGTGGGGGGTAGGTTTTAGTGGACTTAATGTAAGTTTTTAAAAATTGTGTTAGATAAAATCATGGCACTTGAGACAAATTCCCAAGACCTAATGGTTTCCCTTCCAAGGAATTAAAATAAATAGGTAAGGAAATTGTAGGCATGTTTGTCACAATCTTTCAACGTTCTCTTAATTTAGGAATCATGCCTTTGAATTGAAAAATTGCAAATGTCATTCCATTATTTTATAAGGGCTTGAGGGAGAAGCCAGGTAACTACAGATCAGTCAGTTTACCATTAGTTGTGGGGAATTATTCAAATTTTATCAAGGACAGAGTGACTGAGCACTTGAACAAATATGAACTGATGATTAAAGGGTGTCAGCATGGATTTGTAAAGGGTGGCCAAGTCTTACACATCTTGTTGAGTTTTTCATGAAAGTCACTCACATGGTCAATAGGGAAGTGTGAAGGAATGTATTTTGGAAGTAAAAATGAGGAGAGGCAATTTTTGCGAAATGCTCTACAAGTTTAAGCAGAGTTGCAGAAATAGGCCCAACTAACCCTTCCCAAACCACCCCCCCAACTACCCTCCCAAGCACCCCCATGAGCTGACCTGAATAGCGCCCCGCACCTGAGCCAACTACCCCCCCCCCCCCCCCCCCGGCCGCCCCATCAGACCTGACTACTCCTCCCAAACCGACAGGACTACCCCCCAGACCTAACTACCCACTCACCCACATATACACTTCACCCACTCTACCTACCCCACCCACTCACACCCCTACCTACCCAGTCACTCACCCATCCACTCATAACATTCAGACTGGATCTTTCAACTTATCATACGGCAGCTAGTGCTGTAAAAAGGGGGCATGTTCTGTCTTCCCCTGATCCTACTCTGCTCCAATGGAGTTCCCCTGGGATTCCAGAAGAAATGTGCAGCAGTGTTGGGTCGGGGGAATTTTTGAGTGCAGTGGTTGTCCGACCATCATTGTTGCTGCTCGGAGGACCCAGGCCATGGAGTACAGAAGGAAGGAAGTTATGCTAAATCTTCATACATCAATAGTAGGTCTCTAATTGGAGTTGGAGCATTGTGCCCTATTCTTGGCACTACATTTTAGGAAGGAAGTCAGAGCCTTCGAGAAGCTGCAGAGGAGATTTACTAGAATACCAAGGCTGAGGGACTTCAGCCATATAGAGACACTTGGAGAAGCTGGGACTGATCTGAAACCATTTCCACTGGCAGAAGTGTCAGTAACCAGAGAACACATTTAAGATAAGTGACAAAAAAATTAGAGGTGAGATGAGAAATCCTGCTTCTCTTGTTTGAGATTCTCATATCCAGCAAGAAACAAAATAGGTAGGATGTCCTGCATTGTGCCAAGCTTTTGAAACCTGACGCAGACTTCCATTAGATAGCAAGTTCACTTCCATGGCATATCATTGTTAATGGAAGTTAATGCCTCCCTCACTTTGTATATCCAGCAGTTGGATTTGGAGTGATGCTGGAAGCGGCATTGCAGATATGCCCAGCAGCTACCAATCCCCTCAGCTAGAGTTGAAGTTGTACAAGTATGCAAAGGATAAAATGGATCAAAACAAACTCCAAAGTTAAAAATCATTGTATTCTATTTTAGTATTTGTCTTATGCTACTTTTTAATATACATTTTCTCTTTACTCTAGGACATAGTTCAAGATCATCCAACCGCAAGAATATTCATCCAGTGTCTAATTCAAGTGCCTGAGATTCAGCCAAATCATCCAAACCTCTTGAGCAGCCTAGTCATAAGTGTTTAACTGAACTTAGCTAATTGCTATTGTTAAGTGACTTGTGTTCTGTGGCCACATACTGTATGTTTAAAACAATTCTTAAACTGTATTTTAAACATAAACCGAGCTTCAATATTTCTGTCAAGTTGAGCTGTGTTTTATAAGTGTACAATGTGATGTGATATATCTGCTAATAAGTTTTGTATAATAATTAACCTGGTTCTGAGCATTTTTATAATTGAGCATTAATTTGAATAATTAACCCAATATTATTTCTAATAAAGTGTGAAATTTACAGTACTTAAGTTTTTTTTGAAAACATTGTTTGTAATAGAGCATAGTGTTATACACAGTTGAAACATTTTAAATTGATCTAAGACTTGACTGCATATGCAATTATACCCAATTGTGCTCTACTGTACTGACTTTCAGCAGGCAAAATTATCTTGTGAATAACAATTGGAGGTGTTAATTTAAACTATGATATAATGGTATGGTGAACGTTGGGCCTGGGGTTCAATTTGTGCTTCTACAGATTGAGCAGGTTGGACTGTTCTTGCTATACAATATAATCACAGAATTGTTACAGCACAGGGGGATCCCATTCAGCCCATCGTGTCTACCCCACTCTGAGCAAATCACATAGTGCCATTCCCCAGCCTTCTCCATGTAACCCTACACATTCTCCCTATTCTGGTAACAGACTAATTCCCTTTGAATGCCTCAGTTGAACCTGCCTCCTCCACAGTCAGGCAGACGTTAGCCACTTGCTGTGTGAAAAAGTTTTTGTCATGTCGCTTTTGTTTCTTTTGCCAATTACTTTAAATCTGTGCCCTCTTGTTCGTGATCCTTTCATAAGTGGGAACAGTTTCTCTCTGCCAACTCTGTTCAGACCCCTCATGATTTTGAATACCTCTATCAAGTCTCTTCTGTCAAATCTCCTTTCAGCCTTCTCTTCAAGGAAAATGGTGTTATCCAGTCTATCATCATAACTGAAGTTCAACCCTGGAACCATTCTCATGAATCTTTTATGCACTCTCGTCAATGACTTCACAGCCTTCCTAAAGTGTGGTGCCCAGATCTGGACGCAGTACTCCAGCTGAGGCCGAACTAGCAAATTATATAATTTCAACATAACCTCTTTGCTCTTGTACTCTATGCCCCTATTAAGAAAGCCCCGGATACTGTATGCTTTACTGACCGCTCTCTCAACCTGTCCTCCCACCTTCAATGATTTAGACACGTATACATGCAGGTCTCTCTGCATCTGCACCCCATTTAGAGGTTACCCTTTATATTCTGACTCCATGTCCTTCCTACCAAAATTAATCACTTTTTTCCACATTGGACTTCATCTGCCACTTGTCCGTTCATTCCACCAACTTGTCTATGTCCTCTTGAAGTTCTACACAATCCTCCTCTCAGTTCGCAATGCTTAAGTTCCATAGCATCTGCAAATTTTGAAATCGTGCCCTATACACCAGGGCCCAAGTCATTAATGTGTATCAGGAAGAGCAAGTGTCCCAGCACTGACCCTTGGGAAACTCCACTACAAGCCTTGCTCCAGGCCGAAAAGAAGCTCTTAACCACTACTCTCTGTTTACTATCACTCAGCCAATTTCATATATAGGTTGCTACTGTCTCTTTTATTCCATGAACTATAATTTTGTTCACAAGTCTGTTGTGCGACACTGTATCAAATGCCTTTTGGAAGTCCATGTATACCACATCAACAGCATTGCATTGCCCTCATCAACTCTCTCTGTTACATCTTAACAAAACTCCAAGTTAGTTAAATGTGGTTTTCCCTTAACAAATCTGTGCTGGCTTTCCTTAATTAACCCGCATTTGTCCATATAATTATTAATTTTGTCCAAAAATTTTTCCAAGCCTCATGCAGCATGCAGACAGCTCCACATTGATGTGCCAATTATAAGATTAGTATCAGTATATGAATGAGATTTTGGCTCAGGTGATAAATGTACAATTGAAGAAAATGAACTTTGTAATATATACAAACTGGGGATGTGGACCAAAGCAGCAAGGCAGAGGTCTGATGTTTGTGCTGGAGGGGGATGTTTCTGAGGCACTTGATGCTGATCTTGGATGTTGTAGCTAGAGTCAATCAGCCAGACTTGTGGTCTGGCCAATGACCAACTGCATATTGGAGACTTTGAGGGTGGGAACATTCATGGTCAACTTTATATAAGTAACATACAGCAAGAATTACAAATCCCATGAAGGGCCATCATGACCCGAAACATTAACTCTTTCTTTCCATAGATGTTGCCTGACCTGAGTGTTTCCAGCATTTTCTGTTTTTATTACAAACTCCATGTTGGGAGTTGGTGAATTTGACATTTCAGTGCAGTACTGAAAAGAGAGGTTGGAGATGTCATTCCATGGTTGAGATGTTAACCTGCCTGTTCAGGTGGATGGTAAACATCCTCTTCCTTTTCTATAATAAAGTAATAAATAGCAATTGTACATTTCATGTTTAAATCTACAGCTTTGATAATGTTTCCCTCTTTGATCAGACAGCAGTTTATCTGTTTTTTTGAAACTAATCAGTCCTAAGATTTACCTGATTTGGGATATTGTTTTTAATGAATTGCCAGAAGTCTTCTGATTTGTTAGCAATCTTCTCATTTCTGGTGAACATTATTGTATAATACCAGGAGAAACCAGGGTCAAAAATTTCTTGTCAGGAAATTGCTAGCATCCATAATTAAGGATAGGGTAACTGAACACCTTAAGTTATCAGCTGATCAGAGAGCCATCATGGATTTGTAAGTGGGGTCATACCTGACAAACCTGATTGAATTTTTTGAAGAAGTGACTAAATTAGTGGACAGGGATGTCTGGATGTTTTTACATGGACTTTCAGAAGGCATTTAATAAAGTTTCTCATAAGAAACTATTAGCTAAAGTTGAAGCTTATGGAATGGAAGTCAAACTATTGACCTGACTATAGAGAGAACGGAAAATGGGCCGGTACTCTAATTGGCAGGATGTGACTATTGGTCCCGTACAAGAAACTGTGTTGGAGCCTCAATTGTTCACTATTTATTAACAACTTGGATACACGGCTTTCTATCCCATCGTCTAAGTCTGCTGATTACACAGATAGACAATATTGTTAGCAATGTAGACGGAAGATTAAATTACTAAGTGGTATTGATAAATTAAGTGAATGGGCAAAACAGTCAAATGGATTTCAATGTAGGCAAATTTCATCTCGTCCACTTTGCTGTACTCCAGATAGCCAGGCGGTGAAGCATAGGTCTGAAGCCTAATTTTATGCACTTACAGGCTTTTATTTAAAGGAGCACATATTAAAAACATGCACCTCCTAACCCCAATCACCACAGGTTCTGGGCTCCTATATGTAGGAGTACTGTGAATCCCAGTTAATGCCAATTATCTGAATACAGTTAAACAGAACAGATACTCTTTCTAAAGAACCATTAGAATTCATGCGCAACCAAAAATGTCAAATCAAAAAGCTTCCATTTTTTGTGAACTATTACATTGTGAGACATCACTCCTGTAGGATACCTAACACTTTCTTCATAAATGCATTACATTTAGTGAAGCAATCTGGCAGTTTCTGACTTGAATCCATCCATTTAATTTTAGAGATTTCCATTCTCTCCAGCATTTGTTTCAACAGGGCAATGTCAATCTGTGACCATTTCACACTTTCAAGCCTGACTCCCGATTTTAAATTCTACTGTAATCTTAATAACACTTTCATAAAGTGTACATTATCCCACATTGATTTAATATTCAATGGGCACACTGTCCTCTGTACACCCAGAGAGAACTCTAGAGGATATCATTTAAAATCATCATTTATGGCACAAAGGAGGCCCTTCGGCCCATCAGGTCTATGTCAGCTCTTTGTAGAGCAATCCAGTCAATCCCACTCTCCTGCTTGATCTCTGCAACTCTGTAAGTTTCAAGTGCACTTCTAATTTGCTTTTGAAATCATGGATTGTTTCCACTTCTACCACCCTCATGAGCAGTGTGTTCCAGAACATTACCACTTACTGCATTAAAAAGTTCTTGCCCATACCTCTCCTGCATCTCTTGCCCAAGACTTTAAATTTGTGTCCCTTAGCCCTTGTACCATCAGCTAGTGGGAACAGCTTTTCCTTGATCATCTGTCACAATCTTGTACATCTCTTATAAAATCTGTCCTCAATCTCCTTTGTTCCAAGAATAACAGCCCCAACTTTTCCAACATAACATCAGTAAAATCCTCCACAACACTGGAAGCATTCTGGTAAATCTCTGCAATCTCTTAAGGACACTCACATCCTTTCTGAAGTATGGTGACCGGAACTGGATGCAGTACTCTTTGGGGCCTAGCCAGCTCTTTATAAAAGTTCAGCATAACTTCCCTGCTTTCTGTACCCAGTGCCTCTATTTATGAAGTAAAAGATCCCAGCTGCCCAGTGACTGCACTCTCCATATGTCCTGCTTCCTTCAAAGATCAATGTAATTGAACCCCCAAGTCCACCTGTTGCTGCACATTCTTTAGAGCTGTGCCATTAAGTCTATCTTGCCTCTTCCTATCCCTTCTGCCAAAATGCATCACCTCACACATTTCTGTATTAAATTCCATCAGTCACTTGTCTGCCCCTTCTGCTAACCTGTCTACGTCCTGCTGCAGGCAATTCACATCATCCTCACTGCCACTCCTCCAAGTTTGGTATAATTGACAAATTTTGCTCTATATGCCAAGATCAAAAACATTTATATACAGCAAAAATAGGAGTGGTCCTAGCAGTGACCCATGGGGAACACCACAGCCTACCTTCCTCCAGTCTTAAAAAAACATTTACCATGACTCACTGTTTTCTGCCCTTGAAATAATTCTTTTATCCAATTGGACACTCACCCTTGTATTCCATGAGCCTCAGTTTTGTTAACCAGCCTTCAATGTAGTACCTTGTCAAAAGCTTTCTTAAAATCCATATATACAACATTCACTGCATTTTTTTTTTGATTTGTTCATGGGCCAACATTTATTGCCCATCCCTAATTGCCCTTGTTCAGAGAGCATTTAAGAGTTAACCAGATTGCAGTAGGTCTGGAGTCACATGTAGGCCAGACCAGGCAAGGACAGCAGATTTCCTTCCCTAAAGGGCATTAGTGAACCGTCTGTTTGACAAATAGAATCCTATATATACAAAAGCCACACAGTAAGAGGTGGGGATTTTAAAAAATCTTTCATCAGATGTCATTGCTGGCAAGGCCAGCATTTGTGGCCCATTCCTAATTGTCCTTTAGAAGATGATGGTGAACCACCTTCCTGAACTGCTGCAGTCCATCTGGAGCAGGTAAACTCACAGTGCTGTTAAGAAGTGAGTCCTACGAATTTGATTCAGTAACAATGAAGGAATGTCGATATAGGGGCAAGTCAGGATGATGTGTGGCTTGGATGTGAACTTGATGATAGCATTCCCCTGCATCTGCTGCCTTGTTCTTCTATTTGGTAGAGGTCACAGATTTGAAAGGTGCTGTTGAAGGAGCCTCGCTGAGTTGCTGTAGTGCATCGTGTAGATGGTGCACACCACTGCCACTATGCTTCAGTGGTGGAGGACATGAATGTTTAAATTGTTGAATGAAATGCCGATCAAGTGGGCTACTTTGTCATGGATGGTGTTGAGCTTCTTGAGTGTTGTTGGAGCTGCATTCATCAGGCAAGTGGAGAGTGTTCCACCACACTCCTGACTTATGCCTTGTAGATGGTGGACCGAGGCTTTGGGTAGTCAGGAATTGAGTTTCCCACTTCTGAATTCCCAGTCTCTCACCTGCTCTTGTAGCCACAGTATTTATATGGCTGATCTAGTTCAGTTTCTGATGAGTGGTAACCCCCAGGATGTTGATGGTGGGGGATTCAGTGATGGTAATGCCATTAATGTCAAGAGGCAATGGTTGGATTCTCTCTTGTTGGGGATGCCCATTTCCTGGCACGTGCATGGCACAAATGTTACTTGCCACTTATCAGCCCAAGCCTGAATGTTGTTCAGGCCTTGCTGCATATGGGCATGGACTGCTTCAGTGCATATACTTCAGGGCAAGGCTGGAGTACTTAATGAGTACTTTGTATCAGTGTTTACTATGGAAGAGGATGCTGACAAAATATCAGTGGAAGTGGAGATCATAGAAGAAATGCATGAGGTGAAACTTGATAAGCAGGATGTATTGGAAAGGCTGGTTATGCTTAGAATGAATATGTCGCCCAGTCAGGTTAGTTTGCATCCCAGGGGCAGAGGTTTTCGCTCGGCAGGCAGGCACATGCCCAACCCGCTCGAGCGTGAAATGATATTTTGGTGGGTGGGCACGCGTCAGAGTCGGCAGTGCACCTGCTGACAATTAAAAGGCCTATTAAGGCCATTAAATAATCAATTAACTTAAATTTTTCACTGCCCATCCAACCTGACGGGCAGGCAAAAAGGCCAAGCGGCCTTTGCATTTTTGGAAACCTCATCCACAGGCAGGATAAGGTTTCCAAAAGCAAATAAAAATAAAATAAAAGTTTTAAAATTTAATTAATAACATGTCCCTGCTCATGTGACAGAGTCACATGTTTTATTACATTCTTATTTTTTTTTAACAATGTTTCATGTCCCTGAGGCATTTCTGTGCCTCAGGGAGATTATGAAGTGCTCACTCGCGCACATGCACAAAGTTCACTCTCATCCTGTTCACCCTCCTACCCCCACCTGTGCAGGCAGCCTTGAGCGCTACCACTTGTGTTTCACGCTGGGCAGGCCTTAATTAGCCCGCCAGCATGAAATTGCCTTTCAGCCTCAATCGCAGGCGGCGGTCGGCTTCCTGACTGCCTCCGCTGAGCCCGCCCACCAAAGGCAAAACTCTGCCCCAGGTTACTAAGGGAAGTTGGGGTAGAGATAGCGGAAGAGTTGTCATAATCTTGTCTAGATACAGGGAGAGTGTCAAAAGATTGGAAAGTGGGAAATGTGACACCCATATTCAAGAAAGGGTGTCAGCTTAACACGAGTGGTGGATAACGTTTTAGGAATTATAATCGGAGGGAAAATCAGCAGTTACATGGAACAGTTTGAGGTAGTTAAGGAGAACCAATATTGATTTGTGAAAGGTAAGACCTGTTTGAATAATCTAATTGGTTTCTTTTGAAGTAACAGAAGGTTGATGAAGGGACTCCAATGGATGTTGTCTCTGGATTTTAAGAAAGCTTTTGACAATGTGCCACATAAGAGGCTGGGCAACAAAATTGAGGCTCTTGGATAAGAAATTGACTCAAGGACAGATAACATTGGAGTTGTGGCAAATAGTTATTTTTCACACTGGAGGAAGGTAGAAAATGGTGTCCCCCAAGGTTCGAGCTAGGACCACTGCTTCTTTGTCATATATAAATGGCTTTAATATTGGAATACAAAGTAAAATTTCAAAACTTGCCAATAATAAACTTTGAGGTGTATTACATAGGATGATACCAATCGAAGGCAACATGATATAGGTGGATGAGCAGATGGACAAAGAAGTCACAGATGGAATTTAACACAGAAGTTTGAGGTGATGCAGAAGGAATATGGAGAAGCAATATGGGACTTAATGGCACAGTTCTAAAGAGTGTGCAGATATGGGGGACCTGAGGGTTCATGTGCAGAGATATTTGAAGGTGGCATATTGCGAGAGTGGTTAGCAAGGCATATGTGATCTGGGCTTCATAAATAGAGATATTGAATATAAAAGCAGGGACATTGAATCTTTATAAAGTTCCAGTTAGGCCACAACTAGAGTATTGCATCCAGTCATGGTCAGAATACTTTAGGAAGGATGTGAAAGTGCTTAAGAGGGTATAAAAGGCTCCTTAGACAGCACCTTCCAAGCCTACAACCACTATCATCTAGGACAAGGGCAGCAGGTGCATGGGAACACCATCACCTGCAAGTGCTTCTCCAAGCTACATGACTAGAATGATTCCAGAGATGAAAAATGTTAACTACAAGGTGAGGTTAGAAAAGCTGTAGTTTTATTCCTTGTTGCAAAGGAGGTTGAGGGGAGATCTGATAGATGTCTACAAGGCTATGGCAGGTTTAGATTTTTTTTTCATCCCTGGGATGTGGGCATCACTTGCAAGGCCAGCATTTATTGCCCATCCCTAATTGCCCTTGAACCACTCCAGACCATATGGTGTAGGTATACCTACAGTGCTATTAGGGAGGGAGTTCAAGGATTTTGACCCAGCCACAGTGAAGAAACGGCGATATATTTCCAAGTCAGGATGTCGTGTAGCTTGGAGAAGTACTTGCAGGTGATGGTGTTCCCATGCGCCTGCTGCCCTTGTCCTAGATGATAGTGGTTGTAGGTTTGGAAGATGCTGTCTAAGGAGCCTTGATGAATTCCTGCAATGCATCCTGTAGATGGTACGCACTGCTGCCACTGTGTGTCGGTGGTGAAGAGAGTGACTGTTTGAGGAAGGGGAGCCAATTAAGTGGGCTGCTTTGTCCTGGATGGTGTCAAGCTTCTTGAGTGTTTTTGGAGCTGCACTGATCCAGGCTTATGGAGAGTATTCCATTAGACTCGACTTCTGCCTTGTAGATGGTGGACAGGCTTTGGGGAATCAGGAGGTGAACAACTTGTTGCAGGATTCCTAACTCATGACCTCTTGTAGCACAGTATTTATATGGCTAGTCCAGTTCAGTTTCTGGTCCATGGTAACCCCCAGGATATTGATAGTGGGGAATTTAGATGATGGTAGTTCCATTGAATGTCATGGGGAGATGATTGGATTCTCTCTTGTTGGAGATGGTCACTTGTGTGGCGTGAATGTTACTCGCCACTTGTCAGCCCAAGTATTGTCCAGGTCTTGCTGCATTTGGACATGGACTGCTTCAGTGTCTGAGGAGTTGTGGATAGTGCTGAACATTGTGCAATCATCAGCGAACATCCCCACTTCTGACCTTATGATGGAAGGAAGGTCATTGATGAAGCAACTGAAGATGGTTGGGCTGTGGACACTACCCTGAGGAACTCCTGCAGTGATGTCCTGGAGCTGAGATGACTGACCTCCATCTTCCTTTGTGCTAGGTATGACTCCCACCAGCTGAGAGTTTTCCCCCTGATTCCTATTGACTCCTTGATGCCACACTCAGTCAAATGCAACCTTGATGGCAAGGGCAGTCACACTCACCTCACCTCTGGAGTTCAGCCCTTTTGTCCATGTTTGAACCAAGGCTGTAATGAGGTCAGCCAGTGTTGTAGCTGTACTGGACCAGCTAGTCCAGTGGCATGGCAAGTTGGGGAGCACAAATCTTCAGTACTATTGCTGGAATATTGTCAGGGCCTATAGCCTTTGCAGTATACAGTGCCTTCAGCCATTTCTTGATAACAAGTGGAGTAAATCGAATTGGTTGAAGACTGGCACCTATGGGGACCTCTGGAGGAGGCCGAGATGGATCATCCACTCGGCACCCCTGGCTGAAGATTGTTGCAACCACTTCAACCTTATCTTTTGCACTGATGTGCTGAGCTCCCCCATCATTGAGGATGGAGATATTTGTGGAGCTTCCTCCAGTGAGTTGTTTAATTGTCCACCACCATTCACGACTGGATGTGGCAGGACTACAGAGCTTAGATCTAATCCGCTGGTTGTGAGATTGCTTAGCTCTGTCTATTGTATGGCGCTGACTCTGTTTGGCACACAGGTAGTCCTGAGTTGTAGCTTCACCAGGTTGACACCTCATTTTTAGATATGCATGGTGCTGCTCCTATCATGCCCTCCTGCGTTCTTCATTGAATCAGGGTTGATCAGGTGAGGTGAGATTAACTGCCCTTGACATCAAGGCAGCATTTGACTGAGTGTGGCATCAAGAAGCCCTCGCAAAACTGGAGTCAATGAGAATCAGGGGGAAACTCTCCCCTGTTTGGAGTCACACCTATCACAAGAAAAGATGATTGTGGCTGTTGGAGGTCAATCATCTCAGCTCCAGGGCATTACTGAAGGAGTTCCTCAGGGTAGTGTCCTAGGTCCAACCACCTTCAGCAGCTTCATCAATGACCTTCCTTCCATCATAAGGTTAGAAGTGGGGATGTTCACTGATGATTGCACAATGCTCAGCAGCATTTGTGACTCCTCAGATACTGAAGCAGTCTATGTTCAAATGCAGCAAGACCTGAACAATACCCAGGCTTGGGCTGACAAGTGGCAAGTAACATTTGTGCCACACAAGTGCCAGTCAATGACCATCTCCAACAAGAGAGAATCCAACCATCGCCCCTTGACATTCAGTGGCATTACCATCACTGAATCTCACACAATCAACATCCTGGGGGTTATCATTGACCAGAAACTGAACTGGACAGGCCATATAAATACTATGGCTACAAGAGCAGCTCTGAGGCTAGGAATCCTGCAATGAATAACTCACCTCCTGATGCCCCAAAGCCTGTCCACCATCTACAAAGTGCAAGTCAGGAGTGTGATGGAATACTTTCCATATGCCTGGATGAGTGCAGCTCCTACAACATTCCAGAAGCTTGACACCATCCAGGATAAAGCAGCCCACTTGATTGGCACCAAAACATTCACTCCTTCCACCACCGATGCACAGTAGCAAGAGTGTGTGCCATCTACAAGATGCACTGCAGGAATTCACCAAGGCTCCTTACACAGCACCTTCCAAACTCACGATCACTACCCACTAGAAGGACAAGGGCAGCAGATAGATGGTAACATCACCACCTGGAAGCTCCCCTCCAAGTCACTCACCATCCTGATTTGGAACTATATTGCCATTACTTCATTATTGCTGGGTCAAAATCTGGGAACTCCCTTCCTAACAGCATTGTGGGTGTACCTACACCACATGGACCGCAGCAGCTCAAGAAGGCAGCTCACCACCACCTTCTCCAGGGCAACTAGGGATGGGAAATTAATGCTGACCCAGCCAGCAAAGCCCACATCCCACGAGTGAATAAAAAAAAATCCTCTAGCTTGGTGGTAATGGTAGTGTGGGGGATATGCCAGGCCATGAGGTTACTGATCATGTTCAAGTACAATTCTGCTGCTGCTGATGGTCCACAGCGCCTCATTGACAGCCAGTCTTGAGCTGCTCGATCTGTTTGAAATCTATCCCATTTAGCACGGTGGTATTGCCACACAGCATGAAGGAGGGTATCTTCAATGTGAAGTCAAGACATAATCTCCACAACAACTGTGCGGTGGTCACTCCTACTGATACTGTCAAGGACAGATGCATCTGCCGCAGGCAGGTTGGGGACGATGAGATCAAGTATGTTTTTCCCTCTTGTTGGTTCCCTCACCACCTGCCGCAGACCCAGTCTACCAGCCATGTCCTTTAGGACTCGGCCAGCTTGGTCAGTAATGGTTCTACCGAGCCACTCTTGCTAATGGACATTGAAGTCCCTGACGCAGAGCCCCTTCTGCGCACTTGTCACCCTCAGTGTTTCCTCCAAGTAGTTTTCAACATAGAGGAGTACAGATTCACCAGCTGAGGAGGAGCGGGGAGGTTGTAGGGCGCGGTATGTGGTTATCAGGAGGAGATTTCCTTACCTATGTTTGACCTAATGCCATGAGACTTCATGGGGTCTGGAGTTGATGTTAAGGACTCCCCTCCTGACTGTATACAATGTGCTGCCACCTCTGATTGGTCTGTCCTGCCGGTGGGACAGGACATACCCAGGGATTGTGATGGTGGTGTCTGGGACATTATCTGTAACGATAGATTCTGTGAGGCTATGTCAGGCTGTTGATTGACTAGTCTGTGAGACAGCTCTCCCAGTTTTGACACAAGCCCAAAATGTTAGTAAGGAGGACTTTGCAGGGTTAACAAGGCTGAGTTTGCCGTTGTCATTTCTGTCGTCTAGGTCAATCCCTTTGGTTTGATTCCTATTTATTGACTTTCTAGTGGTTTGATACAACTGAGTGGCTTGCTAGGCCATTTCAGAGGGCACTTAAGAGCTGCCTGTAGGCCAGACCAGGTAAGGACAGCAGATTTCCTTCCTTCTCTAAAAGGGAGCAATCAACAATGGTGTCATGGTCATCATTGGACTTTTCATTCCAGATTTTTATTGAATATAAATTCCACCATCTCCTGTGGTGGGATTCAAACCCCCAGCCCCCGAGAATTACCCTGCAACTCTGGATTACTAGTCCAATAAGGATGCCACTATGCCACTGCCTTGCCTAAAGAATAGGAATCATAATATACTGCAAGAGTTCCAGAAGGGTCTAGATGGAACCGATGGAGCAAAGAGCATATTTCTGCTTTTATAGGTCCAAATTTATTAATTCCACAAAGATTAAAATTTGATGTCAAAAACAGAGCAAAATAACACGAGTCTTTCTCATTTGTTCTGGTTGGAGTTCTGTATATGTACACATGCTGGAATTGTACCATTGATTTTCACCAGTGAAAACAAGCTCTTAGTTCGTGAGCTGAAAGGATGAGTGAGTGTGGTTCTGTCTGATCTGGTCCTTATTTTGAAAACTCACTGTCTACGAGGTTGATGGTAGAAGAGACAATAATTTCAAAAGGAAATTAGACAGGGACTTGAGGGAAATAAACTTGCAGAGCGAAGGGGATGGAGTCAGGGAATGGGACTGACTGAGTTCATACCACTCTCTGTAGAGCAATCCCATGAGCCGAATGCATTGTTTCTATGCCGTAATGACTCTATGGCTTTTTCAACAGAGTGCTTTTAATAACCCTTTTTTAAAAATTCTTTTTTTAAACTTCCCAAGCTAAAGGACAATAATGTGCCCCATTCTGACCCATCAGGAATGCTATGAAGCCAGCTACACTAGAGTACCCATCAGGAAGATAAACATTTAAAGCATCGCTCAAAATGACTAGCTTCATGTTCTTCAAGTCACCCAAGCTTGGGAACTGAAGTACACATTTATCCAGATTTAATATTCTTCATGTTTTATTTGACCTTAAATCATTCTCTTCTTTAGGGTGTTTCATTATAGTACCTAATGCCCAAATGTCAAAACTAGAATGTTTTCTGGTCTGGATACACAACCTGTTCTACTGTGCAATTCTCTGCCCAGTAAGAATACCACTATGTCAGTGCCTCGCCTGCCACTGCATCGCCAGCCCTTGTGGTTATAAAAGCTAGACCTACATTGCTTAATATCAAACACAATATATTTAAAAGCTCCACAAACCTGACTTCCAATTTTAAACTCTACTCTCTAACCTTAACATATTCCTCAAATTCCACAGTACCATCCCATAAGAGATCATCCCACAAGAGATGAAGATGAAAACAGAAAATGCTGGAAAAACTGAGCTGGTCTGACAGTATCTGTGGAGAAAGAAACAGAGTTAACGTTTCGAGCCTGTGTGGCCGCTCTGAAGAAGGGTCAAACAGACCTGAAATATTAACTCTGTTTCTCTCTCCACAGATGCTGTCAGACCTGCTGAGTTTTTCCAGCATTTTCTGTTTTCATTTCAGATTTACAGCATCTGCAGTATTTTGCTTTTACCATGCATTATGAAGATGCCTGACTGTTTTCCTTTATGACACCATGAAATCCGCTTTCAGTTCAACGCAACCTATTTTCAGCAAAACAGATCTCCTCGATAAATAGCATACCCTGGAAGCATTATTCAGGCCGTGGACACATTTGTTTAGTTTCCAGAATTTTCTTTCTGCATCTGCTGCTTCTTAAGGCAGCTTCAGAAACATTTGTCTCTGGAAAGTATAACCCTGCAAAAACGCAGCGATTGACTTACATTCCCATGAATCTGGCCAAAAGAACCAAAATGATTTTAAAAGTTAATTTTCCAGCTGTGGGAGAGTCCACTGTAACATCTGTATCCCCCAGTCACTCTTCAAAACCCTTAGCTACTAGCCTCAAGTCCCATCTGCTAGGATTAAGTACAAATCCACCTAACCCACAAAACTGGTTGCCCCTTATCTCGTACCTCAAAATAAGCTTCAAACTTTCTCCACCTACCTAACTCCCTTGGTTTTTCCTCTCTTATGCTTTGCATCTGATGCCATTAATAAATGTCTAACAAAATGAAAAATATCAGGTTTTCTTCAGAGGATACAGTAATGCCCTGGCTGAGTAAAGTAGATCAACTGATTTTGCAAAATTAATTGTTTATCATGCTCCACGTCAGGTTTCACCTGTGCCTTTCTCATAGGTTTACTTGACAGCACAGGTATCTCACTAAAGAACATATCAGCAGTTATAAAATGACTTATTCCATCTATTTTACACTGAGTTACAACTCTCTTTGGTGACCTCAAGGTGTTGTCACCACCAAGCCTAAAGTAAATAGTACTTTTATATTTCTTAACCATGCATCAATGCTCATTACTTAGTGAATCAGGATAACATTTTAACCAATCTGTCCCACATACTGTTGAATTACAGGCACCGTCTAATTTTTTAAAAATTAATTTACGGGATGTAGGCATCGCTGGCTGGGCCAGCATTTATTGCCCAGTCTACTGCCCTTTAGAAGGTGTCGGTGAGCTTTTTTCTTGAACCACTGCAGTCCATGTGGTGTAGCTACACCCACAGTGCTGTTGGGGAGGGAGTTCCAGAATTTTGACCCTGCAACAGTGAAGGAACAGTGATATGTTTCCAAGTCAGGATGGCGAGTGGCTTGGAGGGGAACTTCCAGGTGGGGGTTTTCCCATCTATCTGCTGCCCTTGTCTTTCTAGATGGTAGCATTCGTGGGTTTGGAAGGTGCTGCCTAAGGAGCCTGCATATTTAAAGGAGTCTATTAACACATTCAACACAGGACTTAAATTCCTTGTGATCCATATAATTTGTTTGGATTTGTCATTATCTTCACCCTCTTCCTCAGAGTTCTGTTAATCATGTCATTTTGAGGAGCCTGCCTCTTCATTTAGGGCAGTTTACAGTATAAATGATACTTAATAGTTGATTCATGTGTGGCTTTAACTGTTCCTTGGGCATTCCTGGATTCATTTGCCCATTTGTCTTCTGCTGTAATTTAGACCTGCTAGAGGTGTTTTCATCCTCATTTTGCCTGTCTTTAATCCTTCCATTATATTGACACCTGCATCCAATATCTAGACTATTTCAGAATCTTGTATTCATTGAGCCTTCATTCTTTGTGTTGTAGCGGAATGTGTCATTTGTTCCATAATGTCTGAAGGAAATGAATGTGCCCCTAGGATTTCTTTTAGGGCAACAGGCATCTGTTCATTAGAATCTCCTTCTCAGAGAACCAAATACCAGTTATAACCAGTTGCCTGTCCATATGAGACACCATAGCACCGTCCAGTAGCTTAAACAGTAGTACCTTTCAATCCAGGAATCGTCAAATTAAACTTTGTCAACCTTTCATGCAACCAATAAAAGTCCATGATATATTTTTTCCATGGAATAGCCATCCTTTTTCTGAAATCTATCAAATTCTGACTATGCCTCATAGGTCATTTTTCCTTAAGTACTATAATGAAACACCCTAAAGAAGAGAATGACTTAAGGTCAAATAAAATATTAAGGATATCAGATAATCTTTCTTGTAGATTTCATTGAGTAATTTTATTGGAAGGTTCAAACCTTCATCACCATCCAACTGACAGTTATTCATCTCACAAAATACTTCTGATTTTACTTTTTGTAGAATTGGCAATGCAGAGGCCACATCTTGTTTTCTCTTTGATAGAGTTATAACCTGTGTCCACGTAACCACTTCATTTTTCCAGTAGTCATATGGTTCACAGTCGGAGAATATCAGAGGGGAATCACACTCTGACAAATTTGCACTTGCCATTTTCGACTAGTATGGCCATTAAGAATTTAGCTTTATACCTGAGCAGGTTTTTCATAATTGCCAACCTTCACCTTAAGGCAATCATTCTCTGTTACCATGTTCAACTCTAGATAGCCAGTTAATGAAGGATAAAACTAGAGCCCAATCTTTATACACTTGAAAGCTTTTATTTAAAGAGACACATTACAAATATGCACTTCCTGACCCAATGACCACAGTATAAATCTATCATAAATACGAGCCCAGATAATGTCTGCCACCTGAATACAATTAAATACTCAATGAATATACAATTAATCCACTTTGGACTTGAAAAGAATAGAACAGGGTACTTTCTGAATGGGGCTTGGCCTAAATAGCCAAGTGGTTATGGTACTGGGTTTGTAACCCTAAGATCAAGAGTTCAAATCTCATAATGGCAAACTATGAAACAATGTAACTTCATCTGAAACAGATGGAAACAGGTTTACTCAAAAAGAGTATCAAGAGTTCAAATCTCACAATGGCAAACTATGAAACAATGTAACTTCATCTGAATAAGAACAGATGGAAACATGTTTGTACTTGAAAGAGTTACCAAAGAGTAGTTGCTTGGCTTAAATAGCCAAGTGGTTATGATACTGGGTTTGTAACCTCAAGATTAAGAGTTCAAATCTCATAATGGCAAACTATGAAACAATGTAACTTCATCTGAAACAGATGGAAATGGGTTTGTACTCAAAAGAGTTACAATGGCTTTCATTTACCATTGCCCGAGATTACTACACTGCCCTGTTCTCTCCGGATCTGTCCAGTGAGGAAGCTTGCAGAGTTTTATGGGAGGACCTGCCGCAGGTCGGCCCGGAGTGCGCCGGAAAGCTCGACTCCCCTATAAGTCTGGGGGAGCTGACCGGCGCACTCGACGGTCTTTCTAGGGGCAAAAGCCCGGGACTAGACGGGCTGACCGTGGAGTTCTTCAGGGCGTTCTGGGACGTCTTGGGGAGCGACTTCGCGGGGGTCCTGGGGGAGAGCATTGCTACCGGGGAGATGCCCCTTTCGTGGCGCAGGGCCGTGATTGCCCTGCTGCCGAAGAAGGGGGATCTCCGCCTTCTTAAAAACTGGCGCCCGGTCTCCCTCCTCAGCACGGACTACAAAATCTTCGCCCGAGCCATGTCTTCTTGGCTTGGCACCGTGCTGGACCACATGATCCACCCTGACCAGTCCTACACCGTCCCGGACTGAACCATTTATGATAACATCCATCTGGTCCGGGACATCATCCACCATTCCCAGAGGGCTGGTCTGTCGAGCGCCTTCCTGTCTCTCGATCAGGAGAAGGCGTTTGACAGGGTGGATCACGAATACTTACTCGGAACTCTGCGAGCTTTCGGGTTCGGGACGCATTTTGTCGCCCGGATCCGACTTCTGTACACTGCCGCGGAGTGTCTAGTGAAGGTTAACGGGTCCCTGACTGTGCCCCTTTGCTTTGGGAGAGGGGTACGTCAGGGCTGCCCCCTGTCTGGCCAGTTGTATTCTATTTGCGTGGAGCCTTTCCTGCGCCTCTTGTGGAGGAGGTTGTCGGGCTTGGTTCTGCGCGGGCCGGGCATCGGGGTGGTCCTTTCGGCTTACGCCGACGACGTGCTCCTTATGTTTAGTGACCCGGCTGACCTGCGGAGGATGCGCGAGTGCCAGGAGGTCTACTCTGCTGCTTCTTCTGCCAGGATCAACTGGGGTAAATGTTCTGGACTCCTGGTCGGTCAGTGGCAGATGGATCCCCTACCCGAGGAGCTCAGGCCTTTCACCTGGAGCAGGACCAGCCTCCTCTACCTGGGGGTCCATCTCTGCCCCGCTGAGGAATCCTGGCCGGCAAACTGGCAGGAACTGGAGACGAAAGTCACCGCTCGCCTGCGGCGCTGGACAGGACTGCTCCGAGTGCTATCTTACCGAGGTCGAGTTCTGGTCATAAACCAGCTGATCGCCGCCATGTTGTGGTATCGGCTGGTCACTTTGACCCCTCCCCCGGACTTTGTCACAAGAATCCAGAGATTGTTAGTCGACTTCTTCTGTGACAAAAGATTGCACTGGGTCGCTGCCGAGGTTCTGAGTCTCCCGCTTAGGGAGGGTGGTCAGGCGCTAGTGTGCCTACGCACACAGGTGGCAACTTTCCGCCTTCAGACCCTGCAGCGATACCTCTACGTCGAGCCTCCTCCTAGATGGTGTGCCCTGATGACGTATTTCTTCCGTCAGGTGCACGGCCTGAATTATGACGTGCAGCTCCTGTTTATAGAACAGCTGGGCCTCGGTGGCTCCTTGCAGGCGTTGCCCGTCTTTTACCAGGACCTGATCAAAGTCTGGAAAGTGGTCGCCTCGTGACGCAGCTCTCCCCCGTCAGGAGTAGCGGCTATCGTCAGAGAGCCGCTGCTCAGGAATCCGCCCCTCCGTCCTTTTCAGTGGTTGGCGGAGAGGAGGGCTGTGGCCGCAGGGGTGACCAGGATCGGGGACGTGCTGGGTGGCGGAGGACTGGGTTGGATGCTCCCGCAGGAGTTGGCGCGACGCGCGTCTGTGAGTGTCCAGGTCGCAGCCGATGCCATCCAAGACCTGAGAACGGTCGTGCTCGGACCCGACGTTATTTTGGGTCTTGAGGTGGCCCAGGTGCGCGGTGGTCTTCCGTCTGAGCTTTCCCCTGTTCGGACGGAATTCCACATTGGCCCCAAGCCCCGAACCCTCCCTCGGGTGCTGGTGCCCCGCAATATGAGCCGCCTCGGGGACATGCCCTCTGTGCCTTTTGGCACGGCAAATAGGGGCTTTTTGTATGGACTGCTGCTGCACACCTTCCATTTTCTCGCCCTTGTCCGTCGACCGGACACGCCCTGGCGTGCCTTGTTGCCGTCCGGCGGCGGAGGCCCCCGATGGGAGGCCCTCTACGGAGGTGTCCTCCCCCTTTCTATCGGGGACCTGGGTTGGAGGGTGTTGCATGCAGCAGTCCCTTATAATAAGAGGATGCATAGGTTCACGGACTCTCAGGACACATGCCCTTTTTGCGGTCTTGTGGAGTCCGTGGACCATGTATACATAGGATGTTGTAGGCTGCACTCCCTTTTTAGTTATTTGAAAAACCTTTTATTGATGTTTTGTTTGCACTTCAGCCCCACGCTCCTGATCTATGGGCACCCGGTGCGGAAGGGGGTCGGGAAGGAGGAGGACCTCCTCGTGAACCTGCTCCTGGGCCTGGCCAAGTTGGCAATTAACAGGTCCAGGCAGCGGGCGATCGACGGGGGAGTCCCGCCCGATTGTTTGTCCCTCTTCCGCGGCTACGTTCGCTGCCGGATGTCCCTGGAGAAGGAGCACGCGGTGTCTGCTAGCATTCTCGAGGCCTTCCGTGCCCGGTGGGCACCGCGGGGACTGGGGTGTTTTGTTGACCCCTTTAATCACATTTTGATTTAAAGTTTGTAAGTTTCCTTTAAACTTTGTTCTTGGTTTTACAGCTGACCTGAATTAGGGGCTGTGCCTGATTTATCCCAATTTTGTTGATTTGGTTTTCATTTAAAAGATTATCAAGAGTTCAAATCTCACAATGGCAAACTATGAAACAATGTAACTTCATCTGAAAAACAGATGGAAATGTGTTTGTACTTGAAAGAGTTACTTTCTGAATGGTGTTAAATCATAAACAGTGGAGGTCCAAAGAGACTTGGGAATCCAGGTGCACAGATCATTAAACCATGATGTACAGGTGTAGAAAGTAGTCAAAAAGATTAATTACAAGTCCTTCGTATCTGCAGGACTAGAATACACAGGGATAGAGGTCATGCTTCAGCTTTATAAAGCCCTGGTTAGACCTTACCCTGCACATTAGAAAGGATATATTGGCCTTGGAGGAAGGGCAGAGCAGATTTACCAGAATGATACCAGTATGCTAAGGATTAAATTACAAAAAGAGATTGCAAAAACTAGAATTGTGTTCTCAGCAATTTACAAAGTTAAAGGCTGATTTGATTGAAGTTTTCAAGGTATTAAGGGGAACAAATAGGATGGATAGGGAGAAACTATTTTTATCAGCCAGAAAGCCTAGGACTGGTAGGCATAGTCAAAACTTAGTGCCAAGCCCTTCTGGAGTGAAATTAAGAAACACCCTGCAAAGAGTGGTAGTAGTTTGGAACTCACTTCCACACATGGAAATCAGGCAGGTTAGTTAAACATGATATGCTCTCGATACATCCGTACTGGTTTCCTTAATTAGTCCACATTTGTCCAAGTGATTGTTAATTTTGTCCTTTTCCACTGCTGAGGTTAAACTGACTGGCCTGTAGTTGCTTTGTTTATCATTACACCCTTATTTGAATAAGGCTGTAACATTTGCAGTTCTCCAGTCCTCTGGCACTGCATGTAAGAAGTACTGGAAGATTATGATCAGTGCTTCCACAATTTCTACACTTGCTTCCCTCACCATCCTTGGATGCACCTCATCTGGTCCTGGTGACTTATCAACTTTAAATATAGCCAATCTAATGCTGCCTCTTTATTAATTTTTAGTACATCCAATGCCTCAACTACCTCCTCTTTCACTATGACATGTGCAGCATTTTCTTTCTTGGTAAAGAACAAATGCAAAGTACTCATTTTGTACCACAGCCATGCCCTATGCCTGCTTGCCAAAATCAATCTTTTTGCTACCTAATCGGTGCCAGTCCTCCTTTTACCACATTTTTACTGTTCCTATGCCAATTAGAGACTTTTGGATTTCCTTTTGTCTTATAAAGCAAGATTTGATACTGAGTCAATTGAAGGGAAGTTAGGGCAGGTGGCCAAAACCTTGGTCAAAGAGGTAGGTTTGAACAGCAACTTAAATGTGGAAAGCATGGTAAGAGAGGCAGAGAGGTTTGGGGAGGGAAGTGCAGAGCTTGGGGTCTAAGCAGCTGAGGGTAGAGCATGGCACAGCCACCTATGATGGAGCAATTTCAATTTGGAATGCTCAGGAGGCTAGGCTTAGAGGATCAGACTGTTGGCGATTGGGGTATGATCTTCAGGACTGCTGAACTGTGAGGATCATGGAATCTTTTCAAAGAAAGACCAAACCAAGAGAGAAAAGTGAAGAACATCAACACTTGCTCTCTCATGAACAAGAAGAGGATAGATTAGGATTTGCTCATAAATCTTCTGCTCCCTCTTAGTACACTGGAGAAAGGCCTGAGAAATGAAGCATCTTCAACTCCAATGAAGAATTCCACAGATTTCTCATTCACAGTTGCATTGAGGACAAATAAGGTATTCAACCGCTAAGATACAAGTGAATCTGGACAACAAGAAGAAAAACAACAAAACTCCCATGGGCATTGCAGGAAACAAAGAAGATATGACTTCCCGACAACACTTCAAAATGACTTTCATTTTCTGTAGGCACTTTCATTGCCACACTTTCCTCGGTGTGAGGCTGCTCCATTGTAGGAAATGGGAAGACTATGCCAGGATAAGAAGATAAGACAACAACATTTTCAGCAATGGAATGAATCTCCAGAATGACGTAAAGACAAAATGCTTGTACAGGACTCCTAAGCTATAGAAACTCTGAAGGTTTGGCCTTGGCTTCTGCGCTGAAGGACAGTTTTAATGGGAAGAAGGTTTTACGATGAGATTGAAGTGTGAGCATCAACTTACTTTCACTCAAGCTACCAGACTGCAGCAACATTCTGGCAGTGTGATCCTCTATGGAATCAAGCATGCTGTTCTCCCTGGACAATGCTTCATGGTCAACCGGTGATATACAAGGCATTGCATTGGTGGGTTCAGTGGGACAAAGATACAAATGTTGCTCTACCACAGCAAACATGACTGACTCCTCAAAAAATAAACCAGAGACTTCACATGCTTCAGCAGCAGGTTCGAATAGCATGCCAACCTCTAAGGCCTCATCTTCTGACTAATCACTTGATGCTACAATGGCTTCTTTCTCATGATCTTCTTCAGGAAAGAGCCAACCCAGAACCAAAAGATCTTCAAGCGGATCACCAGTGGCTACTGCAGTGCATTCTGTACCTGCACCCTCTGGTTTAGCTTCAAAAGAGATCCACAATTGCAATCTCCACCGGAGGTCTAGTGGATGATGTCCCTGTGATGGACAGTGAATCACGGCTCAATGAATAAACCTCTCCAACTGCTGTAAGATAAAAATCCATCAGTTCTACACATGACTTTGGAAGTCCCTCCTTGAAAGGCATCCAGATGTCATGTTGTAGGCCATCACCTGCTTTTTCCAGAATGCGCAGTTGAATACAGACATCTCCACTCATTAAAAATATGCTTAGATTGTAGACAACAATGAGGGTTGTGACAATTTGTTGCCCCTTGTACTGAAGGATGGTGACTATCTGACTTTTTAACCGGAAGATTTTTGCCGCCTGGACCTTGCAATTTAATACATGATGGATAGAGGGGTACTGTTTGGAGCCAGTCCAGGTGATTAGCTAGTATTGTACGGCAGTTCCAGTGTCGATTTTAAAGTCAGGGTTAAAGCCTTTAACTTCCACTGTGACTGACCAATAGGTTTGATCATGACTAATTACTTCTCCGAGGAACTCTGTAATTTTGTGTCTATCATTATTTCCAATTTCTTGAATAGGAATTGTTTGCATTTCATAATGGTCTTCTTGTCTTCTGCCTGTATTGAAATTGTTAGACTTACAGAACTTACAGATATGTCCGATCTTTACGCACTGGAAGCACTCTGTGCCCCCAACTGGGCAATCCCAGCATCTGTGCTATTTCTTTGCACTGTAGTGTAAGCACCTTAAGATGGCTGCTGTAGGGTTTCCCGCCCTTCCACCTGTTTTGGCATGCTTTTGAGTGGTGGGGCTGCCACTGTTGGGTCTGCCCAGCTAATGGAGTCTTCTAGAACCTTGGTGTCATGATGGATTATACCTGATTTAGCTTCCTGAATCAGCCAGTCTTGAGTGTTGAACTGCTTGACTGGGGGTGTGGTCGTCTTGCAACTGTACAAAACCTGAGAGCTTTTCATCGTGGACTCCAACAACAATGTGATCATAAATATGTTCCTCTTTTAATGCACCATATTTGTAAGAACTGGCTAGGCAATATATGTCTGTAAGAAATAACTCGACGTATTCTCCTGGTCTTTGGGATCTCTGAATAAATTGTGCTCACTCACTCCCGAGGTTTCTTTTCAGACAGAAATATCTGTTGAATGCTTTTTGGACAGTTTCAAAGTCTTTGGAGGTCTCTTCTATCCCCTGTCTCAAGAGTACGTCATCAGCAACAGGTCCCCTGGCACAGAGGAACAAACTAACCTGGTTCTTCTCTTTAGGCATGCCATCCCAATGCTGCTCAATACCTCAGGAAGTGTTTCTTTCATATCTCCCAGTGTTGGCCTCTCTGTGGGCCCTTGAGACTTTCGAATAGGCATGGAAGGGGCAGTGACTGTTCACTGGGTGGTGGCATCGCTACTGCTTCTCAGTGTCACTCCCGATAGGTAAATGTTCAGAGTCTTACTTCTAACAGGTCTTCTTTCACTTTCTTGCCGTGGATGTTTTGTTAATGGCACCAAACCATTGTACATCGGTGTTGCTACCGTGTTTAGTGTGTTGGCCTACTCTAATCTGGGAACGTTTCCCTCTTACTATGAGTAACTCTTATCTGACTCAGGTAGCCTACTTCAAACTACTTTATTAATACTATATACAGAGTAGGTACATAAAAGCAAAATATTGCGAATGCTGGCAATCAGAAAATATTTAAAAAACAGGTTTCTTCACTCTTCCTAATTCATTGCCTTAGAAGGACATCTACCTACACTGTTCCATCTGCTCTACTGAGTCTCTAGCACATGACTGCTGATTTCACTGTTACATCATGATACACGTCACTAACTCATTACCATAACCATTAACCCATTATACTACAAGGGGTGCTTTGGAGTAGTCAAGTCTTAAGTTAATGAAGGTGTAATTGAGGGTTTCAGCATCAGTTGAGCTGCGATAGGGGTGAAATTGGGCAATGTTACGAAGCAGCAACCCTCCAACAAACATTTACTCCCTCCACCACTGATGCACAGTAGCAGCAGTGTGTACCATCTACAAGATGCATTGCTGGAATTCACCAAGACTCCTTAGACAGCGCCTTCCAAACCCGTGACCACTACCATCTAGAAGGACAAGGGCAGCAGATAGATGGGGACACCACCATCTGGAAGTTCCCCTCCAAGCCACTCACCATCCTGACTTGGAAATATATCGCTATTCCTTCACTGTCACTGGGTTAAAACCCTGGAACTCCCTTCCCAACAGCACTGTGGGTGTACCTACACCTCATGGTTCAAGAAGGCAGCTCACTACCAGCTTCTCAAGGGCAATTAGAGGTGGGCAATAAATACTGGCCCAGCCAGCAATGCCTATGTCCCATGAATGAATTTTTAAAAAGGTGGTCTTAGTGATGGCACCAATATGTGGGCAGAAGATCATCTTGGGGTCAAATATGACACCACGGTTGCTCACAGTTGCTAATCTTAGACAGATGCCAGCGAAAGGGGTGGAGTTGTAGCTAGGGAATGGAGTTTGGAGCAGGAACCAAAACCAATGGCTTCAGGCTGAGTCATTGAATATATTTAAAGCTGAGTTAAATTTTTGATTGACAAGTGAGTCAAGAGTTAGGGGGACAGACAGGAAAGTGCAGGTGAGGCCACAATCAAATCAGCAATGATCTTATTGAATGGCAGAGCAGGCTTGGGGGGCCAAATGGCCTACCCCTGCTCCTAATACTTGTTGCTTTTGTTCTTGCATTCCCAGTATTTAATTTGGGGAAATTTCTGCTCATCCAGAACTGGAAGTCAAATTGGCAGTGTGGTAATTTAGAGACAATGGAGAGATCGAAAAGAGATAGTATTGAGCTAACCAGGAGTTAATGTAGGTCAGTGAACACAGGGGTGATGGGTGATTGGGTTTTGATGAGCATTAGGATATAGGCTGCAGAGTTTTGGATGACCCCAGGCTTACAGAGGATGGGAAGTGGGATGCCATCCAGGTATGTTGGAATAGTCAAGTCTAGAGATAAAGAAGGCATACATGACAGTTTCAGCAGCCGATAAGTTGAGACAGGGGCAGAATCTGGCAATATCACCAAGTTGAAAGTAGGCGGCCTTAGTGATGATGCAGATATGTGGTCAGGAGCTCAACTTGGGGTCAGATATGACACTCAGGCTGTGAACAGTCTAGTTAAACCTCAGACAGTTGCCAAGTAGAGTGAGAGGGAGCACTCACTAAGTTGAATCTGTCAGTGTGGAGGCTTAGCTGAGTCATGAGCGCTTTAGATCTGAATTGTAAAAAGGAGTTTTTTTGTCCTTTCCTTCTAATTCACTGCCTTAGGAGTAGGCCATTAAACCCCTTGAGCCTGTTCCACCATTTAATTGGATCATGGCTGACCTGTACCTCAACTGCATTTGACTGCCTTTGTTCCAAATCCCTCAATCCCTTACTCGATAAAATTAATTTACCTCAATCTTGGTGGCTTCATTTAACCTAACCATCCATAGCATTTTTGAAGAACAAGTTGCAGATTTCCAATATGCTTTGGCTGAAAAAGTGCTTCCTGATTTTAGTCCTAAATGACCTAGCTTTAATTTTAGGATTATGATTGTTGTCTAGATTTCCCCACTAGAGAAAGTGGTTTCTCTAAACCTTTTAACCCTTTTATCATACTAAATGCCTGAATTAGATCACTCCTCAATCTTTTATCTTGGGGAGAACACAGCCATGTTTATGCACCTGTTTGCATAATTCAACTCTTTAAGCCCAATTACCATTCTGGTGAATTTGCACTGAACCCATTTGAAGACCAATATATCTTTCCTGAAGTCTGGCTCCTAAAACTGAACAAAATACTCCAGATGCTGTATAACTAAGTTTCAATTCAGTAGCATCACTTCCTCACTTTTAATTTGCAACTCTTTTGCGTTAAAAGCCAACAATTTGCTTGTCAAGGTAATTTTCACAATTTCCTGATGTCAATGTTCGAGTCATTGTAATTGTTTGACTTAAATGCAACATTTCTTCAAAATAAATTCCTGTCTTGCCTTGTAAACTCTTTCTTATCCTTCCTGTCAGTTATCATATGGCCTTCCACAAAAGCAATATTGATGGTTATCTAATTTCATTTCAAATTGCTCTACCTATGATGCAGTGGATGCCTCTACCTCCTCCGCTCATCATTCACCATTATTCACTTTTTTGCTTTAATTCCATTCTTGATTCATCAGTGATTACATAAAGTGGTTTAAAAGCACACACCATATTCACAACTATATATATGTTTCAAAGTTGTTGAGTCAATATAAACACCAGCTCAATTCAAAACAGGAAGTTTTATTGAAAATTGTATACATTAGGCAGTCTTAATAAATACATTTGATTTAATTAGGACCATAAATACATTTGTTTGGCTAGGATCAATTCTAAACAATGTGCTCATCTGTAGTAATTAGAATATAACCATTCCTGGAGTACATGTATTAAATACAGAAATTCATCACCACCCACAAAAAAAACTGGTAAAGCCATAAGTAAAATATGTACAGTTTGCACGGGGATTAGGCTATGGAATTTAATACATGGATAACAAACCCAAAGGCTCACCTTGACTTTTTATTAATGCATAAATCCCTTTCACATTCATTCTGACTCCCCAACCTGCAACTGTTTTTGTTCAGATATCTGAATCCTCAAAAGTACAGTCATGATTATTAAAAACCATTGTTCCTGCTACAATAAATTACAGTTTTCTAACTTTGTGTAATTTTCAGTGGTGGGAAGGAGTTGGACCTTAGGCAAATTTCTTGATTTCATCGTACAGTACCAGTACAAAAGCACCACCCATTCCTCTCAATACATTCGACCAGGCACCTTTGAAGAAAGCTTTACCTCCTTCATCTTTTAAAATTTTCTTCCAGCAGTCAATTGTGCCCGAATACATAATATCAGCTGTTAAGACATTACAACAATAATGTTAGAATATTTATTACCCACTCAAAACAAAATATACTCTATTCATTGGTAAAGAAGTGATGGATCCCAATGTTTCTTCTCTCAGATGAAATAAACTGGCCAGTTTTAGTACATGCAGAACTCAATCACTGGTGTCTAGGTATTTTTTTGTACCTATATAGTCTTAATGTCAGTAAGGGGGGAGGGCTGCGGGGCGTTTAGTTCAGTTGGCTAGTGTGTGGTTCAGAATAACAATAACAGTGCGGGTTTGATTTCTGTTCTGGCTGTGCTTCGTCCATTTAGGACCTGCCCTCTCCACCTGCCATGAGAGTGGAAGGCAACAGCAAACCACCACTGACAAAAACTTCCAAGCAAATAGCTCAGGACGAAGTATCATCAGACAATGAGTCAAGGACCTGCCTTTGGGCAGAGAAGACAAGGCTTAGTCTTAATATTAGATTTCCTTCTTTTAAGAATGCACAATAATGAATATGAAGGAATGAATACAATCTTATAATTTAACTTAAGAGTCAAAGAAGAGAACATTTTGAATAGTTTGTATATCACTTGTACAGCATAATTATTTAAGTAACTGGCATGTTGATAACCCACTTCCACTGACTCACTGGTATTTTATAATAAATAGTTTTCCAATATTTTTATTGTTAATGGTGGGGTCTAATTGGTTTTAGTGATGGTAGTCAGTGGACTTATTGCAGACATATTCCATATCCCTCTTTAAAATAAATTATTTCAGCTGTATATTCCCTATTTTCCTAATTTTCTCAGTCTTCCTGCACCATCCTGTTCAAAAGGATGCAGTGTTACCTGTTCTGAGGTGCCCGATACTAAGTCTGTATTGTCAGCCATAAGGATATACTCAACAACTAGAATGGTTATGTCTCCCTCCTTTTCTATGGGGAAGTGCCTGGCTCAACTGAGATCAGTAACTCAGAATCTGGGGAATTTTAGGCACAAACTTATAGCAGAGTGCTTTGGAGCCCTAAAGGTGTAGTGCTCCACGTCTGTGATGCAAGATGATGGTCAAACATAGTATTAATGCCCATGCCACATTATTAATGCTAGTTTATCCAGAAATGATCTGTAACTGGTCATCAGAATATTGTTTCAATATATTAAGATTTATAATTCAATAAGGTTCAGAAAAGCATTGTGTGTTAACTGCTATTTTAATGCGTTTAACAAAATGTATCAAATAAAGGTACATTGTCATCTTTTTCTAACCCACCAATGAATGATTTTCTCATAGTAATTATATAAATGTAAGTTGTTGTAATAAATGGAGAAGATACAAAGAGTAACATTATTTATTTTATGATTATTCACTTAATAATGAGTGTTAAAGACTGATGTCTAGCTGGTTCATTAGATTGAGCCTTGGCTTTTCATCTCTGGTCTGGATTTAAACTGAACCCAAAGTGATGCAACAAAAACTTACTCTGTCTACAGCCTGTAAGTGATCCCTGTGTGAAATGAGTTTGAGCAGTCTCACCCTAGTTTCCAGTAGGCAAGGAACCACAGCATTAAGTGGCAATCTAACTGTGAGAGGCCCAAGGGCAGCAGGAGACCAAAGTGAAAAAACGTCATGGGCAGGATTTTACCATCGGCAATCGCATCCACCCCTGCCCGCGATTTTGGGTCAGCTCTGCTCACCCGACAAATGGAAAATTCAGCCCCGTGTGTGCAGTAAGGATTGTTATTAGCACAAATAAAGTACAGCAAAGTAAAAAGGTCATTTAGACCATTATGCCTGTGCCTGCTGTTGGAATTGAGACACATTCCTGAAGAGAGTCTTTCGATTTCTGTGAGTTTCTAAGTTCCAATGCCTCCTTCTGTGCTATAATTTTTTCTAGGTTTCAAACATGTTAAGACGCGTCATTCATTTTCTCAGGAACACCCCTTCATCTTTTGGGATCATAACATGTTGGTGTTAATACTCACAGCATTGTGTTATTAGTGAGTTTGCAACAATGCTCCTAATGCAAAAAATTCCTAATCTTGCTCATGAAGTAAGGTCAAACATAGCACACAGGAGGGTGAAAGAAATCTAGAAGATATTGTGCAAAGAGGACTAAAGAATGGTATGGGAGAGGAGTGAGGAAGAAGTGCATTTTAAAATATGGGAGAACCTCAAATAGATATGTGTCATCTGTTAAGAAAGCAAATACAAACTAGAGACATGTTTGCATTCAAGTAAGAGGGTTTCCACGTTCAGTAAAATGAACCTGCTAATATATGTCTGGATTAGATTTACCTCAGGACTCAACTGTTGTGGCTTTCAATCCTAAAGTATAGGTCACAGGCTGCGGTGTAAATTGCTGCACCGTGTTGTTAGAGACGGTGGCATAGTGATCATATCAGTAACTAGTACCCCAGGCTAATGTTTTGGGAGCTGGGGTTCAAATCCCATCTTGGCAGCTCAGTAATGGTGACCATGTAATATCATTGATTGTCATTAAAAACCCATCTGGTTCACTAATAGTTCTGCCCTCCTTAGCTGCGCTGGCAGCTTGGCTTAAATAGCCAAGTGGTTATGGTACTGGGTTTGTAACCCCAAGATCAAAACGTTCAAATCTCACGATGGCAAACTATGAATCAAGAGTTCATTTTCTTAACCATCTTGTGGAGGTAATTGTGGATTCAGTTGGTTTCCTGATACTGAGGAGAGAAGGTGTGTGGTGTTGGTGTTGCTGCTCCTCAGTGTTTCAACTGTTTCTGCTGCTGCCTTTGGGAGACCTAAATAGCCAAGTGGTTATGGTACTGGGCTTACAACCCTAAGATCAAGAATTCAAATCTCACAATGGCAAACAATGTAACTTCATCTGAATAGGAACAGATGGAAACATGTTTGTACTCAAAAGCGTTACAGCTCCAGCTGGCACTTGGCTTAACTAGCCAAGTGGTTATGGTACTGGGCTTGTAACCCCAAGATCAAGAGTTCAAATCTCACTAAAGCAAACAATGAACCCACTACCTGATGATGTAGTGGTATTGTCACTAGACCAGAGACCCAGGGTAATGTTCTGGGGACCCAGGTTCAAATCCTGCCTCATGGCAGGAATTTGGATTCAATAAAAATCTGAAATTGCAGGTCTAATGATGACCATGAAACTATTGGGTTTGTAACCCCAAGATCAAGAGTTCAAATCTCACAATAGCAAACTATGAAACAATGTAACTTCATCTGAAATGACAGATGGAAACATGTTTGTACTCAAAAGAGTTACAATACATGAAGCAGGCTTGGCCTAAAATAGGCCTGGCCAAGTTGGCCATTAACAGGTCCAGGCAGCGGGCGATCGACGGGGGAGTCCCGCCCGATTGTTTGTCCCTCTTCCGTGGCTACGTTCGCTGCCGGATGTCCCTGGAGAAGGAGCATGCGGTGTCTGCTGGCACTCTCGAGGCCTTCCGTGCTCGGTGGGCACCGCGGGGACTGGGGTGTTTTGTTGACCCCTTTAATCACATTTTGATTTAAAGTTTGTAAGTTTCCTTTAAACTTTGTTCTTGGTTTTACAGCTGACCTGAATTAGGGGCTGTGCCTGATTTATCCCAATTTTGTTGATTTGGTTTTCATTTAAAAGATTATCAAGAGTTCAAATCTCACAATGGCAAACCATGAAACAATGTAACTTCATCTGAAACAGATGGAAACTGGTTTGTACTCGAAAGAGTTACCTGCTCTGGCCTCCATGTGACTCCAAGCCCACAGCTACATGGTTGACTCTTAACTGCCCTCTGAAATGGCCTAGCAAGCCTCTACAGTTGGGCAACAAATGCTGGCAGTAGCCCATGAAAGGAATAATAAAAAAGCTCAGTTAAAGAGGAAATGCCCGTTTGGCATGTCTCCGATGTTTCTGAGACTGAACAGGTTTGGCAGTCTCAAAGGGAAAAGCTGAGAACGGGAAAGCAGCAGTATAACTCCAGTCAATGCGATTGCTACACCCTCAGAGGTCGTTTTATTATTCAGTCGCACAGAGAGGTTTTAAGATGTATGTACGTAACCTCATTTTACTTGCCGTTAACCATTTTTCAACAGATTAAAATTGAAAGGATTCATTCTTACCACTCTTACGACCTGACTGCATCATCATGCGCCGGCGGACAGTGTCAAACGGATAAGACACCAGGCCTGCCACCGCTGTCACAGTCTGGGCGATCATCCAACTGATCAGAATGTGCACGTTCTTGGGATCCGGCATCATACCTGAGATTAAAAAACTCAGATTTATCAGCCAGCTCATTCGTTTGATCTTCACTGATAAATGACGAACTTGACTGGTTTCTTGCAAATGCATTTTTAACAATGGCTAATGACTGACTTTCATCGTCAGCCTTTCTGGGAATCAGGTGTGATGGATGCAGGCAGGTGGAGGAAAAGGCAATTTGTATTGAGTGCCGCCTTCCCCCCGCCTGCTCTCCAGCCAGCAGGACCCTGATACCCCCGTCACTCCCTGCTCCTTAGTTGGCAAGACCCGACTATATTTAACCATTTAATTACCCGTCCCCGAGATCTGATCGTTAATAGCTGGGGTAGCTGTACTCCAATGTGGTACCGTCATAGTGTGCAGCTTGTAGTTAACAGTGTGAATGGACTTGGACTTGATGACATGGAGCAGAGTTACCTTAAATAGGTGATCATAGCTTTATAACTGGAAATAGGTAGGCTACATTGTCTGGCTGTGGAAAGTGGATGCCAGTCAAGAGGATATGTAAAAGTGACGGAAATCGATAAAAAGGGAGTTTTATCCACTGGGTAAAACATTAATGTGTAGGCAAGATATTCCTGAATAAACACATTGAACTCTTCTTCCATTATCCAGGGAATAGCACAGAGCACGTCCCCCTTCCGAATCTAGCTTAAATGTTTGGGGTCCTTTCGGACATGTAATAATTAGTTAGAACTTTCTAAAATACCTTAGCAGTTGAGGTTGACGAGCCCTAGAATAACGGGGCGAACATGAGTCGGTTTTTATTAAACTAAAATAATCCATGAGTTTTAATAAAAAGCTCAGCTGCTTCTAATGGGATTCCTGATTTCTGCGTTTTTCTAGAGATGGGAAATGATTTTGGTGAAGTCCGCTTTTCAAATGCATCATTGTAAACTAAATTACTGCGATGTGTGTATGTGTGGAAGTGCTTCAGGACACATTGGCTGCAATCCCTCCTCACCTTTCGCTGTGTCGTAGATGCCAAAGTAGGCAGCTCGATAGATGATGATGCCTTGGACCGAGACGTTGAATCCCTGGTAGAGGCCCCTGATGCCATCCGACTTAAAGATTTTAGTGATGCAACTGGCCAGGCCAGTGAACTCTCTCTCGTTCAGGGCCTTGCCCACATCGGCTGCCAGCCGCGTTCGGGCGAAGTCCAGCGGGTAGACGAAACAGAGCGAGGTGGCTCCGGCGGCTCCGCCCGACGCCAGGTTCCCGGCGAAGTAACGCCAGAACTGGGTCTTCTTATCGACGCCCCCGAGGAAGATCTGCTTGTACTTGTCCTTGAAGGCGAAGTTGAGAGCCTGAGTTGGGAAGTACCTGATAACGTTGGCCAAGTTCCCACGCCAAAATGATATAAATCCCTGTTCTTTGGGAATACGGACCACACAGTCTATGATTCCCTTGTACTGCATTTCTGCTGTAATCTGTTTGCTGGCATGTTGGACCTGAAAGAGTTTTAAAAAAAAAGTTTAAGAAATCATCGTTACCTCAAGCTCTTTTGGAGGTTGCGGATTTTGATCCTTCCTCGTATATTTAACCTGGCATTACAAACCCGTCCTAAAAAATAATTCGAGGAACATTATCGCCCGATAGCAGAATGCGTGACAGGAATTGAAGAATCGCGAAAGAGAAGGATTTTGTATTTATATAACTCCTCTCACTGCCTCAGTCAATGAAATATCCTTTGTGTTGGAATATGGGGGGACGCGTTAATTTGGACGCAGGAATGTGATAACTGTGATCATTTATTTTACTGATGTTTCTTACATTCTTACCATCCAACGTTTCTGCTAACATATTGTGAAACCTGATTCCGACTTGACCTCCAATCTTTCCATTTTAAAGAAATCAGAATGGCACTTTGTTTATTCTTTCACAGGATGTGGGCGACGCTGGCTGGGCCAGCATTTATTGCCAATCTCTAATTGCCCCCCAGAAGGTGGTGTTGAGACGCCTTCTTGAACCGCTGCATCCATGAGGTGTACCACAACCACAGTGCTGTTGCGGAGGAAGTTCCAGGATTTTGAGCCAGCGACAGTGAAGGAAGAACGAAATATTTCCAAGTCAGGAAGGGGAGCTGCATTCATCCAGGCAAGAGGAGAGTATTCCATCACACTCATGAGTTGTGTCTTGTAGATGGTGCCTGGATGAGTGCAGCTCCCACAACACTCAAGGAGCTTGACACCATCCAGGACAAAGCAGCCCACTTGATTGGCACCACATCCACAAACATTCACTCCCTCCACCACCAACACACAGCAGTGTGTACCATCTATAAGATGCACTGCATGAATTCACCAAGGCACCTTCCAGAGCACCTTCCAAACCTGTGACTTCTACCACCTAGAAGGACAAGGGCAGCAGACACATGGGAATGCCACCACCTGGAAGTTCCCCTCCAAGCCACTCACCATCCTGACTTGGAAATATATCTTATTTCCTTCACTGTACCTGGGTCAAAATCCTGGAACTCCCTTCCTAACAGCATTTTGGGTGTACCTATAGCACATGGACTGCAGCAGTTCAAGAAGGCAGCTCACCCCCACCTTCTCAAGGGCAATTGGGGATGGGCAATAAATGCTGGCCCAGCCAGTGAAGCCCACATCCCGGAAACGAATAAAAAAGAATGATGAGCTCTTGTGTCACCATCATTTTACCCGCCTCCTAAGTATATGACCTTTCCTCCTGGTTAAAATTAAACGTCAAGGTCAAACAGTATAATGGAAGCTGACCTTCACTGTCACCTTTTCGAACTGCCCTTGATATTGATGGATACATATTCAAGCGTTTTACTACGGAATCCTTAACAGTTTTAAAACCAAAGATGAGATGCGCTGAAGTGAGACCAAAAAAAAACAGGAACCTGGGGAAAATTTGGAAAACACCCAAGGAAACCTGCTAGCTCCGCAGTCGGTATAATCCGCACTCAACATATCTACACAATGGCAAAGTCATAGAGTCACACCGCACAGAAACAGACCCTTCAGCCCATCATGGTTGGTTAAATCTAGAGATGATGCTGATGCTGGAGAGTAACGCCTCCACCTGGAATCCTGCGGATATATCTCCACAAAATTGAGGAATCCTCCAAGCAGCAGAAAGGAAAACCCATCAATCTGCAAAATGGGAAGAGATCTCTCTGCATTTATATGTGTCCGCTAGGCCGTTTTAGCCTGGAAATGAAACATCCAGAGGAGACCTTGTTAAGATTCATGGGATAGTGAAAACAAACCCTAAGCGATGCTGTCAGCTATGTGGGAGCAGTAGACAAGAGAGCATAGGTTCAGGACTATGGGAGACAAGCTGAGGTCAGAAATGAGCAAGTTATCCCTTTACACAGAGGGCGCTTAACAACTGGAACTCGGCCGCCGGGAACGGCATTTGAGAGCGGGACACTGGATCGATTAAAGAAACAGCCAGACGATGTGCTGGGAAGAGGGTAGAACCGGTATTCTGAAGGAACTTTCATTTTTCACCTTGTGAACAAGTGCGCAGTCATTTGGAAAGTGTCGCCCAACTGATCTATCTGAGAAATAAAGTGCTAGAAATACTCAGCAGCTCAGGCAGCATAGGTGGTGGGAAACAGAGGGAATGTTTCAGGTGAACTTTCATCACAAACCGAAATGTCACCGAACTGAAAGGTTAACACTTGTTTCTCTCTCCCCAGATGCTGCCTGAGCTGCTGAGTATTTCCAGCACTTTCTGATTTTGGTTATTTCAGATTTCCAGCGTCAGCACTATCCTGCATGTGTAACAAATAACTCAATGGGCCGATGAGCTCTGCTCTGGGCTGATAACAAACTGCGCCGCCGTGGGTAAAATGCGACCCTGACAGGAAGGGCTTAGAAACGGGACCGGCTAATTCAAAGCGTGCAGCTCTATTCTTCAACGTGAACACCAAGCCGCCGGTTCGCTGGCTCACCCACGGGTGGTATACAAATGACTCATCAGCTTTCATTGAGAAGTTACAACAGACAAATCCTTCCAAAGTGAACACCAAAGTGCCGGGTTTAATGCTGTGACAGTCCAAACAGGGAACTGATGAATTCGAGATTTTGGTGTGTACGCCCCATAATCGACAACCCGGAGCTTTTTTCGGAACTTATCACCGAAACAGCATCAGGACTACTGGAGTCAGTGTTCGGTTCCCTGTGCATATTTTGCCAAGTATCAATTCTACATATGAAATGATATTTTGTGTGACAAGGCTACTGCTATTATCGTCTCTCTCCGACCTGGTGACCCTTCATCCTCTTCCATTTGCAGTTAGGGCCGTTTCTGTTCCACTTAGACCCATGTGATGACCAGAGATTAAAGATTTTCCATCTCCAGTTTGCCCATGGCCCATTCGCCGAATTTGATTTAATTTAATTAAACAAAAAGTTTAATCCCGATCCATTAGCGGTTCTGGATCCGTTTTAATAGATCGGATTACATTGGATATAGGGCACAAAAACAAGCCATTCGGCCCGACCAGTCCATGCTGGCGTTTATGTTCCACTGGGGCCTCCTCAGATCTTTCCTCATCTGCATCCAGCATCTATCAAATCGGCTCCTGTAAAAGTTGCACGTGAGAAACCAGCGGAGGAGACTCACTGAAGTCTCAGCGTTTGGTTCAAACCCTGATTCTAAAAACGGAGGCTGGAAAATAATCCAGTGAGTCAATGAGACGCGGGCTTCTTTTTATAGCCAGCCACTTCGGCTACCGTGGTGCTCTTTGACTTGGGTCGGTAAGTTTGCATGTTCTTTGACACGACTTTTTCTCTCGGCTTTACCAAAGCCTCAGGCTATTTGTTGCGTTGGGGCGAGGCCGTTAATTTCAACCGGAATCGTGGATTTCACGGACCTTGACCGAATGTTTTACAACTCCAACTTTATTCGATGATATATATATATATATTTATACACACACACACACACACACAAGTCCTGCCCCTCTTACCTGCAACAGCAATTTCACCCTCTCGATGGGTGCCACTGCCGTCTTGGAAATGGCAGCGGCAATCCCGCCGGCCAGAAAATCCTTGATGAAGCTGATCGCGTAGTCACCCATCTGGCGGGGTAAAGGACGACCTTTCCGGCGAGGGAACTGAAGAGGGAAAGTGCGCGCCTACAGCAACCTCCGGGGATATTTGCAGCGGACCAAATGGACGTCTCTCCTCCTTCACACCTAATATAAGCGTCCCATATATCGCGAGAGGGGAAACTGGGGCAAGAGCCACTGCGCCGAGGGTTGGCACTGCTCGCATTGGTGCGATTCCATAAATTTCCTGTGTCACAGTTCAGAAGAGGCGTCATGGTTGTCAAAAAAAAGGATACCGGAGTACACTGGGGACATTTAAAGGACACGTTAGATCAGGAACAAGTTTAAATAGTCACAATGTCGTGACCCTGTGGCGCAAACGCCGCTTGGCTGCTGGGACGATGTTTAATTTGGTCAAATATTTAATAATCAGTAACCTTTTTTCGAAGTTCTGTTTTTGATTAACAATTTAGTTAACAGTTAACCAAATATTCAAAAAAAACTACGTAAAGGTTACAAAGCGAAATAACTTTAATAAAGCGGTGTCCGCTTCGACGAAATAGTCGCCTTAACTATTTTTAATGATTTTTTTTGCATGACATTAGAGCTTTTGATCTCCGAGGTAAATTGCACTTTTTGTCCATTTCTTTAACAAAAAGGCAGCTGAGTGTAGCTGGGCTCCGCTGTAATGATGAGTTCACTCGTAATAAATGCTGTAGCTGGTGGAAGTTCAATAACACGGAACAATGTGTAACACAGGGAGACATTAATTAGTGCGAGTCTTCAGTTATTGGCATTCGAAAGAAATGCATGGGGAGAATGTGCCAGCGAAGCTCAATTCAGCCAACCCGACATTTGAACCTCGATGTGTGGAAACCGTTTAACTACAATGATCTTCGGAAGATCGTTGGATTGTCAATTTTGGTTGTTGCGCTTGACTTTGGACATGTCCTGCAAACCCTGAACGGTATGTGGAGAATGCTCAGTCTGTATTTGCCCCCCCCTAACTGGTCCAGTCCCGCAAGGCCTGGCCATATTTCTCTATATGGGTTCGTGAGACTTATTTACAATGAGTGGCGGTAACCGTGATATTTTCGGGCGGAGTTACCATTTCCACAGCCAATTGGAAACGCGTGGACCTGCATTTAGCAGGCGGCCAGGCTAGAGTAAAGCAAACACAAACGAATCCTCACCTAGAGAAGGGAAGAAAGATTTACGTTAAAATGTGAAACCAAAGCTAGTCGATACCCTGAGATAAAAGCAAAATACTGCGGATGCTGGGAACCTGAAACATATACAGAAAATGCTGGAAAAACTCAGCAGGTCTAGCAGCATCTGTGGCGAGAGATAAACGGACTCTCCCCGAGTACGGACTCGAAAGTTAACTCTGTTTTTCTCTCTCCCCAGATGCTGCTAGACCTGCTGAGTTTTTCCAGCATTTTCTGTTTTTGTTCTAGTAGATACATTGTCCTGCGATGTGTAAACTTGGGCTTGGTTAAAGAGGTGATGAGCAGAGATACACAGCACTGGAACCTGACTGACATGCTGGGAATGCCAGAATAAGACGGGTTTGAATGTTTTCAGCTGCAGTAAGACAATCTCTGTGGAGATTGAATGCACAACGCTACGTCATATGGATGAAAAACCTGTCATGGGAGTCATCAAACCGCACACATATGGTAACCAAACAATGGCACCCACTCGTGATTAACGTGAAAAGTAAGTACGTACGATTAGGAACAGGAGTAGGCCACTCGGCCCCTCAAGCCTGTTCCCCATTCAATAAGATCATGCCTGATCTGATTGTAACCTGCCTACCCCGATAACCATGCTCCCTCTTGTTAATCAAGAATCTATCTGCCTTAAAAATATTCAAAAACTCTGCTTTCACCGCCCTTTGAGAGGGTTCCAAAGACTCATGAGCCTCTGAGAGAAAAAAAATGTCTCCCCATCTCTGTCTTGAATGAGCAACCCCTTATTTTTAAACCGTGAAGCAATTCAGATATTCAGGGAGGTGTAGTGCTTGCATGAGGTTGAAAGGATGCTGTGAACTTGCTGCACAGGTTTCGTTTGATAAAGGGGGAAAAAAATCCATAATACCTACAGAAACACATTTGGACAAGTTAACTTCAGTGGCAGGAAATACAGAAAATGGTCATCTGCCATGTGCATGTAAGAATGTCTACCACATGGGCTATTAGTCTGCACATGGTAAAAAAAAACATGTTTCAGATTACGATTCCGAAAAAGACAATGCACATCATAAAATATCCAAAACGTGGAATGTCACCTGTTGTGCCAGCAATGCTTTTGGAAGGTCTGATTCCACATGGCAAGAGTACCCCAAAAGAAAAATTACCATCAAATCTTCCTCCTTCCTCCTCCAGGTACCACGGACTTCCAATGGCTTGGTCCATAATTATGCTTACAGTTGAATATGGCTTGGTTCATAATTATGCTTACAGTTGAATAAAGGCAACTACACAGGCATGAGGGAGGAGCTGGCCAGAATTGACTGGGAGATGAGCCTAGCAGGAAAGACAGTGGAACAGCAATGGCAGGAGTTTCTGGGAGTAATTTGGGAGACACAGCAAAAATTCATCCCTAGGAAGAAGAAGCATACTAAAGGGAGGACAAGGCAACCATGGCTGACCAGGGAAGTCAGGGACAGCATAAAAGCTAAAGAGAAAGCATACAATGCGGCGAAGAGCAGTAGGAAACCAGAGGATTGGGAAGCCTACAAAGACCAACAGAGGACAATTAAAAAAGAAACAAGGAGGGAGACGATTAAACATGAGAGTAAACTAGCCAGTAATATAAAAGAAGATTGCAAGAGTTTTTTTTAATATATAAAGGGTAAGAGAGAAGCAAAAGTGGACACTGCGCCAAGGGAAAATGACGCTGGAGAAGTAGTAGTGGGGAACAAAGAAATGGCGGAGGAACTGAATAGGTACTTTGCGTCAGTCTTCACAGTGGAAGACACGAGTATCATCCCCAAAGTTCAAGAAAGTCTGGGGGCAGAGATGAGTATAGTGGCCATTAACAAGGAGAAGGTGCTAGGAAAACTGAATGGTCTGAAGGTGGATAAATCACCTGGACGAGATGGATTACACCCCAGAGTTCTGAAGGAGATAGCTGAAGAGATAGTGGAGGCATTAGTGGTGATCCTTCAGGAATCACTGGAGTCGGGGAGGGTCCCAGAGGACTGGAAAATCGCTAATGTAACCCCACCCTTTTTAAAAAGGGAGTGAGGCAAAAGACGGGAAATTACAGGCCGATTAGCCTGACTTCGGTAGTTGGTAAGATTTTAGAGTCCATTATTAAGGATGAGATTTCAGAATACTTGGAAGTGCATGATAAAATAGGGCAAAGTCGGCATGGTTTCATTGAGGGGAGGTCATGCCTGACAAATCAGTTAGAATTCTTTGAGGAGGTAACGAGTAGGTTAGACAAAGGAGAGCCAATGGATGTTATCTACTTGGACTTCCAGAAGGCCTTTGACAAGGTGCCACACAGGAGGCTGCTCAGTAAAATAAGAGCCCATGGTGTTAGAGGCAAGGTACTAGCATGGATAGAAGATTGGCTGTCTGGCAGGAGACAGAGAGTAGGGATAAGGGTGTCCTTCTCAGGATGGTGGCCGGTGACTAGTGGAGTTCCGCAAGGGTCAGTGTTGGGACCACAACTTTTCACTTTATACATTAATGATCTAGATGAAGGAACTGAGGGCATCCTGGCTAAGTTTGCAGATGATACAAAGATAGGTGGAAGGACAGGTAGTATTGAGGAGGCGGGGAGGCTGCAGAAGGATTTGGACAGGTTAGGAGAATGGGCAAAGAAGTGGCAGATGGAATACAATGTGGGGAAGTGTGAGGTCATGCACTTTGGTAGGAAAAATAGAGGCATAGACTATTTTCTAAATGGGAAGAGAATTCAGAAATCTGGAGTGCAAAGGGACTTGGGAGTCCTAGTCCAGTTTTCTCTTAAGGTTAACTTGCAGGTTGAGTCGGTAGTTAGGAAGGCAAATGCTAAGTTGGCATTTATTTCGAGAGGACTAGAAAAGAAAAGCAGGGATGTGCTGCTGAGACTTTATAAGGCTCTGGTCAGACCACATTTAGAATATTGTGAGCAATTTTGGGCCCCATTCTAGCCCTGGAGAGGGTCCAGAGGAGGTTCACGAGAATGATCCCAGGAATGAAAGGCTTAACGTATGAGGAATGTTTGAGTACTCTGGGTCTATACTTGATGGAGTTTAGAAGGATGAGGGGGGATCTGATTGAAACTTACAGAATACTGAAAGGCCTGGATAGAGTGGACATGGGGAAGATGTTTCCATTAGTAGGAGAGACTAGGACCTGAGGGCACAGCCTCAGAGTAAAGAGAAGACCTTTTAGAACAGAGATGAGGAGAAACTTCTTTAGCCAGAGAGTGGTGAATCTATGGAATTCATTGCCACAGAAGGCTGTGGAGGCCAGGTCATTGAGTGTATTTAAGACCGAGATAGATAGGTTCTTGATTGGTAAGGGGATCAAAGGCTACGGGGAGAAAGCGGGAGAATGGGGTTGAGAAAATTATCAGTCATGATTGAATGGCAGAGCAGACTCGATGGGCCGAATGGCCTAATTTCTGCTCCTATGTCTTATGTTCTTATCAAAGTGCTGCAGTCATTTGCCATTACCATTTGCAGTATGCCTGACCAGGAAACTTTCCCAATCTTAGTGCCTGCCATCAAGTGTCTTGGAAGGAGTTACAGGCTGATAATCAACCTGTTTGGCTGAGCTATAAACATACCATCCATGGTCATTAAGTCCTAAAGTGGGACTTGAACCCAGAACTTCTCACCATAAAATAGCTGTCAATGCCATTGAAAGTGAATTGACACTGCCTGAAAAGCAGGAACAAAAGGGCACAAAGAAAGCCATGGCTAAACCTCCAACAAGGGGACAGCAAGAAGTGGAGAAGCTCAGGGAGGAACAGGTATTCAACCAACATCTACAAACATGTTCTTGATGCCAGCATCTCCTAAACGGCTATTTGGACCATGAACAGTTTTGTGAAGTTTCTCATCTGATCCATTGTAACAGTTCCCAAGAAATCCAGACAGTCAGATGCACCTCTTGCTGCTCTGGGGAGCTGGCCAAGCATGGCTTATTGGAAGTAAAACTCCACAAAGCATTGACCTAGAACACAAAACAACATTTTCTTAAAGCTCTAAACAATTATAAACAATTAACATAGTGAGCCATGTGCTTGTGATTTCCATATGTTTATGTAGTCATACTCAGATTGATGTTTACCAGTTAAAATTGTTGAGAGCAATGTTGCCTCAACAAATTTTGGATATCCCAATAGCTGACAGGAAAGAAAATAGTCAAACATAATGCACCTTAATAATGCTGCTTTCATATTCCTCAGAGCTAACTGGCCAGTTAACCAACAGAGATGTTGTTACACAGCAGTGGAAGCAGTGGAAGTGGAAAGTAATGCCACAGCAAAATTTGAGAAAGGTCTAATTCACAAATTTTTGTGGATTGTGTAATGAAGAAATGGGCTGACCTTATTGATATACCCAGGTAGGTGACAAATGTGCATTAGCAATACTGGCAGTAGGCAATTCATTACCAAGCATTACATTTGGGCTTGATAACTGAGGAGGTTCGGAGTTCCTTCTATGAATTAAGAAAGGGCACCAAAGTACTGTAATCCAATTTGGCCTATTACTATTTCATCAATCTACTCTCGCTCATCAGCATTGTAATAGAAGGTGTCGTTGACAGTGCTATCAAGTGGCACTTAGACAGCAATGACCTGCTCACTGATGCTCAATTTGATTCCCTCAGGGCCACTCGACTTTGACCTCATTACAACCTTAATCCAGGCAATGAGAAAAGAGCTGAACTCAAGAGGTGAGGTCAGAGTTACTGCCCTTGACATCAAAGTAGCATTTGACTGAGTCTGGCATCAAAGATCCCTAGCAAAATTGAAGTCAACAGGAATCAGGAAGAAAACTCTCTACTGTCATACCTAGCACAAAGGAATATGGTTATTGTTGAAGGCCAATCATCTCAGCTCCAGGGCATCACTGCAGGAGTGCCTCAGGCTAGTGTCCTAGGCCCAGCCAGCTTCAGCTGCTTCATCAATAACCTCTCCATCATAAGGTCAGGAGTGGGTGTGTTCACTGATGATTGCACAGGTTCCGCACAATTAGCGACTCCTCAGATACTGAGGCAGTCCATGTCCAGAGACAACATTCAAGCTTGGGTTGATAAATGGCAAGCAACAAATGTGCCACACAAGTGCCAGGCATTGACCAACTTCAACAAAAAAGAGTCTAGACGTCTCCCCTTGCCATTCAATGGTATTACCATTGTTGAATCGCCCATTATCAACATCCTGGGAGTTACCATTGATCAGACAGTAAACTGGACCCACCATATAAACACTATGGTTACAACAGCAGGTCAAAGGCTAGGATTTCTGCAGCGGGTAATTCACCTCTGTCACCTCACAGTCTGTCCACTATCTACCAGGCACAAGTCAGGAGGTGATGGAATACTCTCCAATTGCCTGGATGAATGTAGCTCTAACATGTTATAAACACAGAGTACACAGAGTTTATAAGTTTTTATAAGGCAGATGTAGTTTAATGTGGATAAGTGTGAGGTTATCCACTTTGGGCAGAAGAATAAAAAGGAGACTTATTATTTAAATGGAGAGAAGCTTCAGAATGCTTCAGTGCGGAGGGGTCTAGGTATCCTCCTGCATGAATCGCTGAAAGCTAGTATCAGGTATAGCAGGTAATAAGGAAGGCAAATGGAATTTTGGCATTTATTGCTAAAGGAATAGAGTATAAAAATAGGGAAGTGTTATTACAACTGTACAAGGCATTGGTGAGGCCGCACCTGGAGTATTGTGCACAGTTTTTGTCCCCTTACTTGAGGAAGGATGTAGTTGCATTAGAGGCGGCTCAGAGGAGGTTCACTAGATTGATTCCAGAGATGTGGGGCTTGTCTTATGAGGAGAGGTGAGCAGTTTAGGCCTATACTCACTAGAATTTAGAAGTATGAGAGGAGATCTAAATGAGGTATATAAGATGGAAAAGGGGATAGACAAAGTAGATGTGGAGTGGATGTTTCCCCTTGTGGGGCATTCTAGGATGAGAGGCCATAGTTTTAGGCTAAGGTGTGGTAGATTTAAATCAGAGATGAGGAGGAATTACTTTTCTCAAAGAGTCGTGAATCTGTGGAATTCACTACCTCAGAGTACAGTGGATGCCGGGACGCTGGATAAGTTTAAGGAAGAGATAGACAGATTTTTAAATAGTAACGGGGTGAAAGGTTATGGGGAGAGGGCGGGAAATTGGAGTTGAGGCCAAAATGAGATCAGCCATGATCGCAATGAATGGCAGGGCAGGCTCAAGGGGCTGAACTGCCTACTCCTGCTCCTAGTTCTTATGTTCTTATGTTATGTTTTGGGATAAGTTTGAAGTAGAATGGATTAGTGAAGGGGGTCATGTAACTTGTTCTGAATTCCGCCTGACAACAAGCCTAGGTGGCCTGGTTATTAATGGTTACTGTGAAGGCCAGATTGATTTACTGGGAAGAAGGTGTAATATGTTCACATCTGTAAACAATGACTACAGTATCTCTGATAAGAGTTAGTCTCCAAGTTTCATAGGGAGGTGTTAGGAATGTCACGTTTTGTAAATAGTTGCACTTTAAATAGTCTATTTAATTTCAAGATAGAATGGGTTTTGGGGTCTAAAGGGTAGCATTTCTATCTGGATGCAAACCCATGTGATTCACATTGCCATCAAGATGTGCTTTGGGAAGGTAGAAGTCCATAGGAAGACATTCCAGGATTGGATGGCAGATTTTCCTAAGAGATCCCTGAACCTTGCAGACATGATCAACCTGCAAGAATCTGAGAGAGAGCAGCAAGATAGAGGCAGCCAGTCTCTATCAGCCACCACGTAGAATATGGGTGGGAGCTCGTGTTCTGATTGAAGTGACAAAGTTCATGAGAATTTAAATGAGCTGGAAGATTCACCTAGCTTTGGCTTGAGGAAGAAACCTTCACCATGAAAGTCAGTTTGGGAATGAGAAGTTATTCTTCTGGAAAAGGAAAAAGGAAGCAAGCCATTGGCAGCTGAGAACAGCTTTGGACTGGTTCCTGCAGAATGAAGTGTCCATTTAGGGGACAGAGGAAAGTATAAAATTGGAGGGGGATTTTTGGTCATTTTAAAGGTTAAGTGAGGGATCTTTTCTGTAGTTTAGAGTATAAATTGCCTACTGCATAGTGACAATGGAGCATTTAGTTGTTTATTACAGCTTGAAATTTTATCCTGTGATCCTTCCAGTCTTTGGAAATTCAAATACCTTTTTAAAAGTTATTGGTCTCTGTGGGGATCATAACAAACAACACTCAAGGAGCTCGACATCACAAAGCAGCCTGCTTGATCGACATCTCACCCGCCACCTTAAACATTCATCCCCTCTACCACCAATGCACAGCGTGTACCATATACAAGCTACGTTGCAGCAACTCACTTAGGCTCCTTTAACAGCACCATCCAAATCCGCAACCTCTACCACCTCGAAGGACGAGGGCAACAGACCCAAGGGAATCTGAAAGTTCCCCTGCAAGCAATACACCATCCTGACTTGTAACCATATTGCCAATCCTTCACTGTCACGGGATCAAATCCTGGAACTCCCTTACAAACACCACATGGACTCCAATGTTTCAAGAGGAAGCTCACCACCACCTTCTCAAGGGCAATTATAGATGGGCAACAAATGCTGGCCTTGCCAGTGACACCCATATCCCAAGACTAAAGAAAAAAGTCAAGATCTTCCACTTCTCTTAATAGCGCAATAAAGCATATTTATGATGAAGTAAAGTTTGACACTTCAAGACTATCTACATTGACTGATCAGACACCATCAAGATAAATCCAAATTGCAGCATATCCCTTTCTTTTCCATCTTCTTGGCAGTGTTGGAATGTAGAGTAAATTAATTCAACAATACAAGAACAGTGACTGGCCCTAGTTTTTGCATTCGTTGCTTCGTTTTATCTTTTCCACATATGGTAAATATATAATCAAAACTGAAAAATGAGATTAGCTTGGAATAGGTTCCAGCATGGAATAAAAAGGTTAGAATCTCTTTATTGGGACATCTTTCAGACACTGGCCCAGGATTTTCCTGCCAACAGGGTAAGAGTAGTGTTGCACTGGAACTTACCACAGAAATTTGCATACAAGTGACTTAGGTTGGTCCTACACCAAAATCCCTTGGTGCAAATTTCCATCATTCGTGCCACTCCCAAGTTACTGTTCTCAGCTCAATACCATAGCTCCGTCCCACTCAAAAGTTTCCTGCATTTATATCAGTTCTGAATGGGCATAAATTTACACCCAAAACTTGAGGCACAACTGTAAGTATTTCTGCTGTATTGAAGTAAACTTTTTAGCAATCTTTCTTATTTCTCCTTACTGAATCTTGTGCTGCGTTTTCTATATATTTGAAAGTTTTTTAAAATATCGCTCCAGAATTCGTTATATTAAAAAATGTTGAACAGAATGTTTCCTGTCTCTGAGTACCAGGGAGGTTTAGGTGGACATGAAAGATCCCATGCTGCTATTTGAAGAAGGGATCTTGTTGAACATTTCACCCTCAAGCAATACCTCCAAAAACAAATTAGCTGATCATTCATCTAACTTTTATTTGTTGGTTCTTCTGTTTCAAAGTTTCAACTCAGCTGCTATAAAAATGAAAAAGACACAGGAGTTTAAAACATCACAGAATGGGTATAGCACCCACTACTGTGCCTGTGTATTAACATAACATGAGCAGAGGGTAACCTGAGAGTACAGAGGCCACATAACAATCCACCCCAGGAAATTTACCTGTTGTACCAGGGGCACAGTGAAGTATCGGATTAGGAGGGAAGCTCTGACTGACATGTGTCCCCCATCAATCAAGTCTTGCAGGGGCAGCCAAACAGTACCAGTGGTAATTAAGATTTCAAGCAAATAGTGCTCCCTAATACAAGCAGAACACCTAAAAGGCTAATACTGAAATTGCACCAGAAAACCTACGAGAAGGAACGCGCACATGCGGCCTGTTTCTGTGTTGTAGATTCTATGCAATTCTTCACAGGCAGTGCCACAAAGCTGATGTACCAGAAAGGCAAGGTCATATTTCAAACATGAAGCAAAAAGTTGGAACTGCTGAAAACATCTGTTCTGACGAAAGGCTGTCACCCAGATGTTTTTTGTCAAGCTGTTTGTTCTCTCCAGAGATGCTGACCGAGCTGTTGTGTTCTCTCAGTATTTTCAGCTTTTTGCTTTTTTGGAATTTGGAAGAGGATTATCTACTGTCACAGCTTTCGATTTTGTAGTGGATTTTCTTTGGAACCAAATCTATTGGTTACTGTTGTAAATGGATTATTCATCCCAACAACACCAAACAGAATAGTTGGTTATTCATCTATTTGCTATTTGTGGAGCCTTTATGTGTGCAAATTGGCTGTCCATGTTTGGAATGCATTATAGCGATTCCAAATATCTAAAAAAAAATTGAATAATTTGTTGCATGTAAAATAATCTGCTTTTGTTGATTTTGTTTCACTAGACTGCTTTTCAATCATCCCTTTGTTATGATCACAGCTGAGATTACCCCTGGACAAGCCTGATCCCAGGGTGGAACCCAGCTCGATTGATCCTAATTTTTATTTGTTTGTTCAGATACGTAGAGAGGGGCTACTGAACAGAGTCACCGACGTCAGCTAATGAACTTATAACAAAAGCATGAAACATTTATTAAACAAGAAAAGATGAACTATATTACAATATTCCTTTATCCACAATTATACCTTTACAGATATAAACAGATTTGTAAGGATAACACAAGTTACAAAAGCTATCTTAATGTTCTCAGTAAGTACATCGTCCATGTAAACCAATTGGCAACCTGTGATCAGATACACCACACTCTGAAACCAAGCGGCAGATGCCACCCCAGACAGATGCTGTGGATCTCTCCTCAACTCCCCCCAGACATTTGTTACATCATGAGCCAACCAGCCTCACTGAATTCCATCTTTCACATGAGGGTCTCCAATCTCCACTCTCCAAGGAATCTTCTCCCAAACTCATGCTTTATCTCAGATGCCCTCTGCAAGTCTTCACCTTCAGGGTTTTGAACTCTTCTTCTGATGTTCCTCTCCCCGGGTCACCACATGCATTCAAGCTTTCTTCCACACACTCTCACTGACTCAGCTGCCAACAGTACATCACTGCTTCACATGCCCACAGCAAAGAGCTACAGACCTTCAGCCATCTCTTTGGACCTTCTTGTCTCTTGCAAGCTGTTCTCACTTTAAATCTGCTTTCTGCAGATTTTTCCTCTTTAAAGTTGAAGCTTGGAGCCTTTCTCTCTGCCCCTCACACAGAAACAGAAGTACATATTAAACTTAAACTTTAAAGGTAAAACTGATTCCTAACACTCACAAATACAAATAGAACTTACTTAAACTATCTACTTTTCCTAACACCTTAAAAAGGTAGGAGAATAAATAAATTAATGCATGCAAGATCACAGTATCTTGTGCATATAATCAGTCTCTTAACTGTTACTTTCACTGAGTTATGCTATTGTTTAACTAGTTTAGGCAGTAATGGTGCCCTCCAGAATATAGGGGATAGGGAATGAAATTCACATTCAAAAGCATTCAAAGAAGCTGAATGCCAGAATATCTAATGTAGACTTGAGAATTTGTTACAGATTTATTTTCTTTTATTTTGGAGAACCTAAACTTTGCTTTGATAGTTAAAATCCTTATAGGTTTCAATACATGGCACATGCATTGTCAATAAATGAAACTGAGAGAATAACATCTGACAATGTATTTCCCATTATTTGTGCAATAGCAAAGCTGGATACCTGGGATGCCTGTTAGAATCTGACACCCAATGTTGCTATGGTGGCAAAGGTGGGGTGGGGGGGGTGGCGGGGAGGGTTTTCATTTTTTTAACAAACAGAAATCTAATACCAACTGTTTGGAGAGTGCTCAATGGCACAGGCTGGGGGCTGGTGGGGGTGGGGGTTGGGAGGATCATTGTGGTGGGGAGAGGGGAGGTGGTGAAATTTAAAACAGTTTGAAACTTTTTTCAACATTTCGTCAGTAGTTCAGAAGATGCTGACATCTCGATGTTGCAGATATGTCAGCTCACACACTAACCAGACTCCCTGGCAGAGGCTGGGGAGACCGTCTGCAATATATTCATAACCTTGAGGCTGGATGATTGTCCGGGAGCCAGGGCATATTTTGTGATGGAAGTCTCTTCATAATGGACCTCTGCCCCAAATCTGCAGAAGTGCAAAATTGACACCAATATATTTGAGTATAATTGTACCCACAGGCTGATTTCCCTTATCATGGCATACAGCTGTAATATTTAAACTTCTACTGCCTCGTTTAAGGTCACAGCTTGAGTAAAAATCCAAACAGGTCCTGAGATCAATGACAGGCTGTTGTTGGAAATTGCTGTAGTTTGGTAGCAGCTTGGCTTGTCTTTTTGTTATCTTGTCATTGACAACCTGTCCAGGTTAGCTTAAAGTCAGAAAGCCGCTAAAATTAATTTGTTTGTTTCCTTTTTTTGTGTACATTTTGGTTAAGATTGTTCAGCTATGACTTTGCTGTTTTATAAAAAGCATGATGTCTGGAATGTGATATGCAGGCAAAGATTTTGCATAAAAGTAGATATTGGTTTCCCCTTTTTTAAAAATACGTTAAAGTGAATCAGAAATCAACCATTTCTAGTACTGACAAAAGTGGAGTTCATACTAGACGCACTGACCTCTACCTCGTGAAGGCTGAGCGTCAACTCGCAGACACTTCCTCCTACCTCTCCCTGGACCATGACCCCAGCACTGAACATCAAGCCATTGTTTCCAGGACTGTCACTGACCTCATCTCCTCTGGAGATCTTCCTCCCACAACTTCCAACCTGATAGTCCCCCAACCTCGGACTGCCCGCTTCTACCTCCTACCCAAAATCCAGAAACAGAACTGTCCCGGTAAACCGATCATGTCAGCCAGTTCCTGCCCCATGGAACTCATTTCTCGTTATCTTGACTCCCTTCTCTCTCCCCTTGTCCAGTCCCTTCCCATCTACATCCTTGATTCCTCTGACACATTACGTCACATCAACAATTTCCAGTTCCCTGGCTCCAACCGCTTCCTCTTCCCCATGGACGTCCAATCCCTCTACACCTCCATCTCCCACCAGGATGGTCTGAGGGCCCTTAGTTTCTTCCTCGAACAGAGGTCCGAACAATCCCCATCCACCACAACTTTCCTCCGTCTGGCTGAACTTGTTCTCACACTGAACAATTTCTCCTTAAACTCCTCTCACTTCCCCCAAATAAAAGGTGTGGATATGGGTACCCACATGGGCCCCAGCTATGCCTGTCTCTTTATGGGGTATGTGGAACATTCCTTGTTCCAGTCCTACTCCGGCCCCCTTCCACAACTCTTTCTCCGATACATCGATGATTACTTCGGTGCTGCTTCATGCTCTCATCGGGACTTGGAAAAATTTATTAATTTTGCTTCCGATCTCCACTCCTCCATCATTTTCACATGGTCCAACTCTGACACTTCCCTTCCCTTCCTTGACCTCTCTGTCTCAATTTCTGGTGATAGACTGTCCACCAATATCCATTACAAGCCTACCGACTCCCACAGCTACCTAGACTACAGTTCCTCACACTCTGCTTCCTGTAAGGACTCCATCCCATTCTCTCAGTTCCTTTGCCTTCGTCGCATCTGTTCTGATGATGCCACTTTCAAAACCAGTTCCTCTGACATGTCTTCCTTCTTCCTTAACCGAGGTTTTCCACCCAAGGTCATTGACAGGGCCCTCAACCGTGTCCGGCCCATCTCCCGCGCATCCGCCCTCACGCCTTCTCCTCCCTCCCAGAAACATGATAGGGTCCCCCTTGTCCTCACTTATCACCCCACCAGCCTCCGCATTCAAAGGATTATCCGCCACCATTTCCGCCAACTCCAGCATGATGCCACCACCAAACACATCTTCCCTTCACCCCCCTGGCGGCATTCCATTGGGATTGTTCCCTCCGGGACACTCTGGTCCACTCCTGCATCACCCCCTACTCCCCAACCCCCACCTACGGCACCTCCCCATGCCCACGCAAAAGATGCAACACCTGCCCCTTCACTTCCTCTCTCCTCACCGTCCAAGGGCCCAAACACTCCTTTCAAGTGAAGCAGCATTTCACTTGCATTTCCCCCAACTTAGCCTACTGCATTCGTTGCTCCCAATGTGGTCTCCTCTACATTGGAGAGACCAAACGTAAACTGGGTGACCGCTTTGCAGAACACCTGCGGTCTGTCCGCAAGAAAGACCCAAATCTCCCTGTCGCTTGCCATTTTAACACTCCACCCTGCTCTCTTGCCCACATGTCTGTCCTTGGCTTGCTGCATTGTTCCAGTGAAGCCCAACGCAAACTGGAGGAACAGCACCTCATCTTCCGACTAGGCACTTTACAGCCTTCTGGACTGAATATTGAATTCAACAACTTTAGATCTTGAACTCCCTCCTCCATCCCCAACCCCTTTCCATTTTTTCCCCCTTCCTTTTGTTTTTTCCAATAATTTATATAGATTTTTCTTTTCCCACCTATTTCCATTATTTTTAAATCTTGTATGCCCTGCTAGTCTTTCCACCCCACACCCACTAGAGCTGTATCTTGAGTGCTCTGCCATCCATTCTTAATTAGCACATTCTTTTAGGTAATATCACCACCTTCAACACCTCTTTGTTCCTTTGTCTGTGACATCATTTGATTATCTGCTCCTATCACTACTTGCTTGTCCCTACAACCACACCATCCCCCACTTCTCTCCCCCCACCCCTACCTTAAATCAGCTTATATTTCACCCCTCTCCTAATATTCACTCAGTTCTGTTGAAGGGTCATGAGGACTCGAAACGTCAACTCTTTTCTTCTCCACCGATGCTGCCAGACCTGCTGAGTTTTTCCAGGTAATTCTGTTTTATTTTCAGACTAGACATGTTATTTATCAGTTATATGTTACTGTATATGTTGTATGTTATTGTACAGGTCATATTTTATGCATAATGTTCCCTCCAATTTTCTCCCCTCCACTCCTAAACTAATCGAGGTAGATTTTCAGGTAATGGTAAAATTCAATGCGGAATGGTTAAGAACTGAATTAAGTCTTAGTTCCAGGTGCAGCTTTGGATGTCTACAAGGAGGTAGCTTAAGGGCAAGATTGGTAAATTGTAATTGAGTTGAAGTTTAATGGGATGCAGGAACTTAAAAGAATGTACAGTAGCAGAATGTGGCAGGGGTTGGTGCGGCAGGTGTGGAATGGAATTCTTAGAGCCTTTGGGTCAGCCCAAAAGGTATTTCAATCTGTTCACAGCCTTTGCAAATGTTGAAGGAGCAGAGGGGATAGAAGAGACAAGCAAACATGAAGTGAAAGGAAGCCCAACGAGGAAGCATGAAATAGAGCCTGCAGGTAAGTGACAAAGTGGCTCAGCATCTGAATTCCTGTTTGATTGTTGCTGAAGTGGAGGTGGTACAGCCTGAGGTTGTTACAAAGAGAGGGACTGGCTATCACTCCTTGGCAGCCTTTCTCTAGGTCAACACTGCAGCATTTTTGGAAGGAGGTGGAGTCAGTTTTGAGGCCACAGCAGACTGTCACTGTCACAAGCCATCCTACCCTTACGGTGATTTCCTTGGAACAGATGAGGCAACTCTGCATTTGGTTTGCTGCTGGTCTACAACCAAATAGGAAATTCTCTTTGGTTGTTGCCAGATGGGTATGTCTGTGCCTATGAGCATGTTTTCAAATACTCACAGATGTGGTATATCAGCATCTGTGGACAAGATGTATCAGAACAGTAGATGTGGTGGTCAGAACCTGTAAACATGCGTGGCAATACCTAGAAATGTGGTTGGTAGTATCTTGACAGTGTGGCCAACTAGGTTATGTGGCTGTTGATTCAGAAAGCGCAATTAAAATATTACATCGTGATTGGGATATTTTTGAAGAATCACACAGCATTAGGTTTAGTCAGACCTTTATATATCATATCTGTACCAGTATGTTTCTGTCACAGGCTCCTCTGGGAATTGTCATTTTTCATATACTAATTTGTTGTCCAAAGCAAGGTGTGTGTATTTGTGTCCAAGTTATTGGTGGGTATTTCTTCCTCCACAATACATACATACAGGAAGATTCCTTTGGGAAATTGTAGAGAAAGAAGGCAGCAGCGGAACAATTGCCACAAATACTCCTAAAAATTTAAGAAGCTGTAGAGAAAATACAATCGCCCCCACCACCAACAAAATCATTAGGTGGAATTTTATGTTCCATGTTCGGGAACATTTCCTACTTTGCGGAACATATTGTGTGACTTGATGACATTCGGCACCTTACCTAATGTCATCATGCTGGTTTTAGATAATACCATGCACGGGCAGGTCAAAAAGTTGGGATCCACCCACGTTATTCAAGTATCAATTTAAATGCCTATTGAGACAATTATCAACCAATCTGACTGAACTAATACAGGCGGAAGTCAATAATACACCTTCAAGGTCAGATTGCCATCAGATGGGAAACCTGTTTTTTTAAGGGCTAGCTTGGTTGGGCTGATTTTTAAAATGCAGCTGAGAGCAAAGTCTTAGTCTTGCAGTTCAGAAACCTTCAGCTGCATGGAATGCTCATTTCACGGGGCACAGTAGAAGTTTGGATATTGTCTCTTCAGGAGAAATGAAAATGCATTGGATATTGTCTCCCCTCATTGAGAGGGGTCTACTGAAACCTTATTTAATATTCTGTCTGTAACTTAAAGGTGAGTGGTGTCAACACTTGGACACAGATGGGCTTTGTGCTCTCAGTAGGAGATATAACGTCCAGTGACGAGGAGAGGAGGATTAGGAGGAGATGGGGGAGGAGAAGGATGAGAGGGCTAAGGGATCAGAAGGAGGCCCAGGAGGCTGTGGGTCCTCAGGATGGGGACAGAGTAGCACCAGCACCAGTGGGTAGGGGGAGCCTAGGTAGCTTCATTGGAGGTGCAGAAGAAATTATGCTGCTCCGAGAGTATACAGGCAGCAATTCAGCTACCTGCAAATGAATGAGACTCAGTGCTAAAGATGATTAAGGCTCTCAAGGGGAACTGTCACATCCTTTTGTGAGTTGGTGGCTGGAGAGATTTCATTAAACTGCCTTGGGGGGCACTCAATGCCCGTCACCCTGAAGGTCACAGTGGGACTGAACCTTTTTGTGACTGACTATTTTCAGGCAGCATCCGGTGACTTGACAGGGATAACCCAGCCGACTGCTCACCATTGCACTAAGGTGTTTATGGATGCATTGTTCTAGAAGGCTGGCAATTACTTATTTTTTACCCGTGATGTCCAAAGCCAGAATGAGGGGGCCTGAGGATTTGCTGCCATTGCTGGATTCCCCAGGGTGCAGCGAGCCATCACTTGCACACATGTAGCCATCAAGGCTCCTGCGGGAGCGCCCTGCACATTCATTAACAGGAAGGAATTCCACTCAATCAACATGCAGCTGGCCTGTGACCACAAATGGTGGGTCATGCAGGTGTGTGCCAGGTATATATTCTCAGGAATTTTCACATTCCTGACCTTTTCGCCGGCCTGAATGCATTGGAGGCTTGGCTTTTAGGCAATAAGGGCTATCCCCTGAAGAGATGGCTTATGACATCTATGAGGGTCCCAAGATCAGAGGGAGAGGGGAGATTTAGTGAGAATCACGCCAACACCAGGCCATAGTGGAGCAGGCAATTGGCCTTCTGAAAATGCATTTCCAGTGCCTGGACTGATCAGGAGGAGCGTTAGACTACTCCCCTCACAGGTCTCCCTAATGGTCGTGGTCTGCTGTGTTCTCCACAGTAGTGCTACACAAAGAGGAGATATCCTGGAGGATGAGGAAATGCCAGAAGGGGACCAGTCATCTGAAGACAATGGTGAGGATGAGGCCAGGGAACATGGCGATGCTGCTGGGAATGCCCCTGGCCATGACTGGGTGGATAGCTAAGACACCAGAGATGCCTTAATATGGCAACGGTTTCTGTACAACCTCGTATCACATCTATGTAACAGGCTTCTTGAAATATGTCCCTCCATCTTGCACTTACAATGTGCGAGGTCTGAAGCCCTTACATGCAATCCTTCTCCATTTACTCACCAGTTCACACATTTCCTCCTGCCCTCCCTCAAAGTTTGATATCCTCCTCCATCTTCCACCACTAGTCACACATTCCACAGCTATCAAAAAGATGAAATTCCTCACTGTACAAAACCTCCTGGTAATATCATATGATGGGTCACCTGACACTGTCCTGTGCTGGGGGCCCTTTAAAGGGCTGGCCATGACTTGGTCCTGGGTCAAGGCATCCAGCCTCAGACCAGACATCCCATCCTCCAGCACACATTGGGTAGGATGAATGTCTATAACCCACCCTTTCAGCTAATTGGTGGCAATATGCGTATTCTTGGGCATGTGCTGACAGCAGGCCCAGAAGTTGGAACGCCACTCTGACTTCTGGGTGTGGAACCCACCATCAATGTGGGATTGTATTATTCAGCCCAATGTAAGTGGCCTGGAAATTGCTGAAAAGATCTTGCTGATAGGTTCTAATAGCCTTACATCAACATACAGCCGATTCCATAGCAACCAGGGCTGCCTCTTCTCTATGTGGGTATGAATATCACTCCGAGTCTACACAAATATCTGATATGAGAAAAATATATTCAGTCTGCACACTCATTTTGTCAAATCCGGTGTTCCATTGGGTTACTAAATACCCCAAATGTGCTTTGTATCCAAATTGGGAATAAGTCCCTACAGGTCCTTGAGGTCAGAACCAGTTCAAAGACCAGGTTTCAATGGCCAACAAATGGGCATGTGTTCATCATTTTCAAATCTCAATGCCTATCAAAACATACCAAAGATATTTTTCTTGCCCAGCGGTTTGTTCAAATGTTCCCTATTGTTACATTCACATTTTTAAGACAACCTTATCGTCGCGATCAACGTAAGGGGAAGAAAGAAGCACTTCATGGAATGGGAGGGGTGGAGAGAGCTAGAAATTGGGGGAAAAGGAATGGGTCATACTTATGTTGATATTGTCTCCCACATGTCAGCTCTAACAATCAACTATAGACTAAATGGGTAATTTCCAAACAAAGAGCTGCAAGGTTGGATTCAGAAGCAAATTCAGAAGCCACTGAATCCAACATTCTTTTCTCACATGAAAACTCCAAATTCAGAATTAGTCCATTTCTAGCCTAACCTGAGCTTCAGTCTATTGCATAAATTCCCACATCGAGTGTATGTACATCAGACTGGAAATTATTGATCACATGCCAACATGATTCAGTCACACAATAGGGAAAACTCAAATGGACCATTTGCAAAGTACTACAAAACAGCAAGAGATTTCTGCCAATAGTTGGACAATCAATTGCTTTAAATAAATACAGCTACTTAACACTGAAGCACACACCATTACCTTCACTTTCAATTGTAGTTTCCTGATGGCATTGCATTTCAGTGTAGGTACTTAGATACAGTACACCACTGTTTGCTCATTATTCAGCCCAATCCAAAGTTTACACATCTCCAGGAAACTGGAAAGACATATGGTAGAAGTGATATAGGGTTTTTGAAATGCAGTTTATTAAGCAAATATGTGCATCTCGTACCTATTTTATCAAGATACTTTATATTCTAATTTACCCTTTATGTGCTATAATTTAACAAATGAAGCAGTTTATGGGGCTCAATGTTTACATAAATGTCAGAACACATCAATAAAAATGATTTGTTTGTATTGTTTGCAGAATTACAATGTTAAAAGGTTGTTTTGTATCAGTTAAAAACCATGGTTTCAGACATCATGCAGCAGCTATAGTAATGAGGCAATAGTGCGTGGTGAAACTGCTCCTGCAGGAGCACAACGTATTAAAGGTTAGGATAAGCTCAACTAATCAAGCAAAGGAATATTGGCATGAGACTGCAGAAGCAATAAATCAGTATCACTGTTTCCATACAGATCTACTGTGAGCAGTTCAAAATGAAAGGGTGCAGTTACTTTGTTTTTGGTCTGTGTACTTGCAAAGACAATGTTAGAGTTCCTTTCCAAATTTTATTACTAAGTATTGAAATGCAAACATCTTCAGTATTTTCTGTAACTAAATAAAAGATAACTGCCACCTCTGCGTAAAATATAGTTCAACAGGAGTTCAAATATCAGCCATGAGCCTGAAGTTTAAGCACTTGTTCATTACCTGAACCATCACACTGTTAATTATAATATATACTAAATAATCCATTTTCTTTTTTTTAATAACCATGTAGTCATTTAGCATTACAGATCTTGAGTATTGCTGAAAAAGAGACATGCTGTTGAAACTTTTCCTTTTGTACTCATCAGGACAGATCAAAGGATTAACAACAGTAAAGGGAACAACAATTTATGCTGCATGAGAAGAGAGTGCTGATTGATTGGCAAGTGGATTCTGATTGGTAGAGGCGTTGCCATGAGGAATGCAGCAGGGAACAGTTAGCTGCCAAACTTTTGTTCAAATTCAAACCAGACAGTTCAACTCTGATTGGTCAAGGCATTGCCATGGGGAGTGAACCAGAGAATAATCATGCTTATGCAAGGAAGAAGGAGGGGCAGGCAGAAATAAAGAATGAAAGAAATACAGAATGTTCTTCATTACATCTCTTAGAAATATCTCAGTGCGCCACCTACGATTAATTACTTTGAAATGCAATTCTTACTGTTATGTAGATATTAACAAAAGTAACAATGACAATAATATTAATGAAGAGTATAAATTAAAATCAATTCTGGACAGCTAGTTACTTCTGATTCATGAGCAGATATATTTGGAAGATTAAGAATGTGAAGGTATTTCTAATAAGAAATAATTGCAACAGAAAGAGAGTAAGGATGAAATAGGAATTCAATGGATAACTAAGAATTTGAGCCCAAAATGCTAGTTACAATGAAGGACTGGGGGAACCGGTAGACTTTATATGCTTGATCTGTTCATCCTTTTATCAAAGGAGAGTTTGTTCTAGAAATCTTGATAGCAAATCCTTTGCAGGAACAGAGTATTCTTGAAATAGTTCATGAGCAGGACAAAATCTAGTCAATATATTGTGACTTAGGGAGTTAAGGTATTACATTCCTTAAATCATGGTGCTTGCATAGGAAACAGAACCATGATAAAATGGAGAAAAAAGCCTTTGCTCTCCAGTTAAATGGATTACTATTATGCCAATTTAGGTGAGGAGACAAGACTTACTTAGAAGTCAGATTAGACAATATATAGATGTAATTTATGGTGATTCTTGTGCTCTGATGCCTTTTGGCACCGACCTCAATCCAAGAACACTCTAAGATGGGAATTCCAGTAAGAATACATTGCCCTGAACACAAGAGCACAAGAATTAAGAACAGGAGTAGGCCATTTGGCCTCTCAAGCCTGCTCTACTTTTCGGTAAGATCATGGCTGATCTGATTGTGGTCTCAACTCCACTTTCCTGTCCGCCTCCCCATAACTCTTGACTCCCTTGTTGATCAAAAGTCCATCTAACTCAGCATTGAATATATTCACTGATCCAGCCTCCCCTGCTCTCTGGGGAAGAGAATTCCGCAGCCTAACTACCCTCTGAGAGAAAATTCTCCTCATCTTAGTCTTAAATGGGGACCCCTAATTTTTGAACCATGTCCCCTGGGTCCAGACTCCCTAACATGGAGAAACATCCTCTCCCTGCATATATAATATATGTAATCTTTCCTCTTAATCTAACCATTGGCTTCCTGGTAACACTCTGATGAATTTGCATCATGCTCCCTCCAAAGTGGCTAATACATCCTTTCCAAAGTGTGATGTTCAGAACTATACAGAATACTCCAGATGTGGTCTAAGCAAGGCTTTGTACTGCTGTAGAAAATCTTCCTTCCTATTATATTCTAGCCTTCTAGTTAAAAAGGCTAACATTCCATAATACATTTTGATTACTTTTTAATATCTGGTTACTACCTCTTTATTCATTTGTTCATGGGATGTGGGGCTTCGCTGGCTAGGCCAGCATTTATTGCTGATCCCTAATTGCCCTTGTTTAGAGGGCATTTAAGAGTCAACCACATTGCTGTGAGTCTGGAGTCACATGTAGGCCAGACCAGGTAAGGATGGCAGATTTCCTTCCCTAAAGGACATTTGTGAAATTTAACGGTCTATGTAAATGGATCAATAAATCTCTATGGCCTTTCACCGTTCCTACCTTTTCATCGCTTAAATAATACTTAAATCTGCCCTTTTATGATGAATGACCTCACACTTACATGCACTTGCCACAATTTTGCCCATTCACATAATCTATCAATATTTCTTTTAATTATACACTCTGGTTCATTCTATTTAATATATCACTAATCTTTGTGTCAGCAGCAATCTTGGATATATTGTTTTCCATTATGTTCTCTAAGTCATGAATAAGTACAGTGAATAGTTGAGATTCCAGCATAGGTCCTTGTGGGATATCAGTAGTCACCTCCTTCCTATTCAAGTACTTACCCATTATTCTGAAACTCTGTCTTCTGCTATCTAATCAAACTCCTAACCAGGTCAATGATTTTCTTTCTGTGAGTTTTGATTATAGAGAACAGTATCTTATGTGGAACCTTATCAAAGGCCTTCTGGAAGTTCATATACACTGCATCCAGAGACATCTACCCTATCTAATGCAACTTTTGACCTCAAAAAAATCAATTAGGTTTGTTAAACATGACCTATCTTTTATAAAGTCATGTTGGCTCTAACAGAGTACTCAGGAAGGAAATTAAAGGATGAAGATGAGAGTTAGAATGACAGGCCAGGATTTTACAGCCCCTCCCACCCGGTGGGAAATTATGGTCCCGTCAAACTGAACGGAGACTTAAATGGCTCCCCGCATCCACCGGGGGCAGAGGAGTTTCACCAGGTTGTTGCCTGGGATGAAACATTTAAGTTATGAAGAGGGGTTGGATAGACTTGGGTTGTTTTTGTTGGAGCAGCGAAGACCTAGGGGCGACCTGATTGAGGTGTACAAGATTATGAGGGGTATGGACACGCCATGGCGGGGCCGTAAAATCCTGATCATGGATTTGCATAAAGAGGGCTCCAATCGTGCATTTTGCTGGTTATAAATCAACTCTGTGCACAGTTCTTCAGATTAGCAAATGTCCTGGAGGGGATTTTTCCACTTTTCTTATAGAGGATTTTGCACTAGATTCATTGAAAGGACATCGATGCAATGGTAATAGCTGATTCCTTATAATTTTGGCAAGAATTTCTATATGACCTATTGAAAACATACTTTTTTATGGTTATTCAAATTCTCAGATTCCCAAGATTTGAAATCACAGCATATGAATTATTAGAATTATTATGGGTTACTAGACTTAAACTCTATCACACCATACCCACTTCAGGGAGATCTGATATAGATAATTAAAATAATGAAGGGACTAGGCTGTAGATACATGGCAGTGCAACCATGAATCTTGTGCAATGCGCTTGATTGGCACCACATCCACAAATGCTCACTCCCTCCACCACTGATGCCACGTAGCAGCAGTGTGTACCATCTACAAGATGCACTGCAGGAATTCACCAAGGCTCCTTAGACACCACCTTCCAAATCCATGACCACTACCACCTAGAAGGACAAGGGCAACAGATAGATGGGAACACAAGCACTTGGAACTTCCCCTCTAAGTCACTCACCATGCTGACTTGGAAATATATTGCCATTCCTTCACTGTCGCTGGGTCTAAATCCTGGAACTCCATCCCCAACAGCACTGTGGGTGTACCTACACCACATGGACTGCAGCAGTTCAAGAAGGCAGCTCACCACCATCTTCTCAAAGGCAACTAGGGATGGGCAATAAATGCTGGCTAGCCAGCGAAGCCTACATCACATGAATGAATAAAAAAATACCCCGAGGAACTCCTGCAGTGATGTCCACATATCTGCCACCAATTCCACAAGATTCTACCTTGTATGGTACATAACTTAACATGAGGTATCTCACCAAAATCTTTCTGAAAACCTGTGCAGCATATAATTGTCTTTATGTTTACCTTTGGCCAACAACCTAGTAACTCAGCCACTTCCACTACAAATGTTTTTTTTTTACTTTACAGTAATTGGAGTTTTTTTTACCCCCAGTAATTGCAGTTTGACATCTTCCTACCCCATGTCTGAAGCCAAGGCTCAATGAGTTGAAATCGGTGTAGTTTTTTTGACAAACAAGTTAACACATTTGTATGAGGTTCATCTGATATCAGTTTTAACACAGGCCTCTGGAAGGAAAATAAACATCAAATGGAATGAAAAGAAACAAAGGATTTGATTGCACTGGAAGGGGTGCAGAGGAGTTTCACCAGGATGTTGCCTGGGATGAAACATTTAAGTTATGAAGAGAGGTTGGATAGACTTGGGTTGTTTTTGTTGGATCAGAGAAGACCTAGGGGCGACCTGATCGAGGTGTACAAGATTATGAGGGGTATGGATAGGGTGGATAGGGAGCAGCTGTTCTCCTTAGTTGAAGGGTCAGTCACGAGGGGGCATAAGTTCAAGGTGAGGGACAGGAGGTTTAGCGGGGATGTGAGGAAAAACTTTTTTACCCAGAGGGTGGTGACGGTCTGGAATGTGCTGCCTGGGAGGGTGGTGGAGGTGGGTTGCCTCACATCATTTAAAAAGTACCTGGATGAGCGCTTGGCACGTCAAAACATTCAAGGCTGTGGAGCAAGTGCTGGTAAATGTGATTAGGTAGGTAGGTCAGGTGTTTCTCACATGTCGGTGCAGACTTGATGGGATGAAGGGCCTCTTCTGCACTGTGATTCTGTGAAAGTAATAAAGCCGTTTGGTGAAGGTGAGAGACCTAGAAAAGAAATGAAAGCAAACTAAAAATCCAGGGGTCAGTGAGTTGTCAATGTCAACTCTGGATCAATAATTTTCATATGTCCAAACTATTGAAAATACATCAAAAAAATTAATGAAACAGCTTTATTGTTTCCTAGCTTTGCCTGGCTGTGTTCACACTTTAATATATACAGGAAACCAGGCAAGAAACAGACTGGTAGTGAAAGAAAAATACAGAAAAAGAAATGTGGTATACAGCAGGAGGGAGGCTGGTCATGGTGCATAATTCAAATTATGAAAGCTGTTTCTTCATGACTTAAAGTTCTAATCATATTGAACAGGTGACTGCAAGCTCTGCTGCCAAATACAAAGAATAATATTGCTTTGGTGTAAAGTGATACAAAGATTAAGTACAATTAGTGTCCAAGTATCAGGCATGTTTGCTGATGAATTCAAGGTAAATCTGGAGTCATGGAGCCAACATCCAAACAACAAACACAACTACAGATACTGTGCTCTCATGACATTTAACCTCCATTGTATTTGTTACAATCATATCTGAATGTGACAAATTGAATTAGTAATCGTACTTCTGATTTCTGCAGTGCAAGTTGGCCCTTCCTTCTAATTTTATGTCCTATTTTATAAGCCATTAAAGGTGGCAGGATAACATAAATTATTAAAGGTGGCAGGACAGATAGAAGGAGCTGTTTCTAAAGCATACAGTATTCTAGGCTTCATTAATAGGGGAAGAGATTACAAGAGCAGGGAGGTTATGATGAACTTCTATAAGACACTGGTTAGACCTCAGCAGGAGTATTGTGTACAGTTCTGGGCACCACACTATAGAAAGGATGTGAATGCATTGCAGAGAGTGCAGAAGAGGTTTAGGAGAATGGTTCCAAGGATGGTACATTTCAGTTATGAGGAAACGTTGGAGAAGTTGGGACTGTTTTCCTTGGAGAGGGGAAGGCTAAGAGGAGACTCGATAGAAGTTTTCAAAGTCATGAGGAGTCTGGACAGAGTAGATAACAAGAAACTGTTCCCGCTTGTAAAAGATCAAGAACCAGACGGCACAATTTTAAAGTGTTTTACAAAAGAAGCAAATGGAAGGTGAGAAAAAACTTTTTCACACAGCGAGTAGTTAGGGTTTGGAATGCACTGCCTGGAAGTGTGGTGGAGGCAGGTTCAAGTGAGGCATTCAAGAGGACGTTGGATAATTATTTAAATTGAAACAATGTGCAGGGTTACAGGGAAAAGGCAGGAGATTGGCACTAAATTAAAATGCTCAGAGAGCTGCTGCAGACACAATGGGACAAATGACAATTTTGTGATTCTGTGAAGTGGCTTATTTCCACGCAATAACTTACTTCAGAAGGATCTAGTTCAATCCTAGTTTTTAAAGACATTCCTTTGAGCAAATCTGCAGGTCAGCCCTTGATTTATGATTCTTAAACTCTGATTTCTGAAGTCTTGCTCTAAAAAGAATGCAGGATGAGCACCACATGCACTGAAAATCATCTCAGAGGATGTGAGCCAAATGGCATTGGTCATCCTCAGTGCTAATCTGTGAGAAGATGTTATAGAGATAGATAGGTTGCCATATGGGATATATAAGATATATAGATTACCATTGGGGAGGTATGATATATATGAGATATATAGGTTGCTATATGAGATATATAGGTTTCCAAATGGAAGCAGATCATTAAGTTCAACCAGCCAATGTTTACCCTCCACACATCAAATAACTAATCACATTTACCTAACCTGTTCTTATATCTCTTTAACCTCTTTCCCTGCAACTCCCTAGAAAATCCAACCTTGAATATTGATATACATTCTGCATCATCCACTTAAACCTCAAAGTGAATTCCAGAACCTCAGAACATTTTTTTCATTCATTTATGGGATGTGGATGCTGCTGGCTAGGCCAGCATTTATTGCCCATCATTAATTGCCCTTGGGAAGGTGGTGGTGATCTGCCTTCTTGGACCACTGCAGTCCATGTGGTGTAGATACACCCACAATGCTGTTAGGGAGGGATCTGCAGGATTTTGACCCAGTGAAAGTGAAGGAGCGGCGACATATTTCCAAGTCAGGATGGTGAGTGGCTTGGAGGGGAACTTCCAGGTGGTGGTGTTCCCATGTGTCTGCTGTCCTTGTCCTTCTAGACGGTAGCAGTTGTGGGTTCAGAAGATACTGTCTAAGGAGTCTTGGTGAGTTCCTGCAGTGCATCTTGTAAATGGTATACACTGCTGCCATTGTGCATCAGTGATGGAGGGAGTGAATGTTTGTGAATGGGATGTCAATCAAGCGGGTTGCTTTGTCCTGGATGGTATCAAGTTCCTTGAGTGTTGTGGGAGCTGCAATCATTCAGGCAAGTGGGGAGTATTCCATCACACTCCTGACTTGTGCCTTATAGATGATGGACAGTCTTTGGGGAGTCAGGAGGTGAGTTACTCACTCCACAATTTCCAGCCTCTGACATGCTCTTGTAACCACAATATTTATATGGTTAGTCCAGTTCAGTTTCTGGTCAATGGTAACCACCAGGATGTTAATAGTGGAGTGATGGTAATGCCATTGAATGCCAAGGAGCAATGGTTAGTTTCTCTCTTGCTTGAGATGATCATTGCCTGGCACTTAATTGTGTGGCGTGAATGTTACTTGCCACTTGTCAGCCCAAGTCTGGATATTATCCAGGTCTTGCTGCATTTGGACATGGACTACTTCAATATCTGACACTTGCTGTGTGAAGACGTTTCTCTTGCCCTTTATCCCAAACCTTTTACATTTAATTTTGTATCTATGACCCCATAACTACTGGAAGCAGGCTACTTCTATCTAAACTGTTTCATCCTTCCATAATTTTAAAAAAACACTATGATATAGCTCCATAATATGTAATGTTCTATCACAACTGATGCAGTTGTACACATCTTTCTTCATATTTATCTTTCCTCATACCATACAACATTCTAATGAGCTTCATACAACACAGCACTAGATTGAGTGGCACCAGGAACATCAGTCTTATCCTTCCTGACATAGAGGCCTCTGGACCAATCAAACATTTAAGGCTTGAGGTCTGTACTGAATGAATGGTGGAATGACATCTGCAGATTCAAAATGATACAATCACTCCTGCTCTCCCACTAATTGTGGGCACTCAGATCCAGGACCCATCACAAGCCAAATGCCTGCCCCACCCCCTGTTCTGTTGGCAGCACATGTAGTCTCTCCAGTTCTTCCAGTTAACTCCGTCTTTCTCTCCACAGATGCTGTCAGAACTGCTGAGTTTTTCCAGCATTTTTTGTTTTTGTTTAAGAACAGTTTGAATTGCCCCAAGTTCCCTTCCGATTTCTCTGTTTCTATCTGTGAAATAGCCAGCTTAGTTGATTCATGAAGATAAAAGCAAAAAACTGCGGATGCTGGAAATCCAAAACAAAAACAAAAATACCTGGAAAAACTCAGCAGGTCTGGCAGCATCTGCCGAGAGGAGCACAGATCTGTTGCAGAGTCATGCGGACTCGAAACGTTAACTGTGTTCCTTTCCACAGATGCTGCCAGACCGGCTGAGTTTTTTCCAGGTATTTTTGTTTGTTTTAGTTGATTCATGCATGTTTTCATCTGCAGGTTTTGGAGACAGTTTCAACGTTATTAATACGCCTCTGTTTCTATTGCAGTTAGTATTCACTTCAGCAGTTGTCCCCGCTGCATCTGGGTTTATTCAACCAGCTAGTTGCTCAAATATTGTTTCTCAAAGCTTAAAACTCAAGACCACTTGAGCTCGCCTGCGCTGCAGTAATAAGACACAGCTTGGTGGTGCTGCTGTAAAAATGGCATTGTTTATAGTTCATTATCCCAGTTTCCCTGTGTGTGACACTGCCTGAGCCTTACTCCCTCCTGCTTTCTGAATGCAGAAGCAATTTAATGAAAGGGATTTGGGCTTGCTCTGTCGCCTATAGCAACGCCTGCTTGTTGATCCAGAGGCACAAATCTTTAGAGTCGCTAACTCTGGAAAAGTTGATGCAGTCTGGTTACATTTCCCTGGGAGTTAAAGTTAATAGTTTTGATCCTCGATTTGATTTCTTTTTCTTCCTTACTGAGGATGGCAACTTTAGGTGGAGAGTCCCGACCTCTCAGCCACGCTTCTCCCCGGCTGCAGCATATCCAGCATCCGCTGTCCCGCCTCGGGGACCCAGAGACTATCAGTGTCCGGGGCTTCTCCCGCGCCAGCGACAAGCCACTGGCCGATCCGCCCCTGGTACCGGACAGGCCGGCACTCAGTGACCGGAATCGTGGCAAGGAGCCGATGGACTCGCCTCACAGCGACCGCCGCAAGGAGCCGGAGCCGAACCGGACTCCCCGGGGGTCGCTGCACCACATTCCCGAGGGCGTGGAGGTGACATTCGGGACTGACCCTGACAAACCCCGGCTGCCCATCTTCGGTAAGTCGACTCTTGTGATATAAATGGAGCGTCGGGGGCACAGTTGGGCTAGAGAAGTGGCAGAGATAACCATACAGACTCAGGGAAATATACTGACACAGGGAGACGTACAGACAGAGATAGCTAGACAGACACAGGGAAATATACAGACAGAAATAACTGTACAGACATATGTATGTTCAGTAGTTCTCATGAAGAGGCGCCGAGCCTTGTTTGGTGGAACATTAAGTGTTTATTCTAAACTATGTACATATATACGGGGTATAGCCCAAGCAATGAGCTAACTCCATGCTTGCTTGGAGGCAGGTCTTTGTCCAGTCCACAACTGACCCTAGTAACAGGTCATGTGTCTGTTTACATCGCACTGTGTACTGTACTGTTTCCCAGTCCCACATTAACCCTTGTTATGCCAGATACCCTTGTACTACACCTCCCCCAAGTCTTTATCCAATTTATATTAAAATCGTGGTACCCCCTCTCCCCTACTTGTCTCTAATTTTATAGATTCAGATGGTCTGGAGGCTTGACAAGTCTTCGAGATCATGTTCTGGTCACGCTCAGAGGAGTGGTGGGCTCCGATCTGGTTAACCTTTGTTGGTTCTGAGTTTGAGCTGTAGTCTGTGATTCTGGCACTTGGTTGCCATCTTCTGATATGCTTTTTCTGCTCCTTGCAGTTGAACTTCTCTTTGCCAACTCCTCATTTATTCTGCTGAGGGGACACCAGCTTGTCCTGTTCTTTCTGGAGAGAATGTTCACTCCATTCATTCATGGTACAAACCTGGTTTTTCTTTTCCCATGTGGTCTGCTGTGGTCTTTGTGGGGGTTGAAGATGTCTCTCCCTGTTGTTTGGATGTTCCTTATCAGTGGGCACCTTGCAGTTTGGCATTTATCTCAACACTGTGTTCTTCCACGTGCCTCTGTGCCTCACTAAGGTGGCAGGTTGATGGTCACTAGTTCCTTGCTCCAGCATCATTTTGCAGCTTTGTGTGTTAGCTGGAGGTTGCAGCTAGTGTGACAGCAACTGTTGGAGCCTGGGGTCGGGGCTCATTTTTCTGTTGCTGCTCATTTTCCTTTGTGTCTTCCACTCGAGGTACAGTGGTGATTATCTCAAGGTTTGGCTGCTCTGTCCAAAGAGGAGCTTCTGCCACTTGCAAAGCAATTGGACAAACCAGCTATGTGAAGAGTGAAGATAATTTAGAGCTGAAGTTCCAGTCAAGAGTTTCTTTCCTGGTGGGCTTCTTGGGAATTTGCAGTTCCATGTATTTGACGACGGAGGCTGCCTTGACAACTTCTGCCATTTTAAGAAGGTTAAGGGCAACACAGGCATCTCTAATCAAGAGAGGCAAAGATTGGTTTTGGATGACGTACATGACATTGAATATTTGCTTGTTGCCATACCTTAGTGGTTCTAGGATCATACCTATGACCAGAAGGTGGATTCCTCCAGGCCATTAGAATGGTTTGCCTAAAATAAAAACAGAAAATGCTGGAAAAACTCAGCAAGTCTGACAGCATCTGCAGAGAGAGAAACAGAGTTAATGTTTCAAGCCTGTGTGACTGTCCTTTAGAGCTAAAGAGAAGTAGAAATGTGATGAAATTTATACTGTTTAAGGGGGTGGAGCTGGTGAAGCTGGATAGAAGGCCAGTGATAGGTAGGGGCAAAGGAGAGATTGACAAATATGTCATGGACAAAAAGACAAAGGGAGTGTTAATGGTAGTGGTAAGGGCTAAGGAAGGTGCTGATAGTGGCATAAAGGTAAGAAAGCAGAATGTGTTAATAGCAGAACAAGGGCCAGCACTCTGTGAAAGAACAACATGGAGCACGTAACAGATGGCCCTCTTGGGGGTGGGGTGGGGGGATGGGGTAGTGGTTGGGGAAAAAGGATAGAAAAAGGGATAAAAGGGGATTTAAAAAGCGATAAATCAATGAATAAATTAATAAAAATAAAAATAAGTGGATAAAAAAATAAAAAAAACATTTTTAAAAAGAGATTTAAAAAGGGGTGAAGATAGAGGAGAGAGTTCATGGTCTGAAGTTGTTGAACTCAATGTTAAGTCTGGAAGGCTGTAAAGTGCCTAGCTGGAAGATGAGGTGCTGTTCCTCCAGTTTGTGTTGAGCTTCACTGCAACATTGCAGCAGGCCAAGGATGGACATGTGGGCAGAAGAGCAGGGTGGTGTGATGAAATGGCAAGTGACAGGAAAGTTTGGGTCATGTTTGCAGACAGACCGAAGGTGTTCCGCAAACTGGTCACCCAGTCTGTGTTTGGTCTCCCCAATGTAGAGGAGACCACATTGAGAGCAGGGAATGCAGTAGACCAAATTGAAGGAGGTGCAAGTGAAACGCTGCTTCACCTGAAAGGAGTGTTTTGGGCCCTCGGACGGTGAGGAGGAAGGAGGTAAAGGGGCAGGTAATGCACCTTCTGTGATTGCATGGGAAGGTGCTGTGGGATGGGGATGAGGTGTTGGGAGTGATGGAGGACCAGAATGTCCCAGAGGGAACAGTCCCTTTGGAATGCTGACAGAGGGGTGAAGGGAAGATGTGTTTGGTGGTGGCCTCAAGCTGGAATTGGCGGAAATGGTGGAGGATGATTCTTTGAATGTGGAGGCTGGTGGGGTAAAAAGTGAGGACAAAGGGGACCCTATTCAGTATTTAGGAAGGACAGACAAAAAGGAAATGGCGGTGGAGTTGCATTGCTGGTTAAAGAAGAAATTAACGCAATAGTGAGGAAAGATATTAGCTCTGATGATGTGGAATCTGTATGGGTAGAGCTGAGAAACACTAAGGGGCAAAAAATGTTAGTGGGGGTTGTATATAGACCCCCAAACTGTACTGGTGATGTTGGGGATGGCATTAAACAGGAAATTAGAGACTTATGCAATAAAGGAACATCTGTAATTATGGGTGACTTTAATCTGCATATTGATTGGGCAAATCAAATTAATAACAATACCCTAGAGGAGGAATTCCTGGAGTGTATATGGGATGGTTTTCTGGACCAATATGTTGAGGAACCAACTAGAGAACAGGCTATCCTAGACTGGGTATTGTGTAATGAGAAAGGAATAATTGGCAATCTAGTTGTGTGAGGCCCCTTGGGGATGAGTGCACATAATATGATAGAATTCTTCATCAAGATGGAGAATGATGTAGTTGATTCTGAGACTAGGGTACTGAATCTTAATAAAGGAAACTATGATGGTATGAGGCGTGAGTTGGCTACGGTGGATTGGGAAATGTTACTTAAAGGGATGATGGTGGATAAGCAATGGCAAACGTTCAGAGGGCGCATGGGTGAACTGCAACAATTGTTTATTCCTGTCTGGTGCAAAAGTAAAACAGGAAAGGTGGCCAAACCATGGCTTACAAGGGAAATTAGAGGTAGTATTAGATTCAAGGAAGAGGCATACAAATTGGCCAGAAAAATAACAGACCTGGGGATTGAGAGCACTTTAGAATTCAGCGAAGGAAGACCAAAGAATTGAATAGGAAGGGGAAAATAGAGTACGAGAATAAGCTTGCAGGGAACATAAAAACTGACTGTAAAAGTTTCTGTAGGTATGTGAAGAGAAAAAGATTGGTGAAGACAAATGTAGGTCCCTTACAGTCAATACAGGGGAATTTATAATGGGGAACCAAGAAATAGCTGACCAGCTAATTATATACTTTGGTTCTGTCTTCACAAAGGAGGACACAAATAACATACCAGAAATGTTGGGGAACACAGGGTTTAGTGAGAAGGAGGAACTGAAAGAAATCAGTATTAGTAGGGAAATGGTGTTGGGGAAATTGATGGGATTGAAGGCTGATAAATCCCCAGGGCCTGATAGTCTGCATCCCAGAGTACTTAAGGAAGTGGCCCTAGAAATAGTGGATGCATTGGTAGTCATCTTCCGAGATTCTATAGACTCTGGAACAGTTCCTACAGAGTGGAGGGTAACTAATGTAACCCCACTATTTAAAAAGGGGGGTAAAGAGAAAACAGAAAATTATAGACCTGTAAGCCTGATGCTGGTAGTGGGGAAAATTCTGGAGTCATTATAAAAGATTTAATAGCTGAGCACTTGGAAAATAGTGGCAGAAACGGACAGCGTAAGCATGGATTTACGAAAGAGAAATCATGCTTGACAAATCTACTGGAATTTTTCGAGAATGTAACTATTAGAGTTGATGAGGGGGAGCCAGTGGATGTGGTTTATTTGGGCTTTCAGAAGGCTTTTGACAAAGTCCCACATAAGAGATTAGTGTGTAAACTTAAAACGCATGGGATTAGGGGTAGTGTATTGAGATGGATAGAAAACTGGTTGGCAGACAGGAAACAAAGTGTAGGAATAACCAGGTCTTTTTCTGAATGGCAGGCAGTGACTAGTGGGGTACCGCAGGGATCGGTGCTGGGACACCAGCTATTCACAATATATATTAATGATTTAGATGAGGGAATTAAATGTAATATCTCCAGATTTGCAGATGATACAAAACTGGGTGGGAGGGCGAGCTGTGAGGAGGATGCAGAGATGCTTCAGTGTGATTTGGACAAGCTGGATGAGTGGGCAAATGCATGGCAGATGCAGTATAATGTGGATAAATGTGAGGTTATCCACTTTGGAAGCAAAAACAGGAAGGTAGATTATTATCTGAATGGCTATAAATTGAGAGAGGGGTATGTGCAATGAGACCTGTGTGTCCTCATACACCAGTCGCTGAAGGTAAGCATGCAGGTGCAGCAGGTGGTAAAGAAAGCAAATGGCATGTTGGCCTTCATAGCGAGAGGATTTGAGTACAGGAGCAGGGATGCTTTGCTGCAATTATATGTGAGACCACACCTGGAATTTTGTGTTCAGTTTTGGTCTCCTTATCTGAGGAAGGATGCTCTTGCTACAGAGGGAGTGCAGTGAAGATTTACCAGACTGATTCCTGGGATGGCGGAACTGACATATGAGGAGAGATTGAGTCAGTTAGTATTATATTCGCTAGAGTTCAGAAGAATGAGGGGGGATCTCATAGAAACCTATAAAATTCTAACAGGACTAGACAGGGTAGATGCAGGGAGGATGTTCCCGATGGTGGGGGAAGTCCAGAACCAGGGGTCACAGTGTGAGGATACGGGGTAGACCATTTAGGACTGAGATGAGGAGAAATTTCTTCACCCAGAGAGTGGTGAGCCTGTGGAATTTGCTACCACAGAAAGTAGTTGAGGCCAAAACAGTGTATGTTTTCAAGAAGGAGTTAGATATAGCTCTTGGAGCGAAAGGGATCAAAGAGATATGGGGAGAAAGCAGGAGCAGGTTATTGATTTGGATGACCAGCCATGATCATAATGAATGGCGGAGCAGGCTCGAAGAGCCGTATGGCCTACTCCTGCTCCTATTTTCTATGTTTCTATGATGCTATCATGGTTCTGGGAGGGAGGGGACATGGGTTGGACACGGTTGAGGGCCCTGTCAACCACAGTGGGTGGGAAATCTTGGTTAAGGAAGAAGGAAGACATGTCAGAAGCATTATTTTGGAAAGTGGCATCATCGGAACAGATGCGAGGGAGGTGAAGGAACTGGGAAAATGAGATGGAGTCCTTACAGGAAGCAGGGTGTGAGGACCTGTAGTTGAGGTAGCTGTGGGAGTCAGTGTATTGAATATTGGTGGACAATCTATCACCAGAAATGAAGACAGAGAGGTCAAGGAAGGGAAGGGAAGTGTCAGAGATGGACCACGTGAAGGTGATGCAGAGGTAGAAATTGAACCAAAATTGATTAATTTTTCCAGGTCCAGGTGAGAGCATGGACGGCACCAAAACAGTCATCGCTGTATTGAAAAAAGAGTTGTGGGAGGGAGCCGGAGTATGACTAGAACAAGGAATGTTCCACATACTCCATAAAGAGACAGGCATAACTGGGACCCACGTGGGTACCCATAGCCACAACTTTTATTTGGAGGAAGTGAGACAATTGCTCAGTAAGAGAACATGTTCAGCCAGACAGAGGAGAGTAGTGGTGGATGGAGATCGTTCAGGCCTCTGTTCAAGGAAGAAGCGGAGAGCCCTCAGACCATCCCGGTGGGGGATGGAGGTGTAGAGGGATTGAAGGTCCATGGTGCATGGTCCATGGAGGCGGTTGGGGCCAGGACACTGGAAATTGTTGATATGATGTACGGCATTAGAGGAATTGCAGATGTAGGTGGTAAGAGACTGGACAAGGGGAGAGAGAATGAAGTCAAGATAGGAAGAAATGAGTTCCGTGGGGCAGAAATAGGTTGGCACAATGGGTCTACCAGGTCAGTCATGCTTGTGGATTTTGGGAACGAGGTAGAAGCAGGCTGTCCGAGGTTGGGAGGCTATAAGGTTGGAAGCTGCAAAAAGAAAGATCTCCAGAGGAGATGAGGTCAATGACAGTCATGGAAACAATGGCTTGATGTTTGGTGGTGGGGTCATGGTCCAGGGGGAGGTAGGAAGAAGTGTCTGAAAGTTGATGCTTAGCCTCTGCAAGGTAGAGGTCAGTATACCTGACAACACCAGCACCACCCTTGTCAGCAGGTTTGATAACAAAGTCAGAGTTGGACCTGAGAGAATGGAGTGCAGCAAGTTCAGAAGGAGACAGGTTAAGAGTGGGTGAGAGGAGCAGAGAAATTGAGATGGCCAATGTCACGTCGACAGTTCTCAATGAAAAGACCAAGAGCAGGTAAGAATCCAGAGGGAGGGGTCCAGGTGGAGGGAGAATACTGGAGGCAGGTGAAAGGATCTGTTGAACTGGGGGTGGATTCCTGCCCAAAGAAGTGAGCACAGATGAAAGTGGCAGAAGAAGAGTTCAGCATCGTGCCGAGCCCAGAATTCATTAAGGTGTGGGTGTAAGGGTATGAAACTGAGTCCTTTGCTGAGTCCGGAAATTCAGCATCAGAGAGGGGAAGGTCAGAAGATATGGTGAATATATGGCAAAGACTAGGGTTAGAAGAAGGGATATGGTCAGAGGGACGTGAAGGGGTGGAAGGTCCTGGATGGATAACAGAGTGGTGTGCCTGTCATTCATAGCCAAAGGTTCCCTACCTGCAAGGACCATAACACTGGCTCCCATGTCCCATTTGAAGTTGGTGAGGTGACCATTGACTGAGATGTCTGCATTCCAAAAAGAGAATCCAGGGCCCTTGACCTCACCCAGGAACCATGGCTGGGCCTCTTCCTGGTGTGGTACTTCAATGATTGCCCACCCTCTTGTGGTTTATTTGGGCATTGCGAAATAGATCAGTGCTGTTGGCAGATTTCAGACAGTCTGACTATTTGGATGGCCTTTTCTAGAGTCAGATTTTCCTTGGCCTGCAGTATGCCCAAAAGGGCATCGTCTGGCACTCTGACAACAATCCTGTCCCTTATGAGTTCTGACTTAAGGACACCAAAGTCACAGCCTTGAGCCAATCTGCATAATTCATGTATAAAAGATTCAACCAGTTCTCCAGGCTTTTGGAGACACTTGTTGAATGTTGCTCTCTGTAAAATTTTGTTGCTTAGATTAAAATATGTATCTTGTTATGGACAAAGAAATAGACAAATTGCAAAAAAATGTTTTGGATTGGGGGAGAGTGGATCTTAGTAAAATAAGGCAGGACCTGGCCAAGGTAGACTGGGAACAGCTACTTGTGGGGAAATCTACAGAGAAGCAGTCAGGGGGATTGGGGGGGCGGGGCATTCAAAAAGAAAATGGGGAGGGTATAGACTCAACACGTTCCCTCTAGGGTGATAAGAAGGAGTAACAAGCCCAGAGAACCATGGATGACCAGAGGTATTCAGGATACGATGAGAAGGAAAAGAGAGGCTTTTAGCAGGTACAAGGGAAGCAAATCAGCGGAGGCATTAGTGGAGGACAGAAAGTGCAGGGTGGAGCTTAAGAAAGCAATTAGGACAGCAAACAGGGGATATGAGAAAGCTCTGGCTGGTAAAAGTAGGGAAAATCCCAAGATGTTCTATAAGTATATCAATGAGAAGAGGATAACCAGGGAAAGAGTAGAGCCCATTAGGGACCAAGGGGGCAATCTATGGGTGGAGCCAGAGGACATCACTAGAGTGTTGAACGAATACTTCACATCCGTTTTCACCCAAGAGAATGAGGGTGAAGGTATAGAACTCGGGGAGAGAGACTGCGAGGTTCTTGGGAACATTGATAAAGGGTGTGACAAGGTATTGGAGGTGTTGGCAGGCTTAAAAGTGGACAAACCTCCAGGTCCAGATGATTTGTGTCCCAGACTGCTGATGGAGGCAAGGGAAGAGATCGTAGGGGCTCAGACCCAAATTTTTAATTTCTCTCTGGTCACGGGGAAGGTGAACAGCTAATGTGATTCCGCTATTTAAGAAGGGTTGTAGAAATAAGCCAGGGAACTACAGGCCAGTGAGTCTCACGTCAGTGGTAGGGAAACTATTGGAGAAAATTCTGAAAGAGAGAATCTATCTCCACTTGGAGAGGCAAGGTTTGATCAGGGATAGTCAGCATGGATTTATCAGAGGGAGGTTATGCCTAACAAATTTGATTGAATTTTTTGAGGAGGTGACCAGGTGTGTAGATCAGGGTAGTGCAGTTGATGTAGTTTATATGGATTTCAGCAAAGCCTTTGATAAGGTCCCACATGGGCGACTTATAAAGAAGGCAAATGCAGATGGGATACAGGGTAATTTGACAAGGTGGATTCAAAATTGGCTTAGTTGTAGGAGACAGAGGGTGATGACAGAAGGATGCTTTAGTGACTGGAAGCCAGTGTCCAGTGGCGTGCCACAGGGATCTGTGCTGGGTCCCCTATTATTTGTTATTTATATAAATGACATAGATGTCTATGTGGTGGGTAGGGTTAGTAAGTTTGCGGATGACACAAAGATTGGCCGGGTGGTTAACAGTGAGGTTGAGTGTCTTGGGCTATAGGAAGATATAGACGGGATGGCCAATTGGGCAGATAAGTGGCAGATGAATTTAACCCTGAAAAGTGTGAGGTGTTACACTTTGGAAGGAGTAATTTGATAAGGAAGCATTCAGTGAACGGCATAATACTAGGAAGTTCTGAGGAACAAAGGAACCTTGGTGTGTGTGTCCATAGATCTCTGAAGGCGGAGAGGCATGTTAGTGGGGAGGTGAAAAAGGCATATGGAATGCTTGCCTTTATCAATCGAGGCATCGATTACAAAAGTAGGGAGATCATGTTGGAGTTGTATAGAACCTTGGTGAGGCCACAACTGGTGCAGAGGAGATTCACCAGGATGTTGCCTGAAACATTTAAGTTATGAAGAGAGGTTGGATGGACTTGGGTTGTTTTTGTTGGAGCAGCGAAGACTGAGGGGTGACCTGATCGAGATGTACAAGAAGATGAGGGGCATGGACAGGGTGGATAGGGAGCAGCTGTTCCCCTTAGTTGAAGGGTCAGACACAAGGGGACATAAGTTCATGGTGAGGGGCAGAAGGTTTAGGGGGGATGTGAGGAAAAACTTTTTTACCCAGAGGGTGGTGACGGTCTGGAATGTGCTGCCTGGGAGGGTGATGGAGGCGGGTTGCCTCACATCCTTTAAAACGTACCTGGATGAGCACTTGGCATGTCATAATATTCAAGGCTATGGGGCAAGTGCTGGTAAATGTGATTAGGTAGGTAGGTCAGGTTTTTCTCACATGTCGGTGCAGACTTGATGGGCTGAAGGGCCTCTTCTGCACTGAGTGATTCTGTGATTCTGTGATTTTAGAACTTCATCAAATTTATCTGATTTATTCCTTGCCTTGCAATAATATCATCAGCTATTGGACCTACTGAATAAAGTAGTGTATTTTAAGAATCTTTTCCACCAACGTCCCCAAGTTTCTGTTTGGTCTGGCCCTTGGATCAGCCCAAATTGTTCTGGTAATGTTGATTTGTTATCCATGGTTGCTTTAAAATTCAAGTGAGTACAGCTTTAAATGCTGTGCCGGTTTTAACGATGGCTCCACAGCAGCTGTTTTTCATCCTGTGCTTGTCACAATTTGATAAGCCCCCACTGCAATAGTGATCCTGACCTCTTTGTCTTTAGTTTTGTGCGGTGAATAACTCAATCCCTTCCCTGCGATATCGGAGGACTTGTGGGCGTTCTACAGTTGATTCTCTGCTTTGGCTGAGGTTTTTAAACTTGCTGCTTATTTTTTAAATGAGCTCAGCCGCCACATGGTATGGCACTGATTCTGAAACCGGGATGGCCGTGGGTGCTTTCAGAAACGGGCTGCTCTGACATTTGTACAGCTCTGAAGCTTTCTACTAGCCCTGGCTTAGAACTGAATTTTCTTTTGCTCATCCCTGCTAGGTCCTTTGACTGCACTCTGTGGGCATTCACAATGGACCTTCAGCAGATCTTGTGGTGCCCTCAGCCGCACAGTGGAGTTTATTTCTTCTACCTTTCTGCTTCCAATTCTGCAATGGCGCTTCTTTGAGGCAATCTCCCTCTGTGTCTTCACATCAGGTGCTTTCAGTCAGATCAGAATGCTGTTCCATTAATTTTCCAGGTTTTGAATTTCTGCTCCAGCTTCTCTGAGGTTCTGAGTTTTTCCATTCGCTGCCACCATGTTGTATGTTGTATGTTCAGTAGCTCTCACAAAGACGTTCTGAGTCTTGTATGATTGAACATTAAGTGTTTATTGATAGCACATAATAATGTACATATATACAGGGTACAGCCTAAACTATTATCTAACTCCATGCTTGAGTCTACGCTGTTCTCTACCCAGTCCACGCTGACTCTAGTCTCAGGTCATGTGTCTCTTTATATCACACTGTGGGCGATACTGTTTCCCAGTCCCACTTTAACCCTTGCTATGCCAGATGCCCTTATACTACAACACAAGGAGATATACTGACACAAGGAGATGTACAGATAAAGAGAGATATTCAGACAGAGTTAGCTAAACAGACACAGGGAGATATACTGATGCAGAGAGATGTACTGTCACAGGGAGATATACAGACAGAAATAGGGGCTGGGATTTTCCAGCCCCATCATGGGTGGGACCAACTGCGGGCGAGGCAGCGCCCCAGCCAGAAGTCCATTGACTTGTGGCGGGACTGGAAGATCACGGCAGTGGGCGGGTGTGGAAAATCCCGCCCAGGTATACAGACACAGGGAGATGTAATGACTCAGAGATATTTCTGACAGTGATATAAGCTATAGAGAGCGAGCTACACACCTAGTGGGGGGGTATATGAACACAGGATAATGGGGATGGTCACTGGCATGGTGTGGGGGAGGTTCACTGGCACATCCTGATTAATTAGCTTTCTGAGCTGCCAGTTTTACTTCACTTATGTGAACTCTATGGTGATTTTAGTTAACTGCAGATAGCTTGATGCATGTTACAAGGGGCTGTGTCCTCATATTGATGCACTGGATGTGGTTTTGTTCAATGATTAAACTTCAGACAATGTAAAAAGCCAAATCTTAGCTCAATAAGGTGAACTTTATTTATTTATACAATTAATATATGAAAACTCATCAATAGGTTGGTGAAATTCTAGTTATTCTGCAGTTTTGTAAGCTGCCTGACTGTGGATGTCTGTAGACAGTAGAAGATGATGCAAACTCACAAATGGGCAAAAGAACGTCTCTTTCGAACCTGAAAAGTGCTCGGTCTACCTTAAATTACCCTGGAAAGGCAAAGTATCTCAAAAATCTGAACAACAGATTAAGCAAGCTGTTTCACACTGCCAGTATACAGTGGCTACACAAGTGGTATTTTCCATGAATGGGATGCCGCCATCAGTCCAAAAAGATGTTCTGCCTATTGTACAATTGAGCAACTTCATGCATGAACTTCAGTGCCGGTGCGATGCCAGGTATATAGGCCCAATGTTTCAGCGATTGGCTAATCGAATCAAAATGCATGTTGCTTCGATTGTTCATAATAGGCAAAGTACAGACCGTACACAACCAGCCTGTGCTTGCAAAACCCAAAGGGTAGGTTTTAAGCAGCACCGTAAGAGAGTAAAGAGCGAATAGAGGCGAAGGGGTTTAGGGAGGAAATTCCAGGGCTACAACCCAGGCAGCTGAAGTCATGGTTACCACTGTTGAAGCAATTAAAAGTGAGAATGTTCAAGAGGCCAGAATTGGAGGAGAGCAGATACTTCGGTGTGCTGTGAAGCTGGAGGGGATTATAGAAATAGGGAGGGGTGAGAACATGGAGGAATTTGAAAATAAGGATGAAAATTTTAAAATTGAGGTGGTGCTTAACCAGGGGCCTATGTATGTCGGCAAGCACAGGGTGCTTGATTTGAGTTAGGTCATGGATATCAGAGTTTTGGATCACCTCAAGCTTATGGAGGATAGAACATGGGAAGCTGACCAGCAGGACAATGGAACAGACAGGTCCGAAGGTGGCAAAGTCATGGAGGACTGTTTCAGCAGCAGATGAGCTGAGACGGAGAAGGAGTTGGCCAACGTTACAGAGTTTGAAATAAAAACAGAAAATACTGGAAAAACTCAGCAGGTCTGACAGCGTCTGTGGAGAGAGAAACAGTTAACATTTCGAGTCCGTATGACCCTTCTTCAGAGCTGAAGAGTAGAAATGTGATGAAAGGGGGAGGAGCAGGTGAAGCTGGATAGAAGGCCAGTGATAGGTGGGGGCTAAGGAGAGATTGACAAAGATGTCATGGACAAAAAGACGAAGGGAGTGTTAATGGTAGTGGTAAGGGCTTGTAGTCTGTTTGTTGTCAAGAGTTTGAAATACGTGGTCTTCGTGACAGCACAAATATGCAGTTGGAAGCTTAAGTCAAGCTTAATTATGGCAGCAGGGTTGTGAACAGTCTGATTAAGCCTCAGACAGTTGCCCAGGCAAAGGATAGAGTTGGTGGCTAGGGTACGGAGTTTGTGGCAGGGACCACAGACAACGGCTTCACTCTTCTTTATATTTAGTTGGAGGAAATTTCTGCTCATCCAGTGATGGATGTTAACAAGCAGTGTGACAATTTAGGGACAGTGGAGGAGTCGAGCGAGGTGGTGGTGAGGTAGAGTTGGATACATGTGGGCATACATGTGGAAACGGATACTGTTTTCGGATGATGTCACTGACGGACAACATTTGGACAAGAAGCAGGAAGGGACCAAGGATAGATCCTTAGGGGAAATTAGACCTGCAAGTGGATAGACAAAAATGGAATGAGGCAAGTGCAGTCCCATCCAACTGGATGATGGTGAGAAGCATTGGAGGAGTATGATGTAGTCAACCGTGTCAAGGCTACTGACAAGGACCTGTTTTGAAAAGTCAGGAAGAGGTGGCAAGAGCTTCATGATTTACAAAGATCTTCTCAGTTAGGCAATGAAAACCCATTATAGCAACAGCAGGGCATAAAATACTATTAAATAAATTGATAAATACACAGAAGTGCAAAAGCTGGAAATAAAAACAGAAAATGGTACACATGCACATGCATGCATGCACACACACAGATGAACACATGCACACACACACACACGCACAGACACACACATACACAGACACACACATACACAGACACACACACACACACACACACACACACACACAGACACACAGACACACACACACAGACACACACACACAGACACAAACACACACACACACACACACACACACACACACACACACACACACACACACACACACACACACACACACACACACACAGTCCGTTAGCATCCAAAAAGAGAATCGACAAACCAACACCTTAGGCAAAGACCTCTGTTCCCCAACCTCAGTAGCAACAACAGCTTGAATTTATATAACATCTTTAACATAGGAAAAAGATCCCAAGGTGCTTCACAGGTACATTATCAAATAAAAGTGAGCCAAGCAATCAGATATTAGGATAAGTGATTAAAAGCTTGGTCAAAGAGGTAGGTTTTAAGGAACATATTAAAGGAGGAAAGAGAAGTAGAGATGTGTAGTGGTGAAGGGAATTTCAAAGCTTAAGGCCTTGGCAGATGAAGGCAGATGAAGGTGATGGAGTAATGAAGATCATGAATTGTAAGCAGCCAGAATTGGAGGGACACAGGGATCTCAGAGAGTTGTACTGCTGGAGGAGATTACAGAGGTTGGGAGAGACAAGGCCATAGAGGGATCTGAAAACAAGGCTGTGCATTTTAAAGCAGAACTGAATTGTCAAACTAGCTACCCTTCCCCTCAAATGTTGAAAGATCTGTTGTCAAACCCTATTGTCACTGGACACGAAATGCTAACTTTTTCTTGTAAATTTTGCTTTTTTTTAATGTTATGTTACAAATCTTATTTGTAATAATAAGTCCTGAACTTAGTGAAGAAGTTGGACACCGTCCAGGACAAAGCAGTCTGCTTGATTGATATTACATCCAAAAACGTTCACTCCCTCCACCACTGACGCAGTGTGTACCAGCTACACTGCAGGAATTCACCAAGGCTCCTTAGACAGCACCTTCCAAACCCACGACCACTACCACCTAGAAGGACAAGGGCAGCAGATAAATGGGAACACCAACAACTGGAAGTTCCCCTCCAATTCACTCACCATCCTGACTTGGAAATATATCGCCGTTCCTTCACTGTCACTGGGTCAAAATCCTGGAACTCCCTCCCTAACAGTGCTATCAGTGTACCTACACCACATGGACTGCAGTGGTTCAAGAAGGCAGCTCACCAGCACCTTCTCAATGGCATCTAGGGATGGGCAATAAATGCTGGCCCAGCCAGCGAAACCCACATCCTATGAATGAATAAAAAAAACTAGCTAGCATGGATTTTAAAGAGGAAAATCTAGCTCAACCAACCTTATTGATTTTTTTGAGGAGGTAACAAAGAAAGTAGACAATGGTAATACCGTAGATGTAATTAATCTGGATTTTTAAAAGACTTTCAAAAGATGCCCCATAATGAACTAATGAATAAGGTCAGATAATTTGGAGTCAGGGGACAAGTGGAAGAATGCATTGCTAGCTGGCCTCAAAACAGAAAGCAGAGAGTAGGAGTAAAGTGCAGTTATTCAGAGTGGCAGAAGGTGGGAACTGATGTTCCACAGGATCAGTGCTGGGACCATTGCTGTTCACAATTTACATTAATGATTTAGACTTTGGAATCAAAATCACAATTTCTAAATTTGCGGATGACACCAAATTGGGAAGATAGTCAATTCTGAGGAGGACTGCAACAAATTACAGGAGCAATAATAAACTTGCAGAATGGACAAATAATTGGCAAATGGAGTTTAACACAGATAAATGTGAGGTGCCACATTTTGGTAGGAAGAATAGGAGGTCACTTATTGCTCGGCAGGTTCGAGTCTAGGTGGAATAGAGGAACAAAGGGATCTCAGATTCCAATTACAGCAATCACTAAAATTTGCATCATAGGCTAGCTAGGCATAAAAAAACAAAACAAGCACTAGATTTTACTTCTAGTGGGATAGAATTGAAAAGGAGGGAAGTTATGTTAAACCAGTATTGAAAATTTGTTAGACTACATGTATAGTACTGCGTACAATTCTGGGAGCAATATTATAAAAAGGATATAAAAGCAGTGGAGAGGTGCAGAGAAGGTTTGCTTAGGATGATACCAGAAATATGTGGGTATATTTTTCAGGAAAGGATTGACAGGCTGGGTCTCTTTTCTCTTGAAAAAGATGGC